>NC_087520.1:23525603-23879940 GCF_963921805.1 Phalacrocorax carbo
CTCAGTTATATGTACATGACCTTATTGTATCAAAATCTTCACTTCATTGCATGAATCTGCTCAGGCTTTTTTGAATGCTGCTTGGTACGTGGTTTCCATATACTTGAAAAATTCAGTATTGGTGGTTTCAGGAGGGGTGAGACCCACACAACACCCAGTGACTGCAGAAACCTGGTGTTGCCCGGGTCCATTTGACACCTGGGTTTTTGTGCTAGCTGTCCTGCCTCCTCCACTCCGCTCTTACAGTGGATTTTGCCACAGTTTTCTTCCTAGCTTTGTCCACAGTCCAACCTTCATCTCATGCTAAAGGAAATGTTCTCAATTCTCACATTAGTCTGATACTTTGTCAGAAATTAAACAGTTCCAGCAATGTATTTGTATTTTGTATTTGTATTTCAGCCCTGGCCCAGTGTGTCCAACCTGGCCAAGGATTTCATCGATCGTCTACTCACAGTGGACCCCAGTGACAGGATGACAGCCCTTCAGGCCCTGAAGCACCCGTGGGTGGTCAGCATGGCAGCCTCTTCCTCCATGAAGAACCTGCACCGTTCCATCTCACAAAACCTTCTCAAGAGGGCATCTTCCCGCTGCCAGAGCACCAAGTCCGCACAGTCCACCCGCTCCAGCCGCTCCACCAAATCCAACAAATCACGGCGGGTTCGGGAACGTGAGCTGCGAGAGCTCAATCTGCGCTACCAGCAGCAGTACACTGGCTGAGCACTGGGCTGGGACCTGCCAGGCGTCTTTCCAGATGTCCTCTCTGCAGTGTAGGTGTGCAGCACCCTTTGCTGCACACTCGCTCAGTGAGGAACATCCAGGTTGCTCTCTCCCTCCCTCCCTCCAGGTGTCCCCCCCCATCCATGAGGACGTGTCCACCCGTGTGGAGGAAAGGGAATCTCGTGGTGGCCATCACACCCTGCGAGCTGTGCCATGGGGTCTCACGCAGGAAACGGGGGAGCCCTTGTGGGCTCAGAGTACAGCTCAGAGCCTCAAGTAATACACAAATTAAGGAGCTACCTGGGGAGAAGAGCGCTTTCTGTAGCCCAGGAGCTTGGTTATTCATAGTTATTTATTAATTCCAGAGCATTAAGTTTCTCTCACTTGCATATGAAAAAGAAATCACTTTAGATGTATGTACATGCACGTATGTGTATGCACATACATGTGTGGGTGTGTATATGTATTTAAAAATTATATATACACAAAATTTGACCTGGTTTAGTCAGACTCTGTGGTGCCTTTGCAGTGAAGCTGGTATGAGTCACATGCAGTTAGAAGTAGGATAGCTCTGACTCACTGGTGTGCTGCCCACCAGCTCCTCATCCCTATATGGTGCTGAGGAGATGCCAGACAGCAGTTTTCTGTAATGGCTGGGAAGCTGTGAGGTTTTCCCCAAGGGCTGCCATCCACTTGATGACATCAAGGGTTTACTCAAGCTGTGCGAGAGCTGCCGTGAAAATTGGCAACCACGCTGACATGCTGCAAACTTGGAGCTGTAGTCCGGTTCCTTTGATCCAGACTGGGTGGGCGCTTCTGATGGAGGGGTGGGAAGAGGATCATCATGCTGCAGGAACTTCATGAGATGTCTTTGGCAAGGCAGGTTTTTGGGGGGTGCCTTGCTGCCCCCCTGGAATTATCCTTCTCCCATTTGCAGCAAGATCAGTGGCTACCTTGCAGGGTTTGTTTTTCTTGCTGTGATGTGGCCCTGTCATGTCTGTGACCTGTTAAACATCTTGTGCCCTTGAGACTGGCGTTACCAACTGCATCACTTCACCAAAACTTCGGTGGTTCCAGGTATTGCTCCCTAGCTGCAGATTTTATGGGGTTCCCCTGGTGTGCATGCCTGTCCTGCCCCAGTCCTGCTGTCCCTGCTCTGGGACAGTGAAGGGGTGGTGGGAGCTGTCAGGATGGCCACAAATGGCTCCATAGCTGTCAGGGGAGGTCCAGTCCTGGAGTCTCAGCAGTGATAATGCTCTGCAGATATTGCACAAACACCTAAGAGCTGTTAGGTGTGACTTAAATTCAGCAGGAAAAAGCTGCCTTTCAGGTTGCCTTGTGCTGGATGGGTGATGTGGGGGCCTCTTGTGAAGGACCTCTCAGGGGAGGTGGGGGCTGTAGGGCTGAGCTTTGTGCAAGCCTGCTGAGATATCTTCCCAACTAGCTAAAGCAGCAAAGCGGGGCTGATGGCACAGTCTCAGGGTGGATTTGGTCTCTTGTGATAACAGAGGCAAGATCTGTGGTAGAGCAGAATGCTGGTTTTTTAAACTTTCTGTACAAAGCCATACTGTTTGCTTCATTCTGTGCATTTGGGAAGTGTTTGCTTAGCTCTGGGCTGGAGCTGAAGGCTGTGTAAGCTCAAGGGGCTAGCGAGCATGGCCTTTCCACCCAGGATTGATGTCTGTGTGGCTGTGTTTTAGTGTCAGCAAGGTTTTAAGTGGTTGGTTGCGTCTCCAGGGAGCTTTTAACTCTACTGGCTGCAGCCTCTCTTGGTCAGCAAACAGCAAAGCTTCCATGGGAGAAGACTGAGCTTTCTGTGCTAAGGAAAAAAGGAACTTCTAGGGATGTACTTGCCATCCCAGAGTTGGGATGGGCCATAACCACTGTGAGCATAGCTTGATGTGCCCAAGCGTGCGGTGGGGAATATGCCAGAGGAAACCTGAGGACAGCCAGTATGTGTAGCAGGAGTGAATTCTAAGTCCTTTGCATGGTATTGCATATTATTTTGAAAACTCTGGATCCTTTGCAGGCTGCCCTGTCTCTGAGTGGCCATTCTACCATATCACATGCAGTCTTTCTTCCATCAGCATTAACAGATACAGCAGAATTACTAAAAATTGGGGTTTTTTAGCGCTGTGGACTGCAAACCAAAAATGTTTCTTCTGCTTCTGTTACCTTCTCACATAGTCTTCCCTGGCTCATGACCGTGAACTATAAACTAGACGTGATTTCTGACAAAAGAGGCAGCTTGCCACATTTTGCTTCATAAACAGTTCAGTGCCCCTCATTCCTGCAAACAGCTCTTCAGAAGCAGCATCCTCTCTAAAACAAGTATAAACTGGAAAATTGTTCTTCCCCTTAAGAGATGGCAGGATGCTCCTCTCAGAGGGCTTCTGGTTTTGAGCCATCAATCGTAAGAGTCTTCCATGTGTTTGGAGCATCACACCCAGGCACTGTGATCTATCTCCTGTCCCTCCTGGGTTCTTTCATGGCCCTCCCCAGATTGTCTTGCATGTTTATCCTTAAAATAGGTATTTTGTCTATGCAAGGAGGTCAAACTGATGAACTGAGCCAAAACCTGTAGAACCTGAGACCCTTTCCTTTAACCACTAGACCATCAAAATACACAGATGTTGTGCAGATGTATGGCCACACGGTTCCTTCATGCGTTCCCTTGTGAGGGATAGACGAAGGTGGAGAGGTCAGAACATTGAGCTCTGGTCTGAACACGTGTGTTTCTCCAATTTCACAAAGCAGAACAAGAATCTTCTCAACTGTGACAATTTTTGCTTTATTGCTCTTCTCAGCAATTGGTTTTTCACCAGAAAAAGTTCAAAGTGGTGGTATTCATGGTGAGTTTTGGGGTGGAATATGTTTTGGGAAGCAAGATGGTGCTATATAGGTACCTGACAGTGTCAGTTTTCTGTGATGATACTGTATGACCAGGGAGGTGAATTGGCGGAAGAGAGGATCCTTCACATACATGAGCAATACTGGATAGCTGCAGCCTGCCTCGTTGTGGGATGGAGATGTGGTTCTCAGGTGTCCCGCTAGTGGGGAATTTTGCACCAAAGAGGACCAAGTCCGCCCCCAAAGTCTTTGGCTTTTTGAGAAAAAGAGCTCTCATTCTCTTTACAAACACAATGTTTTCTTGTTTGCATGGAAAAGTCAGTGTAAACATGGGGAAAATCTTTATGGGCTTTCTTTCCATCATTTGAGTATGGCCCAATCCCTCTTCTTTTTCTGTATCCAGTATTTGCAGGAACCCAGACAATAACTTGTGTGGGCAGAGGGGAGACTAGCAGAGCTCTGTCCAAGTGTCCCTTGGAGCCCTCAGTGATCTTTCTGTTTTCACTCTGTCTGGAAAACTGCGATGGTCCAAATGCTATGTTGCAAGGTCCAGCTCAAGAGTGATTCCTGGGCTGCTTTTATCCTTGCAGTTATGGCACGTTTTCAGCTGGGTCTGGCAGGGAGGACATGTGAAGTGCTGCAATTTTGAGGAGTGGTTCAGGTGCCTTCAATCTGTCCTCTAGGAAGCTCTTCACTGTGAATTATCTTGATCATCTGTTGTCATTTATATTCCATGTGAGCATCTTGGCTCTCGGTGTGTCTAAGCCTCAGGAGTTTACACTCTTCAGGAGTGCCTTTTTTGGGGATTTTAGAAGTTTAAATCTCTCTGAAACATCCTTTTTTTCTGTTTACTGTTTAAATCTTTCTGTGGCTCTTAATGGTGGTTCTTAATTTGGCTCGCAGGGTTTTTTTGGAAGACTTCCTCTGGTACTGAATTAGCCAGGAGAATGCAAACCGGTAACAAATCCATGTTCCAGGCTGTTGCTGAGTTGCAGTCTTTATATTAGCTGGGATGCAAATCTCTGTAACAGAGTGCTTTTGTTTTCTGTACTTCTGTTCATACAATGCAAATGAAGCTGGAATGACACCTAGTGGCAAACTGTAGTGTGTCCTTGTCCAAGTATAGCCCTCTTCTGCTTCCATTACTGCTGTTCCTGGGTGAGATGCTCCTACAAGGAAGAATCTGGGTTTGGTGTGCTGAGTGATGGTCCTGGATCACACCTGCAGTCGTAGGTGTTCAACAGCTTTCTCAGTGTGGGACCATTTTATCCTATACTGATCCCAAAACCAGCATTTTAGCCCACCTGGGGATGAGCGTGAGTCCATGTGCACCCACTGGAAGGGATGATCAATGCTGGGAAAAGACCTGTGCAGTCAACCCACTAGTGTCTCAAGATGATGCTTACCAGCACCCTATCTTGGGGAAACGTCTTAGGAGATGCTAGGGGAAAGTGAAGCCTAAAGATGCTGAGGCTGGCAGCAGTAGGTTTGGAACTTTCTCCCATCATGAGACACGATGGAGCAGCTCGGTGTGTTGCTCTCCAGCGTATTGTGTTTCAGGGAAAAGCAATTTTAAGGACTAGAGGGAATTATTGTTGTTTGTCTTTTGGAACTTAGCAGTACTGTGTAAAATAAGCTCATTGTTTCGTCCTGTTTTGTCCTCTGGAGGAGAGAATTAGGGCTTCAAAGAATGTGGCCTATTGATTCCTCTTTTTTTTTTTTTGAGCGTTATTGGTAATGAATGTGAAAAGGTCTTCCAGAAATAACATTAGGTGTTCTACAGACTTGTTAAGCTTTGCATCCAGATTTTTGAGTGGCAGTGTATTTTTCTATGCATTTTGCTAAACAGCAAATCAGTTGTCCATGTTTGCTTTACCTCTCACCCTTCTCAACCTTCTAAAAACCAACATGTCAACCCAGTGGCAGTAGAAAACCCCTTTCCTTTAGTCTCACTTTAACAGTGAGATTGTGATAGCATCCAGATGCTCCTGCCAGTTGCTGGATTGCATTGTTCTTGGAAGCATACAAATATACGTGAGGGACAGCTTTATAGCTTTGTGATGAGAGTAAGCCCAGTCAAAAGGGCTCTGACCTGCTGGCTTCGGTAGTGATGTGGAAACCAGCTGCCGTGTAGGGTCTGCATTACGTATTTGTTTTGGAAATTATAAACCCTCAAAATCTTAACTTCTTCGGAATTTGGATATTTTCTTCTTTTAGGTCAGATATTTTCTGCTCTGGTTGTTTACATTCTTTCTTATGCCCTGCTCCATTTCTCAATCCTGTTTTCTACCTGGGTGTGTGGCTGAAGTACTAATATAGTCGGCTTTTATGTAACGCACAAACTGGAATAGGAATTGTGGTTAACTCAGCAACTGGGCAGCAACTCTGGCTTTGGCTCTGCAGGAGCCGTGGCAAGTCCTGGAGCAAGGTAAGAGCATCTGTATGGTGCCTTGCAGGTGGGAGAAGGCTCCCTTTGAGGACCCTGTGGTGCAGACTCAGCTTAAGAGAATCTTGTACAACTGAGGACAACTAATGCGTGGCTGTTACAGGCCTCTTATTAGATTGCACGGGACCATAGTCTTAAGTGGCGATACTAAAGATTTGGAGGATTCAAGGTACAGTTCATTAAAATACCAATTGTTTGACTTAATTTAGTTTTCTAAGTGATGCGAAGCAACACAAAGATTGGCTTTTGGAAGGGATCACACCCTCTGGAGGAGTTGCAAACTGTTCTCTGGCAGCAGTGTGAGCCCTGGGATTTGCAGGGAGGGTGGTTGTATTCTGGCCTCTCAGCAGCTCGGCTTTGTCCTGGAAAATATCACAAAGTGCCTGTACTGCTTGGTGCCAGATACCCAGCCACAGGTTGCCCACACACTCTTGGGAGGTTTTTGGTGCTTTTGCTGACCACTCAGTCTCCTCTTTTCAGCCTGGATTAAAAATGCAGCTCTTGGGTTCTGCCGAGGCAGGTGCCTGCATGTCAGCTGTGCCTTACTGAGCAGTAAATCTGCAAAAAAAAAAAAAAAAAAAAAAAAGAAGCTGCAGGGATGTGCGGTGGCAACGGCGTCATGGAGCTTGGTATCTTCCATCTTCTGTTTCCCTGTGGTGGAGGGATCATGGGAGGCAACAGGCTGCTGCCTGCCTGGTGACACTTTATCCTTCTCCTGCTGTCTTCCCCTGCATGGTGATACTGTAGATCCCTCGTGTGCGATGGGCAAGCTACTTGCTGCTGTTGCAAATATTGTTGCACTGTGTTTGCTGAATGTGGAAGAGATCTGCGGCCCCAAAGAGGTATGTTGGAAACGAGCAGCTCCTGTGAGCATGCCCAGATGCCTTGAGTTTTCCTGTGGCCTTTCACTGAAGACAGACACCTCCCGGGAAGCTCTCAGGACCGGAGGTCTTCCAGCACTTGCTGTTATTTTTGGTCGCCAAATTTCCGGTGCTGTCTTGGAATGGTTTGGAAGTAAATCCAGTTGCGTCCCGTTAGTCCCTTGACAGGGCTGTTTTGAGAAGGATCCGGTTCTGTGACTTGCCTTTCGAGTCCTCTCTTTACACTAAGGACTGTCTTGTAGGAAGAGGTCTGAACCATTGTAATTAGTCTGTAACGTTATGATTAGAGTGTAAAGAATTATTTATTTTGTGTACTCAGTCTGCTAAACATGTAAATGTATTGTGTGTACCCCACGTCTCCGCTGTCATTACTTCTGGCTCATGGATGGCACGCGGGCTGACTGCTGAAAGGCACTGCTTTCCGGGCTGTGAACAACTGTCAGTAAATCCATCGAAAGCCAGGAGCTGCTCATCCCTCTAATGTATTCTTGGAGCGGAGCAAGAAGCTACCAACGTGCCCATAAAAGAGTTTGCAGTTTTCTTTAATGCAGCTGCCAGGCCAGGAGCTGCCTGAGAGAGACCTTGTGCAGGGGTCGGGTGTCCACAGGGATGCTCCAGCTAAGCTGGGCACTCAGCCTCTTACTGGAAGGCAGGGTATGGAGGCTGAACAGGCACTTTGGGACATTTTATTCACTTTTCTTTGGCTGCAAGGTGGCAAACAGGGCCAGAGAAATACCCTGGTTTGCCCACAGCAACACATCACCTCTCCAGTTTCACTCTGAGCAGCTTTTATAGGTGAACATGCAAATGTCTAATGTTAAGTGAAAAATGCATGCCCCTTTCGAACCATGTCTTCTGGGAAGGAAGCAATTTTTCAGGGGTGAGGGACCCCATCCCAGCAGTGGAGGGATGACAGTGACCTGAACACACCGAGCAAGTGACCTGTAGCGCTGCAGTTGATCAATTCCTGTTTGAAGCTCCATGTGGCCACTAGTTTCTTCTGCCCATACTGCCCATCCCATTTCTGACATTCAACTGTCTTTAAGGACATTTAGGAGCTAATTAAAGCACACTCTGAATGTCATGGCAGACCAGTGGGACTGGTGTGTACCTCGTGCAGCTGCTACTGCTGTCCTTAGGGGAGATTTGCAATGAGCTCAGCCCCCGTGCCCATCTCCCCTGTGTCCCAGATGAGACTTTCCAAGGCAAAGGAGCCCAAGCCAGCAGCTTCACGGGTTACTCTGCAAGCCCCTGTTCCCCTGCATCAGTTTACCCCAGTTGCTCTTGCTACCTGCAGAGCAGACCACTAAATGAAGCTAAATTTTATCCAACTAAACTAAAACTTAGCAGCCCTGGGCTGTGTTTGAGCAGCTTTTATTTTTTTTCAACTCAAGCAAATGGGCCAGACTCTTTGTCTTTACCCTCCATTCATGATCTGTAACCCTTCCTATGGGTATGTCTCTGCGTAGCATCATGCTTTCCCTGCTGCTGCTTGATATGAGAGTGATTACAACATTTTGTGGGCTGAGATTCACACAGCAAAGGTTTTGTGTCACATTCACCTCACTGGTAAAGAAAAAAACCCCACACCTCATGTTGGGACCGTCTGATCCTGCTTCTCTCCACACTCACCTTGTGACCAGCTCTATCTGGAGCTACCAGGAATCACTGACCATGTGTGAATGCAAGACTTTTTTTCTTTTTTGGCACCTGCCATTGTCTCAAGAACTTGTTTGGGTGAAAACACTGCTTTCTTCTGTTGCCTGGCCTTGAATTGTGTTTTCAGCTTCAGATTTTCCTTTGGGATGACTTTGAGTTTCCCGCTCTGTTACCTGACAAACCTGTGTGCGTGAAGCAGCATGCTGTTCTCCAGCTGCCCCCATCCACCTTCCTGAAGAGCTGGGGCTGCCATTGGCATTTCAGCTCTGTGTTCCCAGGCTGCTACACAAGTTACAGCTTCAAACTGCAGGCAGGGATCTTTCAAGATCCCGTGCACCCACCAGCACCTGCCCTCTGTTGCAGGCCAAGAATTGTTTCTTTGTGCTGGGCCTGGTGAGCTCTGTAATCCCTTCCCTGGAGGAGCTGATGCTGGTGGGAGCAGCTGGTGCTGGAGACCTTGCACCTGGGTTGGTGGCAAGGCTGTTACAGGTAACATCACCCACCCTCAATGCTGCCATGGTCTCTGGGCTGGTGCCAGGGTGTAGACTGGTGCACTTGGGGGACTGCCTGAGCAGCCCTTGAGCCACAGCCAGCCCTGCTCCCCCTTTGCCTGCACACCATGTCTTACCTTCTGCACCTTCCCCGTGGGTCCCAGCTGGGGCTCAAGCTCCAGCTCTGGGAGGTGCTGGGGTTCAGGAGGGGAGCACCCAACCACAGGGTGCCCCAGGCTTCCCCCATACACCTTCACCCCAGTCTGCATCACAATAAGAAAGGAGCCAGAGGCAGCGCTTGGCACAACCAAATGCTGATGCTATTAGAAGTGAGGTGCCTTGCTTCCTGCTCAGCCCCTTGCCAGCTCTGCTGAGCTCACCATGCCAGGAGCAGTGCCCAGCAAAGGGATCCCTCTGGCACCAGTTCTATTCCTGAGAAATAGCGTAGTCAGTCCAGTTTCAGAACTGGCTTACATGGGTGTAGATGGCAGGCATGTGAACGTTGCAGTTGGTGTTTCCCCAGGAGACAATGCTGATCAAGGTCCAGACATTCCTATTCTGGTATGCCAGAGGTCCACCAGAGTCACCCTGCAGAGAATACACCTGCTTAGTGGTCCTGGCACGTGCTCCAAACTGGTCCCTGCCACCCCAGCCACCTGGTCCCTTGGACACAGCCAGTTGCTATAGCTTAAATCTCTGGTTCCATAAGATGCAAGACCCCACATGTCTTCTTCCTTCTCCACCCTCCCTGTGGTGCAGCCTGACCTCGGTTCCTTACCTGGCAGGAAGAGGTGCCAGCCCCGCCAGCACAGAGCACGAGGCTGGTGATCTGGTTGCCCCAGTACTGCATGCACTGGTGTGGGGAGATCAAGGGCAGGGTTACCTGCTTGCAGGCATGCTGCCAAGGCTTGGGCTAGAGGAAAGAAGCACCATTAAATCACCTGGGTATCAGTGGGTCATGTCAGGCCTTCAGGAGCACAAATGCACCCTGGTCAAGCTCCTGCTGGTGCTCCCAAATATGGGTGCTGTCATGCAAAGCATCTTCCTGCTCCGTGCCAAAGTTCCCCTTCTCCAGGCATGATCATCTTGTGCAAGCCGCCCCAAGCAAGGGCAAGCTTGTGCCTGTGTGCAATCACGCCTGGGGTATGCACATACCTGCCTCCTGAGCACACAGCTACACCCGTGCTTGCACCAGCACACACGTGTGCACACTCATACATGCCCAGACATAGTTACTCAACTGCCCAACTGCTCCATCCCCACGTGCACATGAGGTGTCACCCCTCCAGGTGCCCATGGGCACCCCTGGACTCTGCAGAACCCCTGAAGCCACAGTGTACATACAGTTGGTGTTGGTGCCTCCCCAGCCGGTGGTGACACACTGGGGGTTGGTGGGCAGAGCCTGGTTGGTGGGGGCAGGCAGATGGGGGACACGTGGGGTCCCAGCTGGGCAGGTGAGAGAGTTTCAGCAGGGTGATGTCATTGTTGAGGTTGTAGGGGTCCCAGCTGGGGTTTGTGATGGCCTGGTGAGAAATACCGTAGGGCTTCGTCCCTGCCCTCTGGGAGCAGCTGCAGCACAGAGCTGCAGCCCCATCCCAGGACTGCAGCCACGTCAGCCTGGCTTACCCTGACCATGGTCTTCACTTGAATGGACTGCCTGCTGGAGCCAAGGTCATATTCCCCAAGGCCGACAATGTGGGAGTACGGGCTGCAAGAGGTAAGGGAGTCAGGGGGACGCACAGCAGCCAGCACCCAGGGTAGGAGCAGCACCGGGGGCTGCTGTGGGAATGGCACACTGTGCTCAAGGGAAGGCACCATGGGGCTGCTCAGTTCCTTGGGTGCTGGCATTTGGGGCTGCCCCAAGTGCCGCTCAGTGATGCCCAGCTGGCCCAGAGCTCCTGCTGGGTGACGCTGGCATGGGCTGGCTGAGAATTGCTCCTCACTTGAATTCAGTGGGCGGCTGCGATGACCCAGTTCTCGTTGATCAAGGAGCTGCCGCAGAAGTGGGATCCTGAGTGGGTCTAGGGACGAAAGAGGGAGGAAAAGCTGGGGCTAGGCAGGCTGACCCCCCAAACTGAAGCTGGGGATAGGCAGGGGGTGCTGCAGGTGCCCTTGGTGCCTGCCCACTTCCCAGCCCTGGCGCCCGGCTCGCTGTGCCGTGCTGCTGCGGTGCCTGCCCGGGGAGTGGGATGGTGCCGTACCTGCAGGGACACCTGCCGGGGCCATGAGCCAGGCACCACGCTCTGCCCGTTGACAATCCTTTCACTGTAGTGCACTGAGGAGCTGATGGCAGGCACCCTGCAGCCTCTGGGAGAGGCAGAAGGGCACAAGGGTGATGCCTGGAAAGCTCAGGGCTTGTGCCCGGGGGCTGCCTGTGCCAGTGTGGGTGGCTCTGTGTCACCGTCCCTGCGGCACCCTGGTCCTGCTGCACCCTGAGGACCTCCCCACACCTGCAGGCAACACTTACCTGAGATGGTGCTGGCAAGGGCCAGGCAGGCAACTGCCCACAGAAACGCCATTCTGGGAGGACACGACTTCCCCCAGGACCACGAGGTTTATAGCAGCTAGGAGCTGCATGGCTTGTAGCCAGGCAGGGCAAGGTCCCCCTGCTGTCTTCTGCCAGCTGTGGGCAGTGGTGACAGACCAAACCTGGCACCCATCTACGCATGTGGGGATGTGGGAATGTGCTAACGAGAGGCACCCTGGGGTGCTTGGGATACCACTAATGAGTTGTGTCAGTTCTCACTGTGGAGTGGGAGAGGGAGAGCACTGCAGGGCTGTGGTGGGGGGCACAGGGGGGCTTCTTGTGGGCACACAGCTGGGATAGCAGTGGGGCTGGACATGCTGGGATGGTCACCAGTGCCTGTGGCATGGGAGGTCACCCCATCCCTAGGCCTGTTTCAGATCTGTTGGGGCACCGGGGCTGGTTTTCCATGTGGCTGTGAAGCCCTGGCCTCGGACAGTGCCGGTCCCAGCTGAACGTTCCAAGACCCAGGGCCATCCCTTGAACCTGGTGCAGGTGAGCATGTCCCAGAGCCAGCTGGGGGAGGTGGGGAGGGCAGACACCTTCCCAGGTAGGCAGGGGCCCATGGCCAGCATGGAGAGCTGGGCAAGTGCACCGTGAGCCCTGGGGAGGACAGTGCTGAGGTTGGCATCCCACCACCATGGCAGCCGCCTGAGCCCTTACCCCAGGGCTGCATGCTGGGGAATAGTATGGTACTCTCCTCCTGGACACAGGGAGTGTCTCTGTAATCCCCCATGTCCCTGGGTGATGCTCCCAGGGTGGTACTGGGTGCAGGGAGCCATCCCTGGGGGGATACTGAGCATGGGGATGGATATCCCCCCCACTGTGCCACCCACATGCCCTCATCCCTGCCCTGACCCACTGGGGAGCAGAGCCTGGATGCTGGCAAGTGATTGCAGAGCTCAGACCTTTATTTCTGGCAGTGGTGCTGCACGAGGATAACAGGATCTGGCCTGTCACGAGGCAGGAAGCATGGCAGAGCATGGAGGTCTCCCAGGGTGCTGCAGGGGCTGGTCACAAGGATGCAGGCACAGAGGCAGGCTGTGCTCCTGATCTTTGCACGGCACCCGGGGAGGAGATGAGCAAGGGCTGGACAGCAGCAGAGGTTGTAGGGGGAGCCAGTGCCCAGGAGGAATCGTGGGACAGGAGGATGTCCATCATACCAGACACAACCATGCTCTCCAAGAGGCTGGAGAGTCTTGGACTCCAGTCCTGTCTTGGATATTGGCAAAAGAGCCAGGGCCAGCAGTTGAGCAGGTCACTCAGAGCTGTCCCTTCATGCCAGCAGGGTCAGGGTTGACAGCACTACCCAGTGAGAGACAGCGAGGCCCCTGCTCCTCTGCAGCCATGAGATGTGATGAGCTGTCTAAGCTGCTTTCCTCCATCCATGCCAGGCCCAGGCTGATGGAGCTGCAACACCAGACCTCTGGGCTGAGCCAAAACAGAGGAAGACCTCATGTGGCTAAAACCCTCCTGGCAAGCCTGGGTATAGCAAGGCTCCAGTTTGTCTTGGAGCTGGGGTGATAACAGGCTCCATGGCCAGGACAGGCTGGCTCAGAAGGCTGGCTGGAGACTCGGGGAAACCCAAATATTTCTGCAACCCCATGGAGGCATGGACTCACCCCAACTGCAGACTCCTGACCTTTGCTCTGCGGCTTCTCTTTCTCCTGCAGGCAATAGGCCAGACCAGAGCAGCCCTCAATTACTGCCTCAGCAGGCCCTCAAAATAGCTATGGGTTGATTTTCTCCTGACCCAGGTCTCCTGCAGCTGGTGCTTGTAGGGGACAGTCAGCTCAGCAAGGCAAGACCAGAGGAGGATGACACGTCTCCTGACTGTCCCCACACAGGGCAAGGTGCTGCGTGTCGGGGATGCCACGTATCACCTCCGTTCTCCCCACAGGCAGCCTCAGAGATGTCCTGTGTGGTCCATACGTCCGTGGGGAGCAGGCTGGGGGATGCTGTGTCAGGCACACTTGCCCTTGCGAAGGCAGAAGGGCAGCTCCGGCGCGGGGACCAGGATGGTGTTGAAGATGGGTCGGTAGCTCTCGGGCAGGACCTGGGGGTGCTGCGCCATCATTTCCAGTACCATGTGCCGCACCTCCTTGGAGACGTCACCCCGCAGATCCAGCAAGGTGGTGATGTGCTCATCACTGGGCAGAGAGCAAGAGGTGAGCCCAGGCACAGCTGGCCCATGGAACCATCCACGAACCTCCCACAATCCAGAGAAGCTGAGCTGAGGCTAGGAGAGAGCTGGTACTTTGCACCAGCCAAACTTTAAAATGTGCTTGAAAAGAACCCCACAAACCTTGTGAATTTGGTTTTGGCATTTCATGGGTTTTGGCTGATTCTGACATTTGGTGTTTTGTGATTTCTCAAGCTGGTTTTGGCCACCAAATACAGACAGGTGAATGCCACAGCAGAACTGCTTTTTCCTTTACATCTTTGCCCTTGGGACTTTGCAAGAACCCCTCAAATCTGGAGCATGGGAAAAGGAAACCTCAGGGAGGTGGGGGAAAAAGCCCAGGTTTCTGCCTGCTCTGCAGCATAACCTCATGGGGTCCAGTGCAAGCCTGGCTCCCCCAGGCAGACTCACACCTACTCCATCTTGTGGGATAGCAGAGCTGGGCTTCTTACCTGACATCGGGGTACTTGGTGATGAAGCCCAGCACCTCCAGGCTGAGTAGTGCTGGGTCTTTGAGGCAGATCAGCTCCCGCAGGGCAAACACGGCCTCCAGGCTCTGCTGGCTCTGGTCCAGACCCTGAGAGGGAGAGTGGCCACATGTGTCACCGCGGTGGCTGGTGAGACTGGTGTGCCCAGTCCTCAGTGCCCACGTGGGGACCTGGCCCCTTGCAGCTGGTGTCTCCCCACTCAGTGTGTCACATCAATTGGGGCTGGCTTACCCCAAGACGAGATGAGGCTGTGCAGCCTTGCCGACCCATGCTGGGCAGGGTGGATGGTTCCCCAGAGTCCCTAATCAAGTCAGTTCCTCCCAGTTTGGCCTCACAACTGCCCCAATGTAACAGCCCCATCTTGTTCATGGGCTGACGTGCCCTCCCCATCTGCTGTGGGCTGGAAGGGAACAGGAGGGTGCCAGAGGTGAGCTATGAGCTCCTCGCACCAAACTTGCCATGTGATGCTCCCCTCCCATGGCCCAGTCCCAGCTTCCCGCAGCAGCTGGGCACCTCTCACCAGGCCACAGAAGAGCTCCCGGAGCTGTGTGGCATCCTGCAGCAGGCGGTCACAGAACTGGCCCCGCTCTTCCTCGTTCTTGCACACCATCTTCTTCTGCATGAGTGCCCGCAGGTACTGGCTCGCCACCAGCAGCTCGCTCTCAGCCAGCAGGAGCTGGGCAGGGGAGAGCTGTTAGTGCTGGGCATCACCTGGGTGTCAGACCCCAATTGCCCAGGGGAAGGCAGAGAGGAAAGGGGCTGGATGCAACACCAAGCCTGCTGAGAAGCCTCCTGGCCAGAGGGCCAGAGAAAGTAGCTGTGAATTTGGGGAAAACCCTGAATATCTCTGTGTGACGGTGCCCTCTGGTCTGCTCTGGAGGATATGGGCTTTCTGGCAAACCCAGCAGTGACTGCATCCCCACTCCCCTCCCAGCTCCCTGCTGCCTCTAGGCTGCATCCTGCACCCCACCATGGCACCCAGCTGCCCAACCTCCTTGCCCTACAGACAAGCAGCCATTCAAGGACACCCCATACCGTGAAGATGGGTTTCCTGACACGGGAGAAGTCCTTTGCATACTTGTCAATCACTTCACACATGCTGCTGACGAGCTGGGACCCAAAGAGCCACTTGCGGGAAGGCAGCTGCAGGCAGAGGGGCTGAAAGAGGCAGAGGAGCAGCATACAGTGCCCTGCATCACATTGCTCTCACAGCAGCTGCCAGCCACCGGGCGGCACGATGTCCCACAGCCACTGCCTGGCAGCACGGCCGCTTTGCCTTGCAAAAGCCTCAAGCCCTGCTGCCAACCGAAAGTCAACATGAAAATATAAGTGGTCTAGATTATGAAATTATGGAAATACACGGGGGCTGTCCCGCCCTTCCACCCAGAGATCCACATTTTGGAGCTTTATCTGGGTTATGATGCCCCACTGTGAGCAGTAGCTGGGCAACAAGCTGCTCCTCACACACCTGCTTTTGGCCGGTCCTGCTGTGATTTTATTTTTAATTTCCACTCCTCTCCACTTCCCTTGTGGAGACATAACACGTTTTTGGCTGTGGGCTTTGACCTCCTACTCCTCCCCTGTTGTCCTTGCCTGTCCCCCTGCCTGCAGGCAGACACTCCCTCTACGTCTCTCCTGGGGCCATGGCAGTCTCCATGCTGCCCACAAGCGTTTCACCCTTTAGCTGCTCCTTTGTTTTCATGGCATTCAAGCCCTAAATAGCAATGCCATTAATTATTCCAGATTTTTGGTCCAGACTCCAGGAAAGCTAAATTTGACTATGCTGGCAGGAAATGACTCGGGCAGTCACACACAGTCTTGTATCCTCTGCACGGACATTGCCTCTGTCCTGTTTGGTTTTCTGCCATGAAACAGTCATAAAAAGGAGCATGTGGCAGCCTGGGAGGGCTGTGGCTCCTGGTCTCTGTCAGTTAGTGCTTAGGTGGCCACAAGCCATATGTCCCAGCAATACAGGGTGGTGCTGGCTGGTGAGATGTCTGCAGGACGATAGCAGGCCACGGGGTATGTGGTGGGGATCCTGGGCAGGAATAAACCTGTGCCTGGGGGAGGTGGAGAAGTAGGGCTGTTCTTGCTGGGGCCTGATTTGTTGCAGCCCTACCAGCCTTGGGGGCTGTGGACAAATGTACCTGCAGGTCCAAGAGCAGCTCCTCCAGCAGCAGTTGGCAGGCTTTCTTCTGCATCCTGTCTAGAGCAGCCCAGAGGGACATGGGGACTTCTCTGCGGGCGGTGTTGGGGTGCAGGGAGGACACAGAGGAGCTAGGAGAGAGAGAAGAAGGGAGGGGACAGGTAGTTTGGGAAGCACGGTGGGTATGCTGGTCCCACATGGGGATGGGTAGTGGCATTGCTATGAGACCTACAAGGTGCTAGTGCACATTACCTGAGAGCCAGGTTGTTGTTGAGCATGGCCAGAAGGTAGGAGACATAGTACTTGGGTGCAGTACGGTCCTTCTGGTGCTCCTTCCCGCATTGCACTAGGGCTTCCCGCAGACTGCAACACAGCAAATCAACCATGATGGGCGGGCAGAGCCCCAGATGTCTTGCCACAGGGACCTGGAGCTGGGATGCTCTTGGGGGCACATGGAACTCCCACAACCCTCCCAGCTCACTTGGCTCTTTGCAGCTCCTGCCACCAGGTTGGAGAATGACAGGTTGTTGGGTAGGGTGGGACAGTGGGACCCATTCTGGACCCCTCAGGAGAGCAGGGCTTGGCACTACTGGAGAGGTGCTTGGGGCCTGCAAGACCTGCAAGCTGGTAGCCCCACAGGCTGAGATAGTAGCCCCACAAGTAGACAGCCTTCTGTGACCTGGATGAGCGCTGGATGTCCCATGGCTGAGACCTCCACCATCAGCCTACATTACTTGGCCATGGGACTCATGGTCTTTGAGGACAGGCAGGGGTGTAAGGGGCTCCACTGACCGGCCCAGAAATGCCTCGAGCTCCTCCAGGGCCATGTTGTAGACCTTCTGCTGCAGAGAGTCTGTGATCAAGGAGGCTACCTGGATATTCTCATTCAGCATCTGCACAGGGAGAGGAGAGCGGAGGTGAGTCAGTGGGAGGCTGCAGGCCACGGCCCCCTTTTTGGGGAGTCTCAGCATGGCCATGCCCCATAAGGTTGGAGACCCACCTGCATTACAATGACGGGCAGGGCTGACTGGAAGAAGCCCTGATGGTCCATTTCAGGTTCCTCTTCCCTGAACCATTCCTTGAACTCTACCTCCAGGGTCCTCTGCATCCACTCGAGCACGCTAGCCTGTGGGATGGACACCCACCACAGAGAGCCCAAGAATTCAGATACCAAATCCCTCTAGACCCAGTGCAAAGCACAGGAGCGAGGTCAGTGGGTCCCCGTACCCAGTGCACATCCTGCTCACTCACCTTGACTTTCACCACGTATTTCCTCTCTGTCTGATCCACGAGCTCAGGGGACATCAAGGGTCCCAGAGCAGAAACATCCACTTCTGGGAGAAGGTCAGGGTGACCCATCATCTCTGGGCTGGAGGGCAGAGGTGGGACAGGGCTGGGAAGACCTGTGTTTTCCAGCAGTTCCTACCTCTCCCTCTGTCCTCCTGGTGGTCACCACCAAGCAGCCGAAGCCACTCTCCCAGCCTGCCTGCCTGCTGGCAGACAAGCCGGCTGGGTGCTGGGGTTGGTGCTGACCTGCAGTACACACGAAGTGCCCACTCAAGGAGGAGGAAGAGTGCCTGTTTGTCCAGGTCCTCTCGGAGGATGTCCTGGAGGTGGCTGATGAGGGCCTGGTGGTAGGTGGCAGTGCAGACGCTGAGGATGTTGTAGTGAGCTGGGACACACTGGACCATCAGGTCCTTCACCACACGCAGCTCAGAGACAATGTCCTTTTGCAGCGCTGCCAGGTGCCTGGCCAGCCCTGGCCCCTCAGCACCCACGTGGGTGGCATGAAAGCGGGCTCCTGTAATGGTCTCCTGGAGAATGTGGTAAAACTTCTGCCTCCAGCCCTTTGGGCGGCCAGGGGGCAGGAAGGTGGCCTCCAGGAGCAGAGTATCATCTATTTTTTCCTCACGCTCAATGATCCTTACAGCAGTGACGAAAAGAACTGGGTCCTCGCGCACCAGCCGCAGGCTGCTGCCCACGATGTCCCACAACTGCTTGGCCAGTCTCTCATTGAGCTCCTGCAGGCCACCAAAGTAGGACAGCACAGTCGCCTGGGCACTAGAGAGCCCACGGAGGTGCAGCTGGGAGAGGATGTCATCCCGGAGGTGCTCCATCATCATGAGCGCCGCGTGGGCCTCCAAGAGGTGCTGCCCATGGAGCAGCTGCAGGGTATGGGAAAAAACCTCGTGGACTGTGGGAGAGGGAGGAGAAATGCACCAGGGTCACGGGCACAGGTTAGCAGGGAGATGGTGAGGGGAAGGGTCTGAGATCTGGGGAACACTGTGCTGGATCAGTCCCTGGGGAGGCAGTGGCATCTCCATCCACAGAGACCTTCCAAACCCAACCAGCAAAGCTGGAGCAACCAGCTCTAGCTTTGCCACCAGCCCTGCATGGAGCCCAGGGTTGGACTGGAGTTCTCCCCAGTGCCTTACAGCCCAAATCCACAAGGACTGGGCCAGTGCCTTACCCGAGAACAGCTGGGGCAGCACCTGGACCACCGAGGCCAGCTGCACGTGCTCCGCCATCAGTGCCCGCATCTGCTGGAGGCCCTGGAAGCGGTCTGCACTGTCGAGCAGGGCCCACTGCGCAGCCCCCAGGTCCTGGCACACGCTCTGCACCTCCTGGGCCGCTGACCGCAGCTGCTCCAGCCCCACACTTACCCCCTCCAAGTAGGACTGGACGGTTGACTGGGGAGCAGAAGAGGATGGAGGGGCAGTGGAGAAGCTCTCGCAGTCTGGAGGACTCACACACCATTTGCCCCAGCCTTGCCAGGTCTCTCTCGCATGCACTCTCCCAGCCACACAAGGTCACATCTTCTCTGTTACACATCTATCGTGCCATCGTATCTCCATGATGACCCCACCCCATCAGACCCAAGCACACCCAGCTTCAGGAAACCCACTCCAGCAGCAGGAATGGCTCATGTCACCCCTTTTGGGTAAACTGAGTCATGGTGACTATTTATGGGGTGGGGGACAATGGCTGCCGTGCCAGAGGTAGGAGAAAGGCATCACTTTGGGGTGACCAAGGCAGCAGGATGAGCAGTAACCAGAGGTCTCCTTTTAGTTTTAAAAGATTACTTTGCTTCTGCAAAATACTTGCAGCCCAGAGGGCTCCTGTGTGCTCCCCAAGGCATATCAATGGCATGAAACACCTCAGTGGCCATATGAACCCTCCTCCAAAATGGATTTCCATCTTTTCCAGCTCTGCAGCAGCACTGCCACATCTCCATGCCTTGTCTGCCCATTTAACTCCTGGGCCCTGGTGCCAAGAAGCACTTTCACCCCTTGTCACCAGAAGCAAGGTGTTTACTCTGAGGCCACATCACTTAAAACAAGTTGCCTCCTGGACAATTGACCCACATTCAGGTGGAAGAAACCATCTCCAAAATAATCACAGAAGGTTGGGGTGCTTGGATTGATCAGACCTTGAAGTTAATTGTACCCCGGGCAGGAAGGTGCGCACAGGGACTAGAGACAGCCCTTATGGATGTGTGTGGAGAAGGAGTTTCTGCTGCAGGATCTGCAGCAGTGGCAGGTTGGAGCTCATTGCATCTTCCCAGGTGTGGGGAAGGGGAGCTTTGGTGCTGGGATGGGGAGTGCTGACTCCCACAGATGGGATGTGCTGAACACCCTCGGTGTTCTGTTTTGAAGGATGGATGGCAGACTCATTTTAACATTTCAGACACTACCCAGGGGGAGGGCAGGTGGAGGGGGGGGAGTTTACTGGATCTTTCCCCACAGACAACTGCGTTTCTCCATCCAAGCGCCAGCCAAAGGACAAGATTTTTCCAGAAGTGGGGGAAAAAATGGATGACTCAGTGCAGAAGAGGGGTCCCTGGCTGAGATCCCTGCCTGGGGAGGCTGCAGGCGCACTCAGGGTGGGCTGTGGCAAACACCCACCTTCAGCCGGGACTGGATGGAGCTGTTCCTCTGTGTCTCTCGGCTCCGGTACTGCCCAAGCCCCTCCAGTTTCTCAGGGCAGTAAAACACCGCTGAAGCCCATTTCAGAGCAGCTCCTCTCGCCAACTTCTCAGCCTTCTCCGCTTCCGGCCACTCCTCGTCTAGGGACAAAGCCAGGGGTTAACGAGCACAACGAAGCCTCTCCTGGCAGGGCAGGAAGGGCCCCCGAGGCCAGAGGCAGGAAGCTGGCTGCCAGCCGATGTCCAAGCACACCCAGGTGTGGGAAGCCGGACAGCGTGGCAGCAAGCGTGTTGTCCTGCAAGGGCCCTGCACCAGATGCCACCAGCGTGGACCGGGGATTGTTGCAGCAGCCGTGGCGAAGGCTGCCCCAAGGAGAGTCACCCAGCCTGCCAGCTCAGGCAGTCCCCCAGGCCCAGCGCACATCCCCATCACTCCCACCAGACACAACACTGGGTTGTCTCGGGTAGGGGTCCAGTGCCACCCGGGAAGCCCTCAGCAGGGCTGAGGCTTTGGCAGTGAGTCAGCAGGAGGGATGGAGAGATGGCAGCTCTCCCGTGAAGGACAGCCAGGCCCAGGTGAAGACGGCAGGCTCCCGGTCTCTTGAAGGCACCCACGCAGCTGTGGGTGGCTACAGCATCCCCCCTGGGCACAGGGTGCAAAGCCATGCCAAAGGCCTTCTGGCCAGAGCAGAGGGCTGAGAAACAGCGCAGTTATCACACGCCAGCCCCCATCCCCAGTGCCTGCTTCATCATTTCCCCCTGCTCCATCCCCAGCAACTTCCCAACCTGGGGCTCACCACAGCCCCACAGGGATGTCGCCCAGTCCTAAGCAGGAGTTCCGGCTCTGCTGGGAGCCTGCCTGCACAGGCACCCTAGGGGACTGGGGGGCTTTGGAGGAAGTCAGCAGCTTTGAAGATGAGCTCTGCGGTGAGCAGCACTGCTCCTAGCGCAGGTCAGGAAGCAAAAGCTGGGCTTCCACCTCCTGCAAGAGCACAAGGCATCAGCCCCAGCACAGGGAAAAGGTCAAGGGGTGGTAAAGCAGAGGGCAGGGAGCCCCCAAAACACACTACGAGCTGTAGCACCCCTCCCCTGCCCAGCACCACCAGCTCCCCGGCAGGTGGCTGCATCGTCCCCGTTACCTCTGGGGCTCATGGTGCGCTCGTCCTCCGCAGACATGCCCATGGTCTCCAGGCTGTGCAAGCTGAAGGGGCCAGGGCAGGGCTGCGCAGAGGAAGCCGGCAGCCGTTTCCTCAGCTGGAACAGCCGCGCTCCTCATGGCTTCATTGTGTTCCTGCAGCCACGCTCAGGACGTCAGGAACAGGGGGCGGAGGGAAGGGGGGGATACGGGAAGGCGCTGTGGCTGCTGCAGGCCTTGGGAGTAGAAATCTCACCCTGTGTGCCCTCCTTGGGTCCCCCTGGGCACACAGCCCCTCCATGTCCTCCCAGCACTGCCCCACTCGCAGCCAGCCTGGCTAGAGGAGGACAGACGGGCACCTGGGGAGACACAGAGGGATGCTGGCCCAGGACAGAGCTTCCACTGCACCGTCCACAACCATAGCAGGAGCACAGCTGAGGACAGAGCAACCGGGAAAGGGTCTGCCCAGGACAGCCTAACCAAAGGCAAGAGTGTGGGGAAGAAGGGATGGACCCTTCCCAGCTGGGGCTGGACCTGGGAGACATCCCCTGGCCACAAACCGCCTTCACCAGGCACCGGTCAGAGGATTCTTTAATCTATTCATAAATGTCGTGGATGCAGGATTTGAAGGAATACTAATTAAGCTTGCTGATGACACAAAACTGGGAGGAACTGTTGACAATCTCAAGGGCAGAGAAGCCCTGCAGAGAGATCTGGACAGGCTGGATTGCTGAGCAATCACCAACCATATGAAGTTTAACAAGGACAAGTGCCAGATTTTGCACCTGGGGCACGGCAACCCTGGATATACATACAGGCTGGGGAACGAGAGGCTGCAGAGCAGCTCCGCAGGGGGGGACCTGGGGGTTCTGGTCAACGGCAAGTTGAACATGAGCCAACTGTGTGCCCTGGCAGCCAGGCGGGCCAACCGTGTCCTGCTGCATTGCAGCTGTCTGAGGGAGGGGATTGTCCCGCTCTGCTCCGCGCTGGTGCGGCCTCACCTCGAGTGCTGTGTGCAGGTTTGGGCACCACAGTACATTAAGGGTAAAAAGCTATGAGAGAGTGTCCAGAGGAGGGCCACGAAGTTGGTGAAGGGTTTAGAGGGGAAGCTGTATGAGGAGCAGCTAAAGTCACTTGGTTTGTTCAGCCTGGACAAGAGGAGACTGAGGGCAGACCTCATCGAGGTCTACAGCTTCCTCACAAGGGGAGGAGGAGGGGCAGGCGCTGATCTTTTCCCTCTGGTGACCAATGACAGGACCCAAGGGAATGGCAGGAAGATGTGCCAGGGGAGGTTTAGGTTGGATATTAGGAAAAGGTCCTTCACCCAGCGGGTGGTGGAGCCCTGGAACAGGCTCCCCAGGGAGGCAGTCATGGACAGTGCCAAGCCTGGCGATATTCAAGAAGCACTTGACAAGACCCTCGGAGACGTGGTGTGAATCTGGGGTTGTCCTGTGCAGGGAAGGGAGTGGGACTCGATGACCCTTACGGATCCTTTCCGACTCAGGACAGTCTGTGATGATTCTGTGATTCGCCCCCACACTGGCTGTTTTGGAGCAGCCAAGCACTTGCTTTGCCCGGGTGGAGAGAGAGCTCAGGCGCGACACGGCCGCACGGCCAGGTACGAGGTCTAAGCTTAGCCTTGGCACCACAGGACGGCTCGGGGGTGGGCGCACACCCCGTTTGTCCCCCAGGCCCTGCAGCCCTCGGTAAAACCACCGGCAGCTTCCCGGACAGACCCCCTGAGGGGCGCCGGCAGCGGGAAGCTCCCGGTGCCGGCCCCGGTGGGACGTCGGGCCGCCATCCCCGCACGGAAGGCAGCGGGTCGCGCCGGGGGAAGGCCCTGCCCCGCTGCGGGGCGGTCCCGGAACCACCGGGTCCCCTCCGTGACCGGGCTTCCCCCGCCCGCCCCGGAAGCTCCCGTCGTTCCCCGCCGGGCGGAAGCGGAAGCGCGGCGGGGCCGGGGCCGGGGCCGGGGCCGGGAGCGGAGCCGGCGGCGGGCAGATGGCGGAGTGCGGGCCGCAGCCCCCCGGGGGTGGGAGCGGAGCTGCGGGGGCGCCCAGCCGCCATGAGAAGAGCCTGGGATTGCTGACCACCAAGTTCGTGTCGTTGCTGCAGGAGGCCAAGGACGGGGTGCTCGACCTCAAGCTGGTGCGGGGGCTGCCGGGGGGGGGTGGGGGCCCGGGGCGGACGGACTCTGCGGGAGCACCCGCCGCCGGCTGGGCCTTCCCGCGGGGCGCCGGTCCTCCGGGGGGTGAAGAGGGTTTTTTTGGGGCGGGGGACGGGGACACGGGACATGGCAGCGTCCGGTGCAGCAAGCACGGGGGAAGAGGGGTCCCGGGGATCCCCGGGTGCGGCGGAGCTGCCAGCCGCCCCGCGGGGCCCCTGCGCCGGCCGCCCCGCGTTCCCCCCGCTGCCTCCTCCCCAGCCGCCCCCCCCACTCTCGGTCTGTCCCAGCAGAGAGGAGGCAGCGGACCTTGCCTGATGGTGCTGGCATCGGTGTGCTTTGGCTGTAACCCCCTTCGGCTGTTTGTTTCTCTCCTGCGCTCTTGCCCCACACCGAGGTGCTGCTTCATCACCAGCACCGCAATGATCCAGCCCTCTAAATCCTCTGAGATCTATATAAACGGGGAGACTGATCCCCCTACTGTGCATTGCCCCCCTGGCACACAGCAGGAAGGGTACTGGTGGGTGAAAAGCTGGACATGAGCTGGCAATGTGTGCTTGCAGCCCGGAGGGCCAACTGTACCCTGGGCTGCATCAAAAGCAGTGTGGGCAGGAGGTTGAGGGAGGGGATTCTGCCCCTCTGCTCTGCTCTGGTGAGACCCCACCTGGAGTGCTCTGTCCAGCTCTGGAGCCCTCAGCACAGGACAGACGTGGGCCTGTTGGAGCAGGTCCAGAGGAGGGCCACAAAAATGATCTGAGGACTGGAGCACCTCTCCTGTGAAGACTGGCTTAGAGTTGGAGTCGTTTATCCTGGAGAAGAGATGGCTGTAGGGAGACCTTATTGCAGCCTTTCAGTACTTAAAGGGGGACTATAGGAAGGATGAGGACAATCTCTTTAGCAGGGCTTGTTGTGACAGGACATGGGGTAATGGTTTTAAACTAACAGAGGGTAGATTTAGACTGGATATAAAGAATAAATTTGTTGCTGTGAGGGTGGTGAAACACTGGCACAGGCTGCCCAGAGAGGCGGTAGATGCCCCATCCCTAGAAACATTCAAGGCCAGGCTGGACGGTGCTCTGAGCAACCTGATCTAGTTGAAGATGTCCCTGCTCACTGCAGGGGCGTTGAACTAGGTGGCCTCTAAAGGTCCATTTCAACCCAAACCATTCTGTTATTCTAAGGGAGCACAGTCAGATTCACCTCTACCAAAGGTTGTTCCTGATGCCTGTAGGTGGTGGAGGAGTACCCTGCAACTGTGCCTTCCTTCTGCATTTTGACAGTCTTCACCTAGAGGAAGTAATTCTGTCTTTGTGGTGTGTATGGTACTTAAACCTAGGCCTTTTCTATAGGTGAAATTCTTTTGCTGTGGTTTCTACAAACACCTCTTAGGTGGGTATGCCAATGAGTGCTTTTTGCAGGCAGCAGACAAGTGCCAGAAAGCCCTGGAGATGCAAGAGCTGGAGGAGTCTCTGGCTGCAGGCTTCTGTCCTCTTCTCTGCCAAATTGTTGTCTCCCTGGATTTGGGCAATTTTTTCCTGCTTACAGTGTCCGTTATGTGGATTTGTATTCATTAGTGTGATTTGAACTGTCGCGCAGTGTAGGGTCTCTGAACTCCCGCTCCATTACTGGTAGGTGAGAGGGAACGTCATTACTGTGCTGACCTGCTCTGTGTGCGGTGCCGCTAATGTTGTGGCCCTGGCTATTCTGGTGCTGTGCCCGTTAAACCTCTTGCTGATGCTAGGTTGCTGTGTGGTAGTGGAAACCATTTACTCTCCTCCCCGTGTAATGCCTTTCAAAGAGAGTAATCTGCCTCTTGAAAAGGTGTCGATTTTCTATCAAGCGGCATCAGATCAGGTTTAGAAAAGACCTTTTGAACATCCGCTTTGCTAAACTGTTGTCGGTTGCGCAGGCAGCTCTCTACCTTCCTCTTCCCGTCCCCATCTCTTTTACTCTGAAGGATTACTAAATTTTTAGCTGCCAGGCTAGTTTCTTCTAGCACTGCTTTGCTGCTGAGGAATGGTGATTTTTGGACCCACTGCGAGCAAGATGGCTGGAATTTGGTTTGTGCTTAGTGGGGAGGTTGCTGGTTGAGAAAAGAAATGAAGGGGCAGTGGCTTCTTCTCATGGTCATGATGACATTAAGAACACGGTGTTGTAATTTGAGGCATGGGGACGAGATGGCGAGCGAAGCTCTTGGCCAGAAATTAATCTGACGGCAGGAAGGAGTGAAATGTGACTGAGAGTTTGGTGTTAAGTGTCTAACATTTTTGCAGGCTGCAGATACCTTGGCTGTGCGACAGAAGCGACGGATCTACGATATCACGAATGTTCTGGAAGGCATTGGGTTGATTGAGAAGAAATCCAAGAACAGTATCCAGTGGAAGTGAGTGACAGAGCAGCTCTAAATTGTTCACAGGTTCCTTCTAGCCCCAGGTCCTGTTGTATGGGTGCCTTTTTCCTCCTCAGGCAAGCAGGGCTTTGTGAGGCTGTTGTCTAAGTGACACTGTGGTTAAAATGCCCAGCTCAGAGCAAGGTTTCTGGGTGGTCTGTGCATGCTTGTACTTCCCCCAGCTGCGCTATGCTGTTGGTAGTAGTAAGGAAAGCTGAAAAATGTATGGCATGTCTCTGTTACATTGGAGCTGTTATTTTGGTACAGACTAAATATTTGCAGCTCCTTGGGCTAGAAAAAATGCCTGTCATGGCACTGGAGATGGGGGAGAACCCTTTCAGTCTGTGAGACGTAGGCAGATGTACCAAACGTTGCTATGCTGGAAGGTGGGAATCTAGAGCAGGTACAGATGAGGCTTTCTGGGTGATCTTGCCTTGATGCATGACAGGGATGACAGTAATGGAGGTGGCAGCCTCTCTGGGAGGTTGGGGCTGGCCTGGGTGCCTCTGGTGGCTGGTGCATGTCACTTCTTTTTACTTTGTGCAGAGGGGTGGGTCCTGGCTGCAACACACGTGAGATAGCTCACAAACTTATTGAGCTGAAGGCAGACATAGAGGACCTGGAGCAGCGGGAACAGGAGCTGGAGCAGCAGAAGATGTGGGTTCAGCAGAGCATCAAAAACGTTACAGAAGACGTGCAGAACAGTCGATATCCTTTGTGTGAACTGATTACTCTCTCCCTGCTCGCTTGCTGGGCTAGAAAGCAGAGCCCTGAGGGCCGGGTTGGTGCTGCCCTGCTGAGGGCAGAGGGCTGATGATGACCTGTTGTGGCTGAAGGATCTGCACTGAAAGGGTCAAGAGGCAGTGCCTGCCTCTGCAATTAGGGTATCTCTCTCCAGCCTGGAAACCAGCTTGCTCAGCGGTGCATGGCTTTCATCCATCTTTTTGAGGTAAAAAATGCTGTAATGTTTACCATGATGAGAAAAGTGCTTCTCTCTGAGCCACAGGTGCTGCTTTCTCTCATGCAGAGCTGCTCTTGTGGCTTGCCTCTCTTAGGATGTCAGCTCTGATAAGTATGTAGCTTGCAGACCTTGCCTGCAGACCACTTCAGAGTGTGGCATGGAGAGCCTTCTGGGAATGGTGTTTCTTGTGCTCAGGAAGGAAATGCCAGGTGCCCTTTTAAGTTCTTTGTCTGCACAGGAAGCCACAGCCTTTCCCCTTAACCTTGGAAACATTAGCTTATGTGACACATGAAGATATCTGCAAGTGCTTCACAGGTG
Organism: Phalacrocorax carbo; assembly: GCF_963921805.1. NCBI lineage: Eukaryota > Metazoa > Chordata > Aves > Suliformes > Phalacrocoracidae > Phalacrocorax > Phalacrocorax carbo. The sequence goes on from NC_087520.1 coordinate 23,552,880, forward strand.
AGGAAATGGTTCTCCATCGTAAAGACATAACGCTGCAGTCCTATCTGTCTGTCCCAGCTGCTCTGCTTTCACCAGGAGAGAGCAGGCAGCAGACCACAGGCTGCCCGACTTAAGTGCAGTGTGAGCTCTGAGGCCATCCTGGGCGTGCGTACCACTGAGCTGTAGATTTCTTGTCACCATCGGAGGGGGCAGGCAGTTTCTTTGAGTTGTCTTTAAAGGAACATAGCTGCTATTGCTAAGGAAGTCTTTTTGCTGGGCATCACTATGTTATGTGTGTTATGTGAGAAGTTTTTGAGGGCTTGGGTAGGCAATGTTCTAATAATAGGAAGCAAATTTTATTGTATGGTAGGTGGGTGTAAGCAGGAAAACAGTATAAAAAGTGATCCCTCAGCTGCCTCATGCCCTCTACCAACAAGAATGCAAGGAGGAGATAGTGAAGAGCAGGACTGAAGGCAATACGCTGCTTGCTGTGACCTCACTGCCTTGCGTACTGCTTTCCTAAAGCCATGAGGTGCCTGTATAAAAAGCTATATGTTTTCTCTCTGTGGAGCAAAAGTGAAGAAAACCCACAGGATCCTCTGTTTTTTCTCTGTTGCCAATTTTAATGATAGCTGTAGGACTAGAAAAAAAAAAAAAATCCCCGGTGGCCAGCATGCAGTACAGCACCCTGCAGTACATAAACTTCCTCTCAGCTGTAGCGGTGTGGAGTGGCAGCTCCTTTCTGCTTCAGTGGGCACCTCACCTCTCCTGACCCTGTGCAACCTGCATCTGCTCCCTTGCAGCAGAGATTGAAGCTGCTTATCCTGACCACCTTGGCCACATGTAATCCCACCCTTGCCTGACTCTCTCCTCATCTCTTCTAAGCACTCTTCTCACCTAACACTTTGTCAACTCTTCTATTTTCCACTTTTGCCTTTGTGTGCTTTCTGTGTTCACCAGACTTTATACTGCTTGAGTTTCTGCTGGTAACTTACGCCTCACCACCCCCTTTGCTTTACTGTTTCTAATTTAAACTAGTACTTTCTGGGGGCAGGGATTGTGTTTTCACTTTGACAGTGCTTGGGGCCAGATAACTCGTAACAGTCTGGAAGAGTTTACTGGAGACCAGCAGACAGTTTATTGCTTGGTTGATTGAGTGTTTTGCATTTTATTGCACCTGTTTTTTGTAAACTGGTTTGTGTCTGAAGTCAGACCTCACCAAAATGCTGAGAGAGGATTAGATCTTACTGAAGGCAGGTCTGAATTCCTCCCAGAACAGAGGCTTGATCCACATCTTCCCATTGTCTGTTCAGTGTGTGCCCAGTTTTGCTGTATGAGTATGCCTTACAGAATTTTTTTTCCCCTCTCTGAAGTGTCTGAGTCTTGCAGACATTCTTTGTTGGACTGCTTGTGTTCTTGAACTGTGGTGCAGGCTGAATTTCAGCTCCTCATTTTGTTTGTTTTTCTGATTGACTGCTATTAAATTTGCTTTCTTAAAGTGAGTTTGGGCTTGGAGATTTCCCTGCTTGTACTCTTGTCAAATGTGGATTCATTATTTGGATTAAATTTAAAAAAAAAAAAAAGGAAGAATGTGTTAGCTTTTAGTGACTGGGGGAAACAATTTTCCCATCTGTTGCTGTGGTGCGCTTTGCACTTGCAGAATCAAAGAGGAAGTGGAAACACTGTTTTGTAAAAGTATTTGGGACGTAGCTATCTAGGGAGATAGAAACGCAGTGCCTGTATTGTTGAAGCTAACAGGTCTTAAAGCTTGAGCTTGTGTCTTTGAGCTTTATTATACATTTTAATGTCTTATAACAATATTTTTCTTAAGTGTAGATTTATTAAAGTAATCCCATTTTATTGACAAATCCTGTGGTATTTTTAATCCCTGTACCTTTTGCTGATCTGACCTTTATCTGCCTGCCTCAAATTAAAGGATGTCCTCTTCTGCTGTCCACTCTCTCTCATTGCTCTGGGGATCTTCTGTGTTAATTATCAAGTGAAGCTGAATGCAGAATACTGGTGAAGTGTGAACAGTAACCACAGCAAAGCTTAAACAGTCAAAGTGAAAGCTGCTAACTGCTCAGTCTGAATAAGTCTAATGTTCACGGCACTGGTATTTCTCTGTTCACATTTCTCTAAACCCAGATATGGAATGGAAGCTGCTTGCTGCCTGTGACTTGTCCAATTAGGGGCGCAGGTCTTAAGGAGCTGCACACCTTGAAAATGAAAGATGCTGTCAGCCTGGCTCCCAGCCCCACTCATGCTGGGCTCTGTGTAGGGTCTGATACAACTAACACCACGCAGCTCTCTTGCCAGCAGAAACTGGGGAGTGTTGGTTTCAGGTATTGGTACTCCAGAATGAGGCTGCCATGCTGTTGGCAGCCTGGCTTCTGAGCCTAGTTTGGCACCATCTCCCCGCAGGCAGTGAGGCTCCGAGTTGTGTGCCTTTTTTGTTTATAATTCACATCTAAAAGCTTGTGACAACACGACGAAAGATCCTTCCCTTAGGATTCAGATATTCTTAAAAGTGAATTTAAGCCAGCTCTTCTGAGGGGAAAAAGGTTAGTCCTGTTTAAGGATGCTGCTAAAAACCTTTAGGGTTGCTTTGGGAGAAACTTCACAAGTTCTTCACAGGTGCCCCAGGTAGTTGGCACACTGGGAGCTGTACAATATGCCTAGCAGCTCAGGTGGGTCTAAATGGCCATCCTCCATGGAAGGGAGCACAGGAGATGGGGGGCTTTGAGGAGGGGCTCTGTTAGTGCTTAATTATCATCAGAACAGTTTGTGCTCACTGAGTGCTGACCAGTCTCTTTTCACAGGAGACACCCTCCTTGCGATTCGAGCCCCGTCAGGCACGCGTTTGGAGGTTCCCATCCCTGAGGTGAGTGCTAAATGGGTGGGCAGAGACGAGGAGTGTCTGTGTGTGTGTTGTTGCTGGATTAACTAGGCCAGGAGTTGGCAGTCAAGGGTTTGATGGAGTCGGAGGAACCAGCAACCCAAGGAAGCCTCCAGGTATTTAAGAATTTCCAGGAAAATCTGTTGTTTGGAGGTACATAAGTAATTGCAGGAGCACCTGGGGAGAGGATAGCCCTGGGAGTCAGCGGAACTGTGTGTGGATCCGTGGCATGAGTGCCTGTGGCATGTCTTGCCTCTGGGAAATTCCTGTTCTGTTCGAAAAGGGCATTTAATGTATGGCTGTGTTTTGCTTATGACTTTTCTCAGGGCCTAAATGGGCAGAAGAAATACCAGATCCACCTGAAGAGCACAAGTGGTCCCATTGATGTTCTTTTAGTAAACAAAGATGCTTGGAGCTCTCCTCCTGTTGTACTACCTGTCCCTCCCCCCGAAGACCTCATTCAGTGCCAGGCAGTTGCACCCTCGAAACCACAGATACCACCACTCACCCACTTCCAGGAGGCATCTGTTCCCAGCAGCACCCAGCCCTCCACACCGACGCCTACCAGCACTCAGGACCATAGCCCCCCTGTGCAGAAAGCTGCAAGCACAGGTGAGGAGGAGGTTACAGGAGTCAGAAAGGCGATGGCGGCTGACAAACGAGAGTACGTTCCTTGGCCCAGCTGGGGCAGGCACTGTTGGTTGTGCAGCATTGTCAGCTCCTGGCAAAGGGGGCACCTCTGCCTTTGCTGCAGTGAGCCTTTTCTTCTGTCTTGTTCAGTGGGACTGGCTGTGTTAATGGGAATAAGGCATTTGGCTCGAGGGGGTAGTGCCAGCCTGTAGGAGCAGTGGTGGGGGAGAGACTGATCATGCAGATACATTGGTTGGCAGAAGTTTGTAAAATGGTCTTTTCAAGTCTCAAGTTCAACTTTCAGTTTGAAAAAAGACTGTCAAGAATACTAGTTTAGGTGGTTTTGGCTTTGTGCAGCCAAATTCTAAAAGCTTCCCGTGGTGGAGATCCCCAGCTTCCTCGGTGAGCTCTTCCTGGGCTGCAGCACCCTCTCAGTGAATTCATTTTTCCTGATGCCTGGATCCTTTGAGCTGCATCTCATGCCTGTTGTGCATGTTACATCTTTGGCACCACAAAGTAGTTCATTTTTGTAACTGCCTTTCAGGTAGCTGCAAGCTGCTGTTAGATTGCCCTTAGATTTCTCTTTGCCTGATGGAACAAGCCCAGCTCCCTCCACCCCTCCTTGTAGGCCATGTGCCCCAGACCGTTGGTCAAGTTGGCAACCCTCAGCTGAATCTTCTCCACATCTTTCTTGAACTAGGGGCTCGCCGAAGCTGGACACTGTATTCAAAGTGCAGCCTCAGCTGCAAGCAGGAGGATAGTAACTTCCCTCAATGTGCTGGCCACTGTTCTTCTGGTGTAGCTTACTACCTGGCTTGTGTTAATTCCTGCAGGAGCTTATGTGCAGCCCAGTACCACCAAGGCTGCTCTCCTGCAGAGCTGCAGCAGGGCCTGGGAGTTTTTACTGGGTGAAAGCAAGAAGCCTTCTTTCTATGCAGCTGTCTGTGCTCGGCCAGCATTGCCAGTGAGGGTTGAGTCTGTGCTGCAGCTGCTTGCTTTGGGGCTGGTGGGAGATGACGTTCCTGTGTGTGTGTCTGTGGCTCTTTCCAGAAAGCTGTGTCTCAGCAGCAGAGTCCAAGAGTAGCGGTGACTTTGACCCCCTCAGCAACGCGTCTGCATTGGCCGGCCAGCCGGCCGGGTTAGATACCCAGCCACTACAGTCCTCTGCCTCGCTGGACAGCAGCTCCGTCCTACCCAGCCCCTCTACCTCCTTTGAGCCGATCAAGCCCGATCCCACAGGAAGTGAGTATGCACCCTTCTTTCATGAGTTGCTCCAGAAGTACGCTGCTTAGAGCGAGGGACAGGCTGCTTGCTCTGGAGGAATTAGCTGAACTCCATTCTGCCTTTGCTGTCAGCTAGGCTCTGCAAGGTATGAGTAGGCATTTCCCTCTGAGGGTGCTGGGGAACCTGGTGAGAAGGTGACAGTGTCATGTCTAGTGTCCTGACGCTTTCTGTGACACTGGTACTAGAAAATCTGCAAGGGACATTTGGATGATGCATGTCTCTGCTGTTACAGATAGATTATTCCCTTTCAGATCCTTCTGTAGTGCCAGGTACAATTTTTGAAACTGCATGAAGCTATAGAATTTCCAGCCGTCACTGAGAACACCTGTATAACTCATGGGGAGTTTGCCATTATTAGGAGAGCTCTTGTCAATCTTTTCCTCCTTTACTCAGGAATACTTCCTCTGTCTTTAGCAATCTTGCAGTCTTAATGATCTTGCAGTGTATAATTGGGGAGCTCCTTGATGTGTGTGGTGAGGTGAAATAGGCTTTAAAAAAAAGAAATATTTGAGCTTTATGACAGGAAATGGCAGGCTGGCCCAAGGAGAGAAAAGCATCCACTGGGTAAGACACACTGCTTTAATGTTTTGAAGCCGACCTTCGCTGCAGAAACACTTTAGGTTAGAGAGTTATGGTTAGAAGAGGAAATCTTGCTCAAATGTAGCTCACACAGTGTTTTTGTGTCACTTCTGCTAGCATGTCTGAGAGGAGCATGAACTGTCTGTCTTCATCTTGGAGTAGTCTTGATTGTGGAATTAGGCCTTTGTGTGCTTATAGCTTAGCATATCCCAGTGGGCCTGTGCTGACTCTCTAAAGGCATGCCCTCATCCTACACAAGATAAAGTGAGGTGATGTATGGAAGCTGACATTCTGGGAGGCTTACACACAGGCAATTACTCTAGACCTGCTGACTGTGATAACATGTTCATCTCCCAGGGCTCCTACAGATCTATTTTTAAAGTAGTCAAGCTTAAGTTTTATTGCTTATCATTTCAGCAGAACTATGTGACATGGGGTGCGGGAGCAGAATTTCTGGATGGCATAGGATGATTTGGGTGCATAAGGAGTACAGTAGGATAGCAGGTGATTATGCTGTAAAGCATTTCAGACTCTTCATGTAACGATGCAAACCATTTGGTTTGTTGTATTTGCAGTGCTGGAACTTCCCAAAGAGCTGTCAGAGATGTTTGATCCAACGAGAGGTATGTTCACTCCCTGACCACGGCTTTTTTCTGTGCCCATCTACCCATAGAAGTGGGACAGTTTATTTGTTCTGTTCTGGGGATGTGGTTTTGTAAGTCGTAAGTGGTTTTGTGGTCGTTGGTGGCTGCTGGCTCTCTACTTGTAGTTAGGCACTCTTAAAATTACTGGTTTCTGTGTGTATTTTTCTGTCTTCATATTGCCAGCAACCTCTGTTAAGAGTTTGCCCTGCAGCACGTAGATGAGGGCTTTCGCTTCCCCACGCCAATGCTAATCTGTGCTTTGGCTTCCCATGCTCCTTCTCCAGCTTGTCTGCACATAAGAAAAATCCCTGTTAGTCTTGGTTCAGCTGTAGCCTGCCTGAGGCTAATCCAAGCAAATAATCTAGGGAGATATCCCTCCCTAGATTCTTTCATTGAATTTTATCATTGATATTCTTCAAAATGGCCCTCTGTAGTTTTGGTGATACTTGTAATTTTGGAGCAGTAGGGGAGGGGATGCTCTTACTTGTGTTAGGCGTTCTGCCTCTGCCCAAGGAATGCCTGGGTGTTGCTGCCTAATGGTGGGACAGACTCTGGGCTAAAGAATGTGGTCTAACGTAAGCCTAAACTGGGAGACTCTTTATCTGCACATTTATTTCCCTTCAGTGCTGGCAGAATACTTTCTAGCTCAGCAGCTAGGCAGAGCCAAGTACACACAAGCACTTTTCTGGTGGCGCCAAGACCTGTACAACAACAGTCCCTAGTTCTGTGCTCTAGCAGGTGCCTGTGAAAGTGCTGTCTTGATGTAAAAACCCCACAGTCCCAAATGCACATGCACAACCATCTGATCTATGTGCTGGGAGCCCTGGGCTCCGCAGTTGGCCTGGAGAACACCTTCCTTCCTTGCTCAGCACCAGCTGCCATACGTGCTGCCATGGATAAAGTCTTGGTAATGACTGAATGCGTCTGAAGAGTAAATTTGACTTTGCAATGTCAAACACAAACTGCTGCAAGGCCCCAGCCCGTGTAGATCTAGCTTAACCCAAACGAAGGCTATGGGACAATGTGGACACTATTAAAAAGGTGTTTGCTATCTGTGGTAATATATGTTGTTTTATGGAGTATTCATCTCAATTTGGAGAGAGAAGATAGAGGTCCAGAAGTGAAGGACAAAACAGTCGACAACTACAGGGGCAAAGCTCAGGACCGGAAAGAAGCAACACTACAGAGCTCGGAGAAATGGGCCTTGCAGTGTGCTCCACACAGCCTCTCTCATCCCCGTGTGATCCCAGTAATGTTGTCCTGGCACTGGCTGCTGCTTTCAGGCTGTGCAGTTCAAGCTGCAAGAGTCTGGAGTTCTTCCATAGTGTTCTGTATTGGAATTACTTGTTCTGCATGGTTTTCTCTCTCTTTTAAATGGATGCTTAATAACTGCTTGTTTTAGACTTGTATTCTGGAAAAAAACCTGAATTTCAACACACACATATACACACCTTGCTATATTACCAGCCCTGATCCACGAATGCAGATTCTACATTTAATTGCTGTTTAAGCTGGTATTAGTCTGGTCACTTGGTGATGAAATTCTCTCATCTCATGGCACTGAATTAGACAGGTAGGTTCCTGTCCTCTAGGAAATAGCCTTTTGTGAGTAAGGTATTGAAAATGGGCTTATCTGTGTTTCTTTCGTGAAAACCTATTTGAAGTGTGGGTAGTATCTCATTAACCCAGTTAGGCTGAGTTAGATACTCACGATCTTGGTAGTGTGAGGCGTATTCAGAAAGTTGTTTTCAAATGCTCAGCTTCTGAGAGAAAAGAGATTGGCTTGCACATGCTTTGTCTGGGTGCTTGTCTGTCTACCATTCAAGTGCCTCCTGAACCTACCAGCCAAGAGTAGCAATGGTGGAGGAAGGAATGACATTTCTGAGATAATTAGTTTATTTTACATTTTTGTGTGGGCAGCAGAGGGGAGAGCGGAGTTCGTGTCCCATTCAGGAAGGATATGCAGAGCTTAGATGTTCATTCTGTTTGGCAGCGGGCAGCCAGTGAAGCTGCCAGGGCATATGGCTGGATTAGCCACAGCACAGCCGTGGGGCAAGGGGAGCAAGTTAGGGGGACAAAGGACACAAAATCTGGAGGAAAGTGGAGGTTCATTAGTTCTATGGCTCCTGGAACAGATCATTTGTCTTTTAATTTTTGTCCCCCTAGCAAAGTTGGTGGGTAATTGAGGACTGTGAATATGTCAGGCTTTACCAGCTCAATTTCTGGTGCATGTTGAAGAGTTTCTGTTGAAGGCATTTGGGGCAACAGCTGGTATGCCAGTGCAGGGGTAAGGCACAGCCCGTCCTACAAAGGAGACTGGCATGTGGTTAAGCTAAAGCAGGCAGAAACCTCCTGCAGAATTTTTTGACATAGCTTGAATTGTCTGACACCAATTTCCCTTTGGCCATGGCAGGAGGCCCACACCTCCTTTCGCCAGTGCCTGCTGCACATGCTGTGCCTTAGCCAGGGAAGGGATAACAAGGGTGAGGGCCAGAAGAGGCCGGGGGGGGAGGTTATTGCATGGGAGGAGGCCAGGAAAGCAGAGTGCATTGCTTAACTGTGTTTGTCTCTTCCCCAGAATGTATGAACTCTGAGCTGCTGGAAGAGCTGATGTCATCTGAAGGTGAGTCTTTGAGCCTCCCCCTCGTGGTGTGGCCTTTCCAGGGGAGGACGAGCATCTTGTGTGACTTTACCCTGCTGAAAGTCCTGCAACTGCAGGACTGCCCTCAGCTTTTCTGGGCTCTGGACACAGACTCTGTTCTCACTGTCCTTCCAGTCCCCAAGAGAGGTGTGAGTTCCAGAAGGAGCCTGTCTCTTCCATATCACAAGGCTGATTTGAAGCAAGCTCAAAGACTATTACTGTGAGGTGGCCTCCTCCTGGCTCCGCAGCTCAGCGCCCAGTGGCAGCTCTTGGCTAGGTGTGGGAATGCTAAATTTTGTAACCAACCATGGTCTTCTCTTTCCCCAGTGTTTGCTCCCTTGCTCCGCCTTTCCCCTCCACCTGGAGATCACGACTACATCTATAACCTGGATGAGAGCGAAGGTGTCTGTGACCTCTTTGATGTGCCTGTCCTCAACCTCTGACTTCTCAGTGTGGCTGTGAGCCTCACAAACACAGACTGTTTTGTAAGTCTTTGGAAAGTGTCTATTTTTGGATTCCTTTTGTGTAGAGCTCGATGAGCGAGCATTTCAGAGATGCTCTCATATGGACTCGAAACCAAGAGATGAGGACTTGCAGGCCGGGAGCCTCCCAGTATCATCTTCCTCTTCCTCTGTTGCACATGCAACTCACCCTGCCGTATCTCTCTCTCCACTGGATCCTGGGCCTCACATCAAAGGGTCTGTGTTTTGAGTGTTCCCAGTTCACCCATAGAATTTGCCCATGTGCCTCTCCGAGCTTCCTCAGATCTGCATGCCTTGGTTTTTCCTGCACTCCTAGAGGCACTTTGCACCTCCTAGGTACCAGCTGCTACAAGGAGCCCTAATACCGTGGTCAGTTCACAAACCCAGAGGTAATTAGCTAGATTTTTCAATTTGAGCAGTTCAGATTGGGGTGTTTATTTCTGAATGACAGCTAGGGGAAAAAAAATGGCGCCAAAGTGTCCATTTCTTCCAGTGACTCCAGACCAAGCCAGTATGTTTTACAAGAAAAAGCACTTTTTTTAGCCAGCTGTGCCTCCTAGCAGGACTCAGGAATTGAGCATTCCTAGTAGGACCCAGGAGCTGAGTCTTCATCAGCAGGAATGCTGGTTCTTCGTCCACCAGTCTGCTGATACAGGAGCCCAGGGGCTCCAGCTCCTTATACAGCAGCTGTGCTGTTTCTACAGGGCTAAAGAATAGGTGCCAGTATGGTTTTTTTAAATTTTTATTTGTTTTTGCCTGAGTGAAGAGATGTTTGAAAGGATAAGACTGCTCCAGCTGGTGCCTGTAAGGTACTCCAGGTACATCAGAGCCTGCTCATATTTGCAAATAGCTGTCTTCTCCAACCATTGCACTTGAGCCTTTGGCTGTCTAAAAGGCGACCAAGCAGTAAGAATTCAGTAGTACTTTGCTGTGACAAGTTCTGTATGTGTTGTCAAAAATAGTGCTTTTTTTCCTCCCCTTTTTCTCTCTCAGCATCTGCTCAGGATCAGGCTTTCTGTATATTTGAATTTTCTCCTCTAGTGTCCGTACGCACGCTCCCAATTCCTGATCCTGTGGGCAGGTCGCTACCTAGTGTGATGCTTTCTCTGCATCATTTTTCCGCAAGATTTTCTTCATTGCTTTGTAATGCTGTTGGGTTTCTTAGGATGATCAAGTGGTGCCAGTCTTGGACCCTGGTGCACATTTTAGTTGGAGTAAAACACCCTGATGGATTTGTGTTGTATTTTGTAAGCCCCAACTTCAGTTTTTGGTCAGATCGTGTATTTGAATGTCTTCAGTTTTGCACATCTTCCTGCCAATGCAGTGGTAGCAGCTCTCCTGCCTTTCCTGCTCCATGAACTGCCGAAGACAGGGTCAGTCCAGGAGCATGGCTGGCCATAGCAGAGAGGTAGCTTGCAGCCATCCACGTAACCAGCTGATTGTTAACATCTCCACTTAGCTGCTCACCTCCTGTGAACCAAACAACCAGCTGGAGCAGCAGCAATAAGGGATGCAAAGTCTTCAATTAATTCTTGGAGCCCACAGAGGTGAGAAGACTATATGTTTGGGACCTGTATCCCCAAGGTGACTCCTCAGGCCATCCTGTTCTGTGTGGGACTCCTCCAGAAGAGCCATTCCTCTCTGCAGCCCTGAAGCACCGGCGTCCTCTTTGGGAAAAGCGTTAAGAATTCAGGAGGAACGATGGGACACTCTCTAGTTTGGCAGCGGGCAGCTGCTGCTGGTGAGGCAGCTGTGGCGTGGGACCCTGCCGGGGGATGAACTTCCAGCCCGCATGCAGCCAGTCCCTGAACCTTCCCTCCTTTGCATGGAAGCTGACCGAACACCCTCGGTCCTGCGTGCGCGTTAGTTAGGCTCCGTGGCTTTGGTGTAGCTCGAGCTTTCCGTGTACTGCCTGGCCCTCGCCCTCCTTCCAAGTGTTCATGTTCGCCACCAGTTAGACAACCTTTGGAAAAGGTTACCTAGAGAAAGATTTACAGTTACAAATGAACTTTTTGATTCATATATAAAGATTATTTTTATACTTTTTTTTGCAAGGAAAGAAATATTTGTACAGTGTTCTCTGACGTGAATAAACGAAAAAACTTTCCAGATTTTCCCCCCCCTGCCCCGGCCTGTGCCTCCCTTTTGCTGAGTCCAGAGGGCCGGGGTGTCCCCGAAAAGCAGGGCGCCGGCCGTCCCCCTCACCCAGGGGCGGGGCCGGGCCCTTTCCCGGCAGGAGGCCCTGTCCTCGCCGCGGAGGTGGGTCCCGCCGAGCCCGCGCCCGCTCAGGTGAGGGGGCCGGGCCGGGCCGGGCCTGCTCGGGGTTGGGTCCGGTACGGCCATCGAGACCGCTGGCGGCAGGGGCCCTCCGGGAGGCGGCGGCGGCAGCGGCGACCCGGAACTGCGGCGCGGCGGGGCGGGGAGCCGTGCCGAGCGGTGACGGTGCCGCCGCGGGAGCCATGCCGCCGCCCAAGGACGTGGTGAAGATCGCCATCCAGATGGTGGGAGCCATCCCCCAGCTCATCGAGCTCCAGCAGGTACGGCCCGGCACCCCCAAGCCCCCCCCAGGACCCCTGACACCAGCTCACGGGCGGCCTCTCGCTTGCAGACCAAGCCTCTCGCCTCCGTGCTCAAGGACGTCTGCGACGCGTGAGTACCGCACCCGCCGCCCACCGCCGGGTCGTGACAGCCCACAGTCGGGCAGGCCCGGCGGCAGCCGGCGCTAGCCCTGCGGAACTGCGACCGGTCGCCTGTCGCCGCAGGTGGAGCCTGCCCAACGCCGAGCGCTACGCCCTGCAGTACGCGGACGGGCGGCAGACCTACATCACCGAGTCGGTGAGACGTCCCCCGATCTCTCCCCTGCCCCGCCAGCATGGTGCTCGCCAGCTCACTGGTTCCTATCGCCTTACAGAACCGCGGTGAGATTAAGAACGGGAGCATCTTACGGCTGACCACCTCCCCGGTACATCCCTCTGTCCCCCCGTCTCCTTCTCCGCTGCGTGCTGCGGTGGGATGTCCCCCTGCGATGGGGCAATGCGGTGCTGCAAGCCCTCTGCCACTGCCTCACTCGGCGACTTCTGGCTCATGACGGCTCCTCTCGGTGCCTCAGACCCATCAGGCCTGTCTCAACCTTCATGCTCCCTCAGCAGAGCTTGGGGGAGTTTGAAGAGAAACTAAATCATCTTGAGATGCTTTGGACATGTGGGCCAACTCGTCAAGCGTTCTTAGTGTTGTGCCAGCTTGACCTCCTTCCTCAGCTCCTCCTGGTCACTGCTCTGGTGGCTCTGTCTCTTGGTCCAGCGCCTCCCCAGGGCTACTCTAACCTGAGCCTCAATCCAAAACTTGTGCTTAAGCTCTTCCAGCCTTCTCCAAGCTTCTCATTGTCTTTTGATGAGCCCCTTTGGCTTGATTCTTTCCTTCCTGGTAGGACCAAGAAGCAGAGAGGTTGTACAGTGGGATCCAGAGCAACAACTCGGATGTGAAGACTGACTCGCTGAAGAAGCTCGCGAGCCTCTCCCAAGATGTTACCTTTGCTCAGGAGTTCATCAACAGGAATGGCTTGAAACAAATCTTCTATATTGTGGAAGAAGGGAATGAGTGAGTATCAGGAGAGGACTTTCCTTGCGGTTCTTGACTTCTGCCTTGTTAATGATGTATGAGCTCTAAGCCTGGTGTTGGAGTGGACTGGGTTCATGTTCCTGGCTTGTTAATCCCTGCGCTGCAGCATGAAGGGCAGTGCTGGCAGCAGGGTGCTTGGCTCTGCAGGCTCCTTACCTGCAGGTACGCAGCTGTGTCCCTGGATGCTGGCAGCTGGGGGTAGGTCCCCAGGGGTCTTGTGGTCCTGACTCCTTGTGAATGTGCCCAGACTTTAACCTCCCATCCCTTTCCTGGCTGGGTCATCTGCGGCCCCAGGGTTTTTGCTGCCGGCAAGCCTCCTGTGATGATTGTAGCCTCTGCTGCTGCTCATTCCTGCCAGCCTGAATAATCCCTCTGCTATGAGGTTTTAGCTGCAAGAGGTCTGCAGGCAGCTCAGGAAAACCCTGGGTGCCAAACTAGTGCCTGCCTGACTCTTTCAGGATGTGATGGTGCATCTCCTCTGAGCTCCTATCTCACAGAGGATGTGGAGCCCAAAACCAAGCAGCTCACTGCATGTTTCTTGGAAGGAGGGGGAGGGATTTGGGGTGGCTTGGCTTTCTTGAGGGCGTGTCTGCAGTGATCTTTGTACTGTGGTAATGCAGCTTTCCAGAAACGAACTTCCTCTGCCTCAACTTCCTGGGATGACTAAGCAAGAGTCCAATTTCTTACCTGACGGTCTCCCTTTCCTTTCTTCTGCTCGCTGCACTCTGCTTCTCTAGTTATTTCTAATGTGCCCACCAATGTGCAGCTGTACTCCTGCCTTATGGTGGAGACTGTGGGGTATCTGTACCCACCTCACTGCGTTTGCTCACCTGTTCCTCCAGTACAGGGGAGATGCTAGCTCACACCCTGAAGGCCTTCATGGAGCTGATGGAACATGATTTTGTTTCCTGGGAGATCCTTAGTGCAGCCTTCATCAAGAAGGTAAGTGCCTTCTGCAGGTTCCACAGCCTAAGCCCTTGGGATTCCTTGTTGCCCTCGTCACCCAGGCTTAGCCTACCGTCGACAGATGGTTTTGTGTCTTGTAGATAGTGAGTTATGTCAATATGAACGTGGTGGATGCATCTGTCCAGCAGCTCTCTTTGTCTATCTTGGAGAACATGGTACCCACCAGTCACCTCCTCTTTGATCTAGTCAAAAAAGAAGTGACGTTGGATCGTCTTCTGACCCACCTGCAGGCGTAAGTGGAGAGGCCAGAGTGCCGTTTGCCCCCATCCCAAAGCTGGTGGGGATGAGGGAATGGAAGGGATTTCTCCAGGTGTTGCTGATGGCACGTTGTATTGTCCCTTCCTAAACAACTTGTGGGTGGGTAGCCTGTCCTGTCCCCACTGCTGGGGGAGGAACAGACTGTCCTAGGAACCATCCCATTTCCAGGTCAGGTTTTTTCATTCATGGCCTGTTTCATTCAGATGTCTTGGTTCTTTCACTGACTGGCATTTTTTCTGGTGTTGGCTCTTCTTAGGACCTGAGGAAATGGCAGGAAGATGTCCCAGGGGAGGATGTTGGGATTTTGGATGTTAGGAAAAGGTTCTTCACCCAGAGGGTGGTGGAGCACTGGAACAGGCTCTCCAGGGAGCTAGTCACAGCACCAAGCGTGATGATATTCAAGAAGCACTTGGACAATGCCCTCAGAGACATGGTGTGAATTTGGGGTTGTCCTGTGCAAGGACAGGAGTTGGACTCAATGATCCTTGTGGGTCCCTTCCAACTCAGGGCATTCTATGATTCATCCTTCCCTTTCTCTGGTGTATTTAGGAGTGGTAGTATATTCCCTGCAACTTGGGGTGGTGGTGCTGTACTGAACAAAAGAGTTTAAATCCCTCAGCTAAGGCAGGTTCTTCATTCCCCCATCTGCCTCATACCTCTGCATCTCTTCATTTTGGAGTTTTTTGTTTCTAGAAAATGGAGAGGCTTGTGTCCAGGGCTCCTGCCAGACTGCTGAGTCTGCTGCTCACCCTGGGTTCTCCTGCAGCTCCAAGATGCTGCACCCAGGGATGTGTGCAGAGCAGTATCTGATCCATCCATGGGTGCTCTGCAGTCACAGCTGGGGGGACCATCTCACCCCCGGTCCTGCTGTCAGCAGCTGTTCACTCATTGGTCTGGCCTCTCTGGGTCCCCCAGCTCTGTGCAGTGGGGTCCAGCAGTGAAGGCGGGAGAGGACTCTGCCTTGGGGAGGGCAAGGCCATCCTCAGAGCTGGTGACTCTTCCCATCCTCATCATCCTCCTTCTGCAGGACAAATGCTGAGCTGCAGCTGAAGGCGATGGCCCTGCTCATTGCACTGCTGCTGGCTGCAACTGACGCTGAGCGACGGGTAAGGGGCTGCTCTCTGCCCATGGGCAGCAGGCAGGCCCGGGTGATGGCAGGGTGGTAGGCATTGCAGACCCAAGCACCTCAGTATCCCTGTCGCAGAGTTGCTCTGCCAAGAGGCCTCTGCTGTCTCACGCTGGCTGCCAGGGCAGTGGGAGCTCGGGGCAGGTTTCCTGTTCACCAGTGTCACTCCTGAGGCTGCCAGTTCCTTTCTGTTCCCATCCTACCTGTGGCCCAAAGCCAGGCCATAGCAGAAAAGTGGGTCTGCAGAGGGAACACCAGCTTTTTTTGGGAAATGGTGGTGTCCCAAGCTGGGGAATATCTCACAGCCTCTTCCCTTCCTAGGACATGATGGAATACCTGAGGGAGAAGAACATCAGGCAGTTTATCCACAAGGTGAGGAGCTGGGGTCATGCAAAGGTCTGCTCTGTGCTTCATCCTCTATCCTTCCCCTCCAGTCCCTGTTCCTTCAGCCCCTGCTGTTGGTGACTGTGCCTGCCTACATGCCACATACCTCTTCCACAATGCCTCCTGTGGGTGCTGCTGTGGTGGCACCATGTGCCCAGGGTAGCACCCCCGGCTGCCTGCGGTTCAGCATGCTCAGCTCTTGACAAACCTCAAGGGGAGCTGCCTGCTTCCTCATGCCCCTTCAAGCAGCAGGACCTGTTGGGCTTTGGCTGTTTTGCTCTGGGCTTGGAGGAACCAGGAGCAGCAGCCTGGGGGAACCTTCTCACTCGTGGTCTCCTGTAGAACATTATCCACAGCTCAGAGCCGCCGGGGGATGAGATGGCCCATTACCTGTATGTGCTGCAGTCCATCAGCCTCAACCTGTGCGAGTGCCGCATGAGGACCCCCATGGATCCCTACTCACAGGTCTGGGAGCACTCCCCTTGCAAATCTGGCCCTGCTCTCTTCCACCTGTGGAAGTAGAGGCGGGTGAAGGTTTGCCTTTGGGTGAACCCAGGAATTTGATTTAATCACTGGTTTGTCCTGGGAGAACCTTCTTACGTGGGGCTCAGCAGCATGCCCTTCTCTCCGCTCTCCCTCCAGGAACAGCGGGAGCTCCTCCAGTCTCTGCGCCAAACCGCCTTTGAGTCAGAGAGCGAGACGCCTGCCAGCAACTTCAGCACCGAGCGCCGGCGATCCCTGTGTGCCAAGGAGTTCCGCAAGCTGGGCTTCATGGTGCGTCCCCCGCACCCCCACCCCAGCCCCACGCTGGTTCCGCAACCTGGCTTTGGCAGCACCTTCTGATGGCTCCCCTAAGCCTGGTGTCCTGTTGATCCTGATGGGCCACTAGGCAGTACCTCCCTTCTTGTCCCTCGGCACTGCTAAACAGTGAGTGCTCTGGAGCTGCAGGATTCAAAAGGCAAACCCCATGGCTGCATCAGGAGGACTCTGCTGCTCGGAGAAGAAAGTAGCAGTTGCTAAACTGCATCCTTTTGTGTTCTCCTAGAACAACAGCAACCCAGCAGAGGACCTCCGCCGTGCCCCGCCTGGACTTCTTGCCCTCGACAACATGGTGTATTTCTCCAGGCACACCCCCAACGCATACAGCAGGGTGCGTGCTCTCTGCCGGAGAGGTGCTGGTGGATCTCCACCTTCTTTTCCTTTCCCTGTGACCTGTTCTTGGCCAAACCAAGGCGAGGATGTCCCTTTTGGGCAAGTGTCCTACTGTTGCCCTGTTTCAGATGGAGCCGAGTCCTCCCTGTGGGTGGAAGCTGTTTGAGGCTGGTGGCACTGAAGGGTCCCCATAATTTTTGGTGTTTTGCCTTGGTTTCCAGACTCTGTTCACGTCTGAGCAAACCGGGGTGATTTGGGCAAAATGAGCCAGTGGCTGCAGAGCATTAAGCACACTCTGACCTTCTGTGCCTGCAATCGGCTCCCCTACTGCCACAGGGGAGGAGGAGACTGGGGCTGTTTTTGTGGGAGAGTGAATTACTTTTGCTAGATATGGCCCAAGTCAGGGTGGGGGGAACAGCTCTTCCTCCAAGCCCATGGCCTATGTAATGCAAGCCAACAACCCTCTCCATCAGTTTGTCCTTGAGAACAGCAGCCGGGAAGACAAACACGAATGCCCCTTCGCTCGAAGCAGCATCCAACTCACCCTGATCCTCTGTGAGATCCTCCACGTGGGAGAGCCATGTACGTGTGTGCCCTGACTTGTCCCTCTCCCTGCCCTGCTGCCTGCTGGCTGGCAGGAGTAAGAACAAGCTGTCGGGCAGGGGGCTGCAGACATGGGGCCATCAGGCCCTGGCGTGGCCGACAGCAGGTGAAAGGCTGGAAAATGTCCAGGATCTCCTGGACACTGAAATCCCCTGGAAAAACTGGGGAGTCTGGCATCATCTGTTCTTCTCACTGCAGGCTCGGAGACAGCTCAGGCCTTTTACCCTATGTTCTTCGGGCAGGATCATTTCTTTGAAGAGCTCTTCTGCATCTGCATCCAGCTGGTGAACAAGACCTGGAAGGAGATGCGTGCTACTCAGGAGGACTTTGACAAGGTGCGAGGGGATGCTGGGGCCCCAGGTGGGAGCTGGGACCATGGGCTGTGCACAAATTCAGGGGCTCTGGTGAGCGTCACCAGACTGGGAGTGACATCCTGGGCCCTGCAGGTGCTGCAGGTGGTGCGGGAGCAGATCACCAGAACCCTGTCCCTCAAGCCCACATCCCTGGAGCTATTCAAGACCAGAGTGAATGCACTGAACTACAGCGAGATCCTGAAGCTGCGGCAGACGGAGCGGCTGCACCAGGAGGAGACGCTGGCTGTGCCCGTGCTGTGAGTGGGCTGCAGGCAGGGAGCTGGAGCTGTGATGGGGGGCCATAGGGGAGGATGCTGTGAGGCTGGGGGAGGTCAGTGAGCACCTGCTGAAGTAGCCATGCTCATCTTTCACCCCAGGGAGTTGCGCGAGAGGCTGAAGCCAGAGCTCCTGGAGCTGATCCGACAGCAACGCCTGCTGCACCTCTGCGAGGGCACCCTCTTCCGCAAGATCAGCAGCCGCCGCAGGCAGGGTGAGTGCCAGCCCTCTGCTCCTGGGTCCTGGGAGGGGGGCAGAGGCTTGTCCCCACGTCTTCTGCCACTGGGGAAGTCACAATTAATCTGCGGGAGTAGCATGCCCGGCAAGTGGGATGTGCTGATAAGGGGGCAGCTCTGTCCACCCGGGAAAGGGGACCTCAGCAGGGAGGGGCTGAGCATTTCCCAACAGCACTTCTCCTGCAGACAAGCTCTGGTACTGCCGCCTGTCACCCAACCACAAGGTGCTGCACTATGGGGACGTGGAGGAGGGGGTGCACTCTCCCCCCATTGAGAGCCTGCCAGAGAAAAGTAGGTGATGGGAGAAAGAGAGGGTGGGAAGGAGAGAGGGGAGCCTTCTGCACACCCCAGCTGTGATGTGCTGGGGCTATCTTAAGGCGGAATTGCTCCTCTTGCCTGGCTGCCACATGCGTGGCCCAGTGCCCACGGTGCTGTGGGACTGGGAGCTGTGGGAGTTCGGGCTGGGGCAGTCTGGCTCTTCAGAGGGTGCTGCAGAGTGGCTTGAGCCCCCTGCACCCAGAGTTGTGGATGGCTGCAAGCCCCCATACTTGGGCTCTGCTGGGTTCTGAGCGCCGGAGACCTGGGGAGAGGAGAGGAGAATGGGTGCTCACAGCTCCTCCACTTGCCCCAGTTCCTGTGGCAGACATGAAGATGCTGCTTGTGGGGAAGGAGTGCCCGCACATGAAGGAGAAGAGCTCTGGGAAGCAGAACAAGGTCAGCACCTCCCACCCTGTCTTGCACAGGGGGCCCAGCATGCTCCCCTCCCAAGCTGCTGATGGGTTTTGGTGGTGCATAGATCATGGCAGGTTGGGTGGTTTTATGGACGGTAGCAGGTTATTGACACAGTTTGAGACTGGAGACCTCTTGGGTCTTCGGGGGTGCAGGGGAGGAAGCTGGGAGGCAGCTCCTGGTCTGAACCCTGCTGGAGCTGGAAAGAATCCAGCTGAGAAGCAGGCTACCCCCTGTGCTGTCACCACAGGACATCCTGGAGCTGGCCTTCTCCATCGTGTATGACATGGAGGAATACTGCCTCAACTTCATTGCCCCCTCCCGGTATGAGGTGAGTTCCAGGGTCCCACTGGGGAGGCATGCTGTAGCCAGGTGGGACAGCCGGCGGGGAAGGGAGTCATGTGTGGCCTCCCCAGCCCACTCTCCCGGGCTTCTCTGGGATGGGAGCCATAGGGCAGGGAGAGGTGAGCTCTCTGGCTGCCCAGGGCTGGTGCCGGAGATGCCTGTGCTCTGCTTCCTCAGGTCTCCCTCTGGATGGATGGGCTGAACGTGCTCCTGGGCAAGGAGATGACGAGTGAGCGAACACAGAGGGACCTCGATGTCCTGCTGTCCATGGAGCTCAAGCTGCGGCTCCTGGACCTGGAGAATATCAGCATCCCTGACACCCCCCCTCCTGTCCCAAACCCCCCCAGCAATTTAAACTTCTGCTACGACTTCTGCCACGCAGAGCAGTGAGTTCCTTCCTGTGCCCCATCCCTTCCCTACACCTCCCAGAATCAAACCTCTTACTCCAGGCTCTGCCCTCCATCTCCTGCCCAAAGGGACAAGCCCAGGTGCTGGCTGGGCAGGCAGGGCATGCACTGCCTGCACCTTGCCCGTCCCAGGGTGAACTTCCCACCCTTCTCTGCTTGTGTCCTGCCCTCCTGCAAGAGCATGGGGCTGCGCCACCGTGCGTTGGGCTCCTGTTTGAAGGGGGGTGACCTGGATGTTTTGCCCCCCTACTACGGGCAGGCAAGACGAAGTACTTTCCAGACAGCCGAATGCCTCTGTGGTGGTGTTGACCCCCCACTGCAGCTGGCATTGGGCAGAGAGGGCAAGGATGTGGGTGGAAATAAAGGTACAGGCAGCCCTGGGACAGCTGGAGGGGGGCAGCACTACAAAGGTACAAATCTCTGCTGCCTGGCTTTCCGTCAGTGTTGGGGGATCCTTTCTGGCCAAGAAAGCAGTTAGAAAAAGGATAAATCACCCTTTACACTCAGTGTGGTGAGCAGACAGCATCTCAGAGCACCGAGTGCCTGCCCAGCCAGGCCAATGCACACTGAAACATTTTTATGCTGAGCCATGTGAGCTCCTAGTCCTGGAAGGGGGGGGTGTTTAGGGTACAAGCCCCCTCTCCCACCACCATTTCAGCTGGGCAGGGGCTCGCTGCTGCAGTGACTGGTGAGGACACCCTGGTCTACCCTTGCTACCTGGTGCTCATGCCAATCCTGGTGCCTTCCCCTGCCCCAGGCGGGTACTTGCACACTTCAGCCATGCTGCTGCACTACTGCACCATGACAAGCTACCTCCTCCCTGGCCCCCATGGCTCCCACCCTGGTACCCTGCACCTCCTTGTGCCTACAGCTTCTCCATCAGGTGTAGCCTGTGACTGCAGCTGCAGGTCGCTGGGACTCTGACTGTGCCCCTGCCTCCGGCATACTGGGACAATAAACACTTGTGGAGAACTTGGGGCCGTGTCCTTTCTCAAGGTTTGGGGAGCGGTGTCAGGCTGACTGCGGGCAAAAAGGAACTGAAGCAGGCACAAGTGGAACTGTGCTGCAGCACTGTGGAAGCTGCAGCACAGAGCATGAAGAAGCCTGCAGGATGATCTCCTGATCTCATTCTGTGACAGGGTGACCCACCTAGTGGGTGAGCAAAAGGCTGTGGATGTTGTCTACCTGGACTTTTAACAAAGCCTTCGACACTGTCTCCCACAGCATCCTCCTAGGGGAGCTGGCTGCTCATGACTTGGACACGTGTACTCTTTGCTGGGTAAAAAACTGGCTGGATGGCCGAGCCCAGAGTTGTGTTAAACAGAGCTAAATCCAGTTGGCAGTCAGTCACAGGCGGCGTTCCCCAGGGCTCAGTTTTGAGGCCAGTCTTGTTTAATATCTATCAGTGATCTGGATGAGGGGATCAAGTGCAACCTCAGTAAGTTTGCAGGTGGCACCAAATTGAGTGGGAGTGTAGATCTGCTCAAGGGTAGGAAGGCACTGCAGAGGGATCTGTACAGGCTGGATCAATGGGCTGAGCTCAACTGGGTGAGGTTTAACAAGGCCAAGGGCCGGGTCCTGCACTGGGGTCACAACAGGCTTGGGGAAAAGTGGCTGGAGAGCTGCCCGGTGGAGAAAGACCTGTGGGTGCTGGTTGACAGCTGGCTGAACATGAGCCAGCAGTGTGCTCAGGTGGCCAAGAAGGCCAACAGCATCCTGGCTTGTACTGGGAATAGGGCGGCCAGCAGGAGCAGGGAGGTGATAGTGCCCCCTGTACGTGGCACTGGTGAGGCTGCACCTTGAATTCTGTGTTCAGTTTTGGACCCCTCAGTACAAGAAGGACATTGAGTTGCTTGAGCGTGTCCCGAGAAGAGCAATGAAGCTGGTGAAGGGTCTGGCGAGCAGGTCTTATGAGGAGCAGCTAAGGGAACTTGGGCTGTTTAGCCTGGAGAAGAGGCTGAGGGGAGACCTTATCGCTCTCTACAACTACCTGAAAGGAGGTTGTAGTGAGGTGGGTGTTGGTCTCTTCTCCCAAGTCACTAGTGATAGAACGAGAGGAAATGGCCTCAAGCTGCGTCAGGGGAGGTTTAGATTGGATATTAGGAAAAATGTCTTTACTGAAAGAGTTGTCAGGCATTGGCACAGGTTGTGCAGAGAGGTGGTGGAGTCGCCATCCCTGGAGGTGTTAAAAAACATGTAGACATGGCACTCTGGGACATGGTTTAGGAGGCCTGGTGGTGTTGGGTTGGGGGTTGGACTTGATGATATTGGAAGTCTTTTCCGACCTTAATTATTCTATGATTCTATGACTGGCAGGAGGGTTTTATTCCTACTGTTGAGCAGAGGAGCAGGCAAGGGGTCAAGTTACCTCCAAGGAAGGCTACAACTCAGGCTGTTTCCAGCCTAGGAAGGCTTCAGAGCACTGCAGGTGGTCCTGGTAAAAAGTTGAACCAGCTCAGTTCCTGCAAGTGGGCCCCTGCCTCTTGGGTTTGAAGCTTGGAGAGCAAGCATCCTGGAAAAAAAGGAGCTGTTGCAAGGAAAGACAGGGCTGGTGAAGGTGGCTGGTGTGAGCCTGCCACCCTGCAGGGGCAGACTCTGCAGCCCTGGCTCTTGTCCCGTGCACCTATCCACCTCCTAGGAGCCCGCTGAGCTACTCTGGGAGTTGAGAGCAACACAGCTGGCTCCACTGCTGGTCAGGTTCTCAGTGGCTGTGCAGGACCCCGGCATTGCTGGTGTGCAGTTAGTCACCTTCTCCAAGAAACCAAGGTGTCACAAAAAACTGGGAATAAAATTCTTTAACACTGGGTGTATTTAAGAGCAGGCATGACTTTATTTGGCACCAGGTATGTGGGGGAACCTCTCCTAGCATGCACACCTACTATAATTCCTTTTTGACATTTATACATGACAGTTAACACACGACCCTATCCACACAAAATTATTGACCTGACAGTATCCTCTTCTTCCACTGGTCTGTATTTTCTTCGCTTAAATGTAAAGCTACAGTGTGATTTTAATTCACTGCACATGCTCAAGAGGAATGGTGGGGCAGTCCTTTCATCCCTCACCTGAATTGGTGCTTGCAATCTCCCCCTGCCAGAATTACCTGTCCCCCAGTTACTGAGCTTTGGCAATTGTCCAGTTTTTCAGTGCCTTCTGGACCAAGATGTTCCCTTTTATCACTGCTGACTGATTTGTGGCCTTCCCTTATCTCCGCAACCTTTATAGCAGGATGTTTCCACTGTCAGTCCTTGAACTTCTAGTGATTTCTGGTTTTTTAGGAGGTTCTTGTTAATGGGCCATTTGTTGCTAATACCCTCCTATCTGGCTTAAGTATTATTAGAACATGAGCCAACTGTGTGCCCTGGCAGCCAGGCGGGCCAACCGTGTCCTGTGTGCATCAAGCGCTGCATTGCAGCTGTCTGAGGGAGGTGATTGTCCTGCTCTGCTCTGCGCTGGTGCGGCTTCACCTCGAGTGCTGTGTGCAGGTTTGGGCACCACAGTACATTAAGGATATAAAGCTACAAGAGTGTCCAGAGGAGGCCCACGAAGTTGGTGAAGGGTTTAGAGGGGAAGCTGTATGAGGAGCAGCTAAAGCCACTTGGTTTGTTCAGCCTGCACAAGAGGAGACTGAGGGCAGACCTCATCGAGGTCTACAGCTTCCTCACAAGGGGAGGAGGAGGGGCAGGCACTGATCTTTTCCCTCTGGTGACCAATGACAGGACCCAAGGGAATGGCAGGAAGATGTGCCAGGGGAGGGTTAGGTTGGATATTAGGAAAAGGTTCTTCACCCAGCAGGTGGTGGAGCCCTGGAACAGGCTCCCCAGGGAGGCAGTCATGGACAGTGCCAAGCCTGGCGGTATTCAAGAAGCACTTGGACAAGGCCCTCAGGGACATGGTGTGAATCTGGGGTTATCCTGTGCAGGGAAGGGAGTTGGACTCAATGATCCTTGTGTGTCCCTTCCAGCTCAGGACATTCTGTGATTCTATGATTTACTGCCTTGAATATTCTAAAATTCTCAGGTGTTTCCTCTGCTAACTATGATCCTTTCCTAACTACTAACAACCCCCACGCTGTTCCATTTAATCCCAGAAAAATATAACCAAGGGGAGGGAACAGGCAGGAGCAGCCCAGGGCCTCTACGGGGTAGGGGGACAGATGGGAAGGGAGGGGCGGGCACAGGCACCCCGGGCTACGCAGCTGGCCAGGGGAAGGACCTCAGGATCCCCTGGGGCTGGGGGTGGCGGAACCGCCCAGGGGAGGCTTGGGTGACTGAGAGTATCCCCGCTGCTGCGGCCTGATGTAGGCCCGCCCCGCCCTTCCGGCCCCGCCACTTCCGGCGCGGGGGGCCGGAAGCGGATGGCGGCGCTGGGGCAGCCATGGCGGTGAGTGGCGGTGCGGCGGGGGGGGGTGAGGGTGTTGACGCTGACCCACGGCGGGCGCTGACCCACCGCCTCTCTTGGCTCCGCAGCCCAAGGGGAAGGCGGGCACCAAGGGCAAGAGGCAGATCTTTGAGGAGAACCGGGAGACGTTGCGTTTCTATCTCCGCATCATCCTGGGGGCTTCGGTGAGTGCGGCGGGAGGGGCCGGTCCCCGCTCCCGGTCCCGGTCCCCGCTCCCGGTCCCGGCCCCGGTGGGTCCCAGACCTGGCCGACAGCCGCGCTGCGCTGCGCTGTGCTCTCTCCGCAGGCCGTTTACGCCGTAGTGAACCTAGTGATCTTCTATCCCGCCGCCTCTACCTGGACATGGGTAAGCACGCGGCCTGCCGCGGGCAGAGCCCTGTCTGCCGCCCCGCCGAGTGGGCCTGGGCTTGGCCTTCCCCGGGCCTTTCCCGGTTTCTGGGACAGACAAGGCCAGCAGGCCCCTGCCGCTCTGCCGTGGGGTTGCGGCTTTCCCGGCTGACGGCTCTTTCCTCCTTGCAGCTAGCATTCATCTTCAGCTCCGTGGTCTACGGTACGAGCTACCGGTCCATGAACACCATGGCAAAGCCGTCTTTCACAGACGATGGCAGCCTTGCTGACGGGGGAATTGACCTGAATATGGAGCAGGGGATGGCAGAGTGAGTGTCCACACTCGCACGAGTCCAGGTGAGCAGGACCTGCTGCCTGAGCGTGCACGCAGAGCCCTGGATGAGAAGGCCAGGCCTCAGCTCCCACTTCAGTTTGCCCACCAGTGCAGGCGTGAGGGGAGCTGGAAGCCTGTAGCCGTTCTTACCAAGAATGTACCTAAACTGTTTATGTTACCGGAATGCTTGGCCCAGCATGTGCTTGTCATGAGCCACCACATGGGTGTGTCAGCCTGGAACGGTCACTGTCCTGAGGGCTGGGGTGCACAGGTAGGAGATCCCAAACAGTTCAGCTGGAGCAGCTTACAGCCGCCTTTCAGTGAAGAGAAAGCACTGACACCGGGCATGCTTCTCCAGCACATGTGAGATTTATATTTTCTTTTTAAATCAAGACTGCAGGTAACGCTTGACACAGTGGAAGGGTGCGTGCTGCCAGTTACCCATCTTGGCTGCAAACTGGCCGTGTCTTGAACTGTTATATGCACTAATAAACCCCCCTCCTGCCTTAGCCAGCTCCTCTCACCTCCTTAGCCTTTTCTGCCCCCTGTGCTTGTGCGTCCCCTGTGTCTATCTGCAGACAGCACTGAGTATTTGTCTGTCTGGTGTTCTTGGTGGTGCTGTAATGGTGTTCTTTTCCTCAGTCAAGGAACACACAACAGTAATTTCCTGTAAAGTGCTGTTAAGTAAAATAAGGAGACAACAGTACTAAAACAACAGAAGTATCCTACAGATTTACTTGTTTTCCAACAGTGACCCTCAAACTAGTTACAGAAAACTGCCAGGCAGTCACGGACATGTCAGGCTTTGTTGTGTCCTTCCTGCCCTCAGCCTCTGTCTGTTGGCCCAGCTTTTGCCAGGGATCTTCAGCACATGCTCAGCAAGGTACCTGGGGTGCTTTTCCCCTTCCCTCCCATCGTCTTGTTCTACAATTTAAGGTTTACCTCTGTCTTTCACTTGCTGCCAGGCTTTTGAAGAAACACAGTGGGGCCTCGTTTGCGGCAGAGCCCTCTGCATCACGTTAAGTGTTCTTGTGCTGGAAGGGCCATGAATTGATTTATATATTTTTATTAACAGAAGTTTTATTTCTGTGGCCAGCAGGTGCCCAGGGATTTACCAGCAGGCAGACTGACTTGCATGATACAGAACCTGCTGCCTCTGCCCAGGATGAGCTCGCATCTTATGTGTTTGTTAGTGGAGTATATGTTATCTCTGTGCAGGCAGAGTGACTCAGATATCCAGTGTGAGAGACTCAGCCAAGGGATGAGGTGGCCAGGATGAGAGGGAGTTATTCCTAGTGTGATTTGTGAGCCGGGTGCTTTGCACACTCTTCATCCTATAGTGATTTTTTTTTCCTGATGGGCAGCTGATCATTTTTGTCTTGTTTTACACTGCTTTGGTGCTCCAGAGGAGAAGCATAAAGTATTTTGGCTGCCTTTTTTGTGAAAGACAACATGGGACAGTCAAGCAAGGGCAACAAAGAAGTTTGTTGTCTGGGGTATCATCCTAGCTGTGAGTGGTGCTCCTGCGAAATGTGTAAGGCACCGAAGTGGAGTGCATGCCTCAATAACTGCCCCATGCACATGTGTGATGGCCCTGTCAGGGGAGCTGACTGAGAGGTGTTTGTGCAGAGATCCCGTTACCTGCTGTCAAAAGGTGGTAAGCATGGTTGTAGCACCAGTGCAGCCCTGGCTGCAGATGTAGTATTTCCCTGGGTGCTGGGGCTCCAAGGTTTTTCTGCCTGAGCAATACACCACTGGGTGAGTTTTATGACCCATTAAAATGAACTGATGTTTATCCGAGGCACGGGCTGTGTAAAACGCAGCACAGCAGGGGAGCTGTAAAGGCAAAACCTGCACAGCTGAAGTTCCCGTCCTTACCCTGTGCCTTTGTACCTGAGCCTGTGCGGAGCCCTCTGTGTGAGAGTGCAAGTCATTCATTTAACCCTGTTGGTATGTGAACACAAAGTGCTGACGAACACTCGGTCCTCCTTCCGGTGGCTGTGTCTGTCAGGTGAAGCACTCTAAATTACCACTTTGGGGATTGGGGAACTGCTCCAGGCTAGCGGTTCCTTTCAGAAAGCAGTGATGTTTTCCTGCCTCTCAGCTGAGTGTGCTCTTTTGGAGCTGCTGCTGCAAGGCTGCAGATATGATGATGTTTCCCTCCTACTGTCTGTACCTGAATCAAATGCTGTGTATTGCTTTAGGGTTGAGGAAGACTGATCTTGCTGGTTTCTGGTAGAGCTGGGTTTGGTGGGAGCTTTACCGTCACCCCTCTGGGGCTGCCCGTGGTCCACGAGATCTCTGAACCTCAGTGTCTAATATTAGAGCTGTTGATGGACTCTGCAGTGGCTTAAGTTGATCATGGTGTCCCAACCTAAACCAGTTGTTCCTGCACTTTGTTTTGCACTGTGCTGCCCAGAATGAGACAAGCTAGTTCATTACCATTACCTCTGCCTTTGTTTTTCAACTCCATTTTTGGCTGCGACTTGAGTGTTTCTTACTCCAGCGGATGATGATTTAATGGGATTGAAGGAGCTAATGTTTTTCTAACCTGTCATGGCACTCCGTGTGGATTGTGTTGGAAACCCAAGACCTGTTTCTCTCAGATCCCACCGAGGGTAGTGTTTGAGGGTGGGCAGCTTGTCCCTGTCTGTAGCTGCTCTCAGCTCTGCCTGAGGCTGGTGTGGAAGATAAGCAGGAAGGAGCGGGAGCTTTCTGTTGCCGTAGCTCGGCTTGCGGGTGATGGTGTGCTTGTCCTTGTGGCACCCAGCCCTATGGTGACCCTGAGTATGTTTGCCAGCCTGTGTGAAGGCAGAGGGAAGATCTACACTTCCCATGGTGCAGCCAGCCCTGAGCGACCGTACTCTATGCCATGATATCTGTCAAATCAGCAGGTGCTGGCTGCTGTTGCAGGCTGAGAGGGTGGTGGCTTTGCTGCTGATTTCTACCCCCTTGCATTCCTCAGCTTTCTCAGGGTCCCTTTTCAGAGGAAACCTTGCTCTTTAACTCCTCAGACTTACTTATTTTGTTTTTGTTTACCACTCTGATTCTTCTAGATTACCTTGTGTTGCAAAGCACAGCTGCAGGGACAGTCCTTTGGTTGGGCCAGGCAGGATCAGTCTCCAGTGGCGGTGCAGGGGGCCCATGCTGGCAGAGGAGCTGGTGTGTTTGGCAGAGGAACGTTAATGTTCTGCTTTTCTTCCTCAGGCACCTCAAGGATGTGATCCTGCTGACAGCCATGGTCCAGGTGCTGAGCTGCTTCTCACTCTACGTCTGGTACTTCTGGCTCTTGGTAAGCCCCTGCGGTTTTCCCTGTTGCTCTACATTGTCCATGTTTTTCCCTGTCTTCAGACCAAGGGTATTATTTATCCATTTCATTTCAGTGTCCTGTTTCAGGACAAGACTATTTTCTGATAAATGGTTTAATCTCCCAGTCAAATCATCTTAAAAATGGGGCCGTACAAGGGAAAGAAGTTCCAATCCCTTCAAGTCAACCATGCAAAAACTAGGCTGGCCTTGGCCTTTTTCTCTGGTCCTGTGAAAGGGCAACAAGAAACATGAGGCAGATGAAAGCCATCTTTGTGTGTAGCGCCTTCTTGTGACTCTGGCAAACAGACTGTGCTTCTTGTTTGGTTTTCTCAGTCATTCACTAGCATGGACTGAGGCTGGAAACTGCTGGACACTGCGCTGCTTGGTAGATCAAACACTGTTGGCTTTGATTTCCCCTTAACACACCAGACTCTTTCTACTCCTGAAACATTTGTCATGTGCCTCCAGCTAAAACCACTTTTGCAGAAGGATAAAACAATCTCCTGTTAGTTTAAAAAATCCCACAGTTGCCTTGAGTGTGTCCCACAAAGATATAAAAGGCAATCTTGGGAGCATAGAAAGCTACCTCATTTCAGTCCTCACTCACACGATCCTTTCTAGCTGGCCGGGCAGAGGGCAGCCTAGACTCTGACTATCCCCTGGAAACCATTGGGATCACTTATTTGTTTCACTTCAGAGAAACGTGGGTGTTTTCTGAAGGAGGGAGAGGCAGGATGTCTGGGCAGTTGGATTTTTTTTCTGGGTAATTCAGACCTGATACTGGGATTTCCATATATGAAGCCTGAGTGCTGTATATGTATGCAAGTTCCTAAACCATATGAAATCAGGCCATTTATTTTGGATGCCTGCCACTACTGGCTTTAATTTCTGTGCATCCTGTGATGCCCCTGATCCAGCCTGCAGAGATATTCCAGCTTCTCTGGCTCCCTCAGGAGGACCAGCCCTCCTGACCGTAGCACCGCACCTGCCAGAGCTGTCCCCAGAGTGACCGAGTTTGTGCCACGTGTGTTTTGCAGGCTCCAGGACGTGCTCTCTACCTCCTGTGGGTGAACATCCTGGGGCCCTGGTTTACAGCTGACTCTTTGCCCACCAGTCAGGAACCAAATGAGAAGAAGCAACGCCGACAAGAACGCCGCCAGATGAAGCGCTTCTAGCCCTGGCTGGGGAGATAGCTTAATGCCATCTCTCATCTCCATGTTGTTATTTCATCAGGGATGCAACCAAAACCAATCCAAAACCATCGCAGTAGCTGTGTTGCCCTGTGTCATTGCTGCCATTCCGCTAGAGAGGCCGCAAGAGACTTCCCTTGGTTGTTCTTAGCACCAGTTGAGGCCTTGCTCCTTGGGATGACAAGGGGGGTGATGCTGTGATGTGTGTAAATACCTTTTTGAAGCAGCACTGTATCATGCTCGAGGTTGGGAATTGCAACGTTGGAAGAAATAGTACATTAAAGAGCAGAGTCTTAACTGACTGTGCTGGCAGTGTGTTCGTACAGGGATGCTCGCAGAGGGGAGCTGTTAAAAATGCCAGTGTATTCTTGAAGACCTGCAACAGAGGGAAGCAAAATCCCCCAGACAAGTGGTCTCCTCCCTTCCCAAGCTTGCTCTGTACTGCCCTGCCTGCCGGAGTATCTACACCCTGCATAAGGGTGGCAGCTGCCCTGCAAGATCGGGAGCATGGGGCGGCTGGGGGTGCTGTGAATGGGGCTTGCAGCCAAACCTGGGAGCTTTTGGATCTGAGCCTGGGTTCTCTGGAGCCATAAATTGGCCTGTGCTACCTTCACAGGAGCTCAGTGGGATGAAAGGCTACAGCTAAAAGAAGCCAAAACTAAATCTGTATTGTTTTGGATTTTTTTCTTTTCTTTTAAATCAACTCTTCCAGGGGTGGCACAGCTGGGGTGCCATGACTGCTGTGGAGACTGTGTTAAGAGACCAGGAACAGCTCAGGGCAACTTCTGCTTTTGCCTACTTTGATTTATTAATGTCCCTGCCCAGTATGTTGTTTTACGCACTCCAGTGACCCCTTCCTGCTCCTGATGCATCAGCTTGGAGCCACCACACAGCTTTTCCTGTGCGAGTGAGATGCACTGACAGTGTTCACAGCAGTGCCAGCCTGGCTTTTGATGCCATCCACAACCTTCAGCCCACATGTTGTTTCCGTTACATCATTTTTATTACACGCTTTTTCCTTACATCAAGCCCAATCCCCACCTTGAGTCCTCCTGTGCCTCAGAGCCAGGCAGAGTGGCTGTAGTTGGGCTGCAGGCCAATGTTTTAATTGTGGGCAAGTATCTATGAGAAGTGGGGAGAGCAGAGATTGGTATTTGGGGGATTAAAGTCCTTCCTGCTGCTGGTAAGGGGCATGAGGGAAGGGGTAGGGAGCAGGAAATGCATACACAGGGCAAGCAGTGGATGCAGGCCTGCCCTTACTCCCTGCCAGGCACAGCCCAGAGCCCCCAGACCTATCTACTGGCCCGGAGGTAGTGTCTCCATGGTGCTGGGAGCACACCAAGGGCATCCCCTGCCATTACAACTACCCCAGCACAGCCTCCTGTACCTCTGGGGGACCAGTACATCTCCCCAGCTCTGCCCTTGCTCCCTCTGAACCCTCTTCTCCAGCTCCCCAAAGCCATGCGGCGCTGTGCAGCTGTCCCCAAAATGCTATTTTGGGTGGACGGTGCTGGGATGGGGGAATACATCAACACTAACCACACTGGCCCTCTCAGCTGCACTATCCTACACAGCGGTACATGCACAGCAGCTGCCTGGGCGCAGGGGAGGAGGCCCAGGCTCTGCCCTCTCCTCCAGGCTCCAGCCCCAGAAAATACCCAATAAATGGCACCAGTTACACCCTTGGGGCACTGGTTTCGGAGAGGGAAATGCCCCTCAGTTGGGCAGCAGCTGCTCCAGCTCCTCCTCATTCAGGCCGTTGGTGGTGACGATGTGGTCTAGCTGCTTCATGTACCGCTCCAGGTCCTGCATGAAATGGGGGATGCGGGCCTTCTCCAGCACCCCAAATTTCTTCAGCCGATTCACATCTTCATAGGAGACCTGATGGAAGCAGGAAGACAGGGTCAGCACTCTAAACACTCTTATGCAAGGAGTGGGGTCTCGCCCCCTGCAGCTCACCTGGGTCACCCACCCTCTGCCCAAACACCCCTCCTGCCTGCGGGGAGGCATTGGCAGAGCCACTTGGGGAGGCATTTGCAAGGATTAGTGGTTTTGGTTGTTCTCTGTTGCTGCAGGGGCAGGTGACAGCAGGACTGGTGTGGCCAAGGCAGTGGGCCAGCACTGTGGCCGGCACAGCTTATCCTGCTGGGTTAAACCTCGCCCCAAGGGTGTTGCGTGGAAGAGGATGGATTCTCTGGCCTTCCTTGTGTCCTACCCAGCACGGCCTTCCCCTGCTCCACCAAAATCCATAGGCAGAGGAAGAAAAAAACCTGAAGGGCTTCCAGCCAAGAGGCTGTTTTCAGGAAAACATGGGACCGTGGGAGCCCACGTGGCTTTGGGATGGGAATGGGGCTCTGGGGTCAGCTGCTCCCACCCCTAGCTGTTACCTTTCCAAGCGCAGCCAGCAGTGGGAAGTCAATGGTCTGCCGATGGCGCAGGATGCGGAGAATCCCATCCAGGTAGACCTGGTCCTTACTGAAACAGCCTGGAGAGGAGAGGTCAGGGAGAAAGATCCTGGCTCTCCCCTGCCCTCTGCTCACTTGATTGTCAGCTGCCCGTAATAATCAATCAGAGTGATGGCGTTGAACTGGGGTGGCATAAGTGTGCCAGGGCTCAGGCATTGCTGGTGCAATGGCCAGGACTGCAGCATCCCAAAGGATGAGCAGCCGAAGTGCTGGGAACTGTAGAGGCAGCTGGGTGCAGTGAGTCCGAGGGCAGGGGTGGGTAACAAACCTCTCACTGGGATGCTTTCGCCCTTCCTCCCAATGGAGATTATCTATCTGTCTATCTATCTATCTATCTATCTATCTATCTATCTATCTATCTATCAATCAATCAATCAATCAATCAATCATCTAATGTTAAACCACTGCAGGAATCTAAATGCAGCCCCAGAAATGCTAATATTTTCCTCTCCTTTGGCTGCTGCCTCTCCAGGAGCTTGTCACACCGCATTCACCTTCTGGGTCTCCCTGGGGCCGGGGGGGGACCCATCCATCCCTACCTGACCCTGAGCAGCCAAGAGCTGATGTGCCAAGTAAAGGATCACTGCTATAAAGACAAGTGTAAACTACAGAGGAGCAGTGCCGGGATGGGGAGAGATGTAGGGTGGTGGTGGTGGGGCAGAGCCACCATTTCAAAGGCTGCTGTGGCAATGGGGTCAGTGATGCTCACCCCACCCAGCAGCAAAGCATACCCATCTCCACTTTTCTTTTAAAAAAAAAAATCCCTTCCAAAACCCAAAGGCTTTTCACCCCCCAAGCAGTACCTGGCTGCGAGGTGTCGGTCTGGCCCCGCTTTGCCCGCACACAGTACTCCCACCGGACACCGGCATCCTGGACGTACTGCTCCAGGTCCTGGAAGAGGGCGGAGAAGGAGAGGCGGCTGGCCCGCTCGATGGTGTAGTAGAGCAGGGCTGCCCGCCACAGGAAGGGCTGCTTGCGGAAGAGGACACTGTGCAGACTGGCCAAGCCTTCCTCCGTGGGGTTGGCAGGCTTCAGGCTGTACTGCTTGCGGCCCTCGGAGCTGTGCCAGGGCTGGTGGGTGTTGTTCACTCCCCGGATGTAGTGGGTGCCTGCGGGGGGGGGTGTGGGCGTGAATAGGAGCAAGCACTGTCAGCCACAGCCTCCAAAAAGCACAATTCCCCACCCCCTGAGTCACTGGGGTTGGGGCTGAGACCAAGCACCCATGGGTGCCAGCTCCATTCTTGGCTGGAGATCCTGCCACGGGACATCGGTTTGCTCTGGTGCCCAGGGTGGGGTGGGGCAGGCACACGAATGCACATAGAGAGGGACCCAGGTGGCCTCAGCCCCTTCTGAAACCTCCCCAGGAGCACCCCTCCAGGATGCCTCCTTGCAGGACCCAGTGGGCAGCCCCTCGCCCTGTGGTCCCCGCAGCCCCCAGGCCATTACCGCAGTGCCAATCTGAGGATGCTCACAGCATCCCCCTGCCCTGCCCCGCCATCAGCCCTGCCGACCTATCTCATGGCGCAGCATCCCCTCCAGCCAGTGCTGCCGGGCTCCGGCCAGGTTGATGGCCAGCGTTGGCCGGCTGTCCTCCACCATCATCACTGCCTGGGACAGGAGGTCATCGGTGAGCTGCACCACCACCTGCAGAAGAAGAAGGAGGCAAGGGGCATCAGCACTGCCACAGGAGGAGACACTCAGCCAGGTCCTGGCTCTAAGCAGAGGCTGAGATGGTGGCGGATGGTCAGAAAAAGCCACTGATGCTGCAGGTGGCACTGCCTGGTGCTGCTGCACCATCATTGACTTGTGCTGCAGCTCCCCAGTGAAACCACAGAGAGCAGGAGCAAGCAGGGAGGGAACTGCCAGTGCTGAGCAGGTGCTGAGAGGAAAGGGATGATCCCCACAAGGGATGAAATAACTTCTTTAACCTTTTTACAAAGTAGCAAACCTGAGCAGGTATCATGGGGGGAGTGGGTAGCTCCCAGGCAGCCTGGCTCCAGCATCCCTCTGGCTCCAGCACCTCCCCCCCTCTCCCCCAGCTTTTTCCCATGGGCTCCCCACAATTTTATGGCCACACATGATGGGCACCCTCTGGAGACCTGCCTCATCCCGCTCCTGCATCCTCATTAGCAAGTGACAGCACAGTAAATTCAGTCATCAAATCAACTCCACTCTAAATAACCAATAGCGCCTGCTTCATTATGGGTCCAACCTCTAGACACTGCCCCCCCCCAAACATCCCACGAGGGAACCGAGGCTCTGGCTCCTTTTTCATGGACTCTCCTGTGGATTCTCCCTTTCAAGGCTCCCAGCCAAGAGCAGTGAGGACGGATCCATGCCAGCCCACCCTTGCAGCAGGGATGGCACGTGCTGGGCCATGATTCACAGCAGGGATGGGCAACGCATGTGCAGGACTGGAGAACAGCTTTATACAGGAAAAAACATCTATTTCAGGAAACCTGGCTATCACAAGTGCTGGAGCCAAGACAGCTGCTCTACATTAACATGAGTTAACGTGCCAGCCAAGCAGCATTTTCCAGCCATCCAACTTCAGACCTGCAGTGACTTGAAGCCAAAGCATCACCGGAGGGGACATGTGGCTCTGCCACGTCCCTAGGAGCTCTTGCATCCAAGGTTCAGCAGTGGCAGTGCTGAGGACCTTTGGGCGCATACCAATTTAATCTCAAAATCCTTCTGTCACATCCATATTGACTTTAAAAACCATCTATTATTTCAACTGCTGACACTTTTCAGGATGAAAATGTGCACACACACACATAATGCAGCAATTTTTCTCTTATTTAAAAAAGGAGAGGAGACTGAACAGGTTTGCTTTAATCCAGATTTATTATTGTGCAAAGCTGCTCATGAAAGCCAAAAGTGCAATGTAACAGAGCAGAGTCTACCACTGGGCAAACAAACACCATAAAATACTTAACAGTGCAATTGCTTACCTGGATTAACATATACCAGCATGAAAGAAAATCCCTCCAGCTCCGAGAAGAGACTTGCTGGTCCAGATCTGACTTGTGTGTATCTCCTTGAGCTTATTTCTGCTCCAGTAAGCAAGTCAAAACAAATAAGGGTTGCAGTTTTTCTGCCCTCCACCACATCCAGCCATGGACCTTGGTGACCTGGGACAAACTGAGGCAGGGAACTGCTCCAGACTAAAACTGGCTTTATGCTCTAGGTTAGCCTCTAGCAAGATCGTCAACCCTGGCCACATGAGCTCCCATGGGGGGCTCTTGGTGGGGAGAAGGCTTTTGGCAGCAGTGCCAGCTTCTGCTAACAGCGCTGTCCAGAACTATGATGGGCAGGGAAGGTTCACTGCAAGCAGAAATGAGGAGGTAGAAATGAGCCAGGTTTTGGTATGATTTTAACCAAATCCCATCTCTTAGGTCAGCTCTGCGTGATGGGAATACAGCCTGGACATCCGACACGGCAATCCCAAATGCGACTACTGGAGGCTGAAATCCTGGGATGCAGGAGAGAAAGGGAAAAGCCAGGGGACAGAGTTTAATCCAAAAGAAAGATGAGGAATACATTTCATCATCGCAGCACTTTTCCTGCTCCCTCGAAGACGCTGCAGGACAGAATTGATGCCTGGACCCTGTGACAGTCCCTGGTCCCCAGGTCTTTGCTGCCCGACCTGCGGCTCTTACAGGGAGCATGATGCACTGTGTCAGCCGGAACTTTGTTACCAGGACACAGGATGATTGGCTGGCTGGGAGTGCTCCACAAGGCCAAGTCCACACCTTGCTGTCTTATCATGCTTCATTGCCCCTACATGAAAAAAATATAACCCAAGGAGGTTGGAATTTAAGAAACTAGATGCAGAAGAAGTAACTTCTGCTCTAGTATAAATTGCTCTCATTCTTAAACCTGCTTTCTCCCAACCTATTAACAAAATACTCTCCCAGAGCTCCTCCTCTCTGCTTTTCTCCATTTTCCAGTTGCTCAACTTTGGCCACCTTACACTGGATTCCTCCAGGTACCATCCCCAGGCAACATGGACTCAGCAGCTCCAGGTCCCCCATACCAGCGGGACCCACTCCAGTGGGGTCAGCTCAGTCGGTGGGTTTTGGGAGGAGGCTACTTGCCTGGCATCCTCCAAATTGTTCAAGTTTCCCTCGTGCAATTTCAAAAGCCATTTCTGAAAACAACACTCAGAGCACCACTCAAGTGAAGTATTGTATAAACCCAGGAGTTTAACTATATTGACTGTTACATGGATAAATGCTCCACGGTTCATCTCTGCCATTCTGGTGACCTCCAGCCCTCCCTTCCCATCTGCACTGGCACCTTAATTCCCACCACTCTTTTATTATAACCCAAATATCTGTCCATGGCTTTTTCCTCTGCTGCACTGGGAACACCATGTCCCACATCCTATGCTGCATCTTCCCTGCTGTTAGCCAGGCTAGTACCCGAGCATGCTTCCAGGGCTGAGCTTCCCTAAAGCTGAGACCCTGCTTTAATAAGCACTAAGCAACATTTGCAACAGAGTGCTCTGTCTTTAAAAGAGTTGATTTTCGTATTATTCTGGGGGGGCTTTATGCTATGGGACAAGTCAATGGTCACCAGGATTGGCATTCCCCTCCTGAGATGGTTAAAACCACAGCATCAATGAACTGTTCACACAATGCAACATGAGCACCAAATGAGCCAGCCAAGTTGTGGAAAGGCAAGTGCTGTCCCTCAGTCTTCACTATCGTGCCTGAACAGGCGGCAGACTTAACAGTCCAAAACCAAATTTTTTCCTTTTTCTTTTTCTACTCTGTTTCACACGCGCAGGCTGAGCAAAGAGAAATGTAGCAAACAGCTAGAAAATAAGAGGCAGCCAAGGATGCTGAGGATGTGATGCTCAGCACTGAAACCAGGTCTTGCATGACCCCTTTCTGGCAAGGCAGCAAGAGCTGAAATGCAGAATGAAGCATTCCCTAGGAATGCTTCTGAAGCATCTGGAGAAAGACCCAAGGGCACAGAAAAATTCAGTTTGCAATAAGCTGAGCCACTGTTGGAGGCTGAGCACCAAGGTAAGGGCACAGTTGAAGCAACCAGTCTGTGTTTTTGGAAATCAAGGAAAACTGCACACAAAAACATCCCAGAGCCTTTAGAGGAAGAATTTGAGTCAGAAGGAGCACTTTTAATGTCTTTTTCACTCTCATGGTGAAAAAAAGGTAATGACAACACAGAAACAGCAACACTCAATTATATGGAGAGGAAACTATTTTTCCCTGTACAAGAGCTAGATGGAATCAAGTGAAGCGATTAGAAAACCAATTCAGGATGAAGAAGCATCAGCAAATGGTGCAACCAACTGCATGATATTGCAAGGGTTCATGATCAGGTAGGCATATTAACAGCAGAGGTTCTGCAGGCAGAAACACACCCTGACTTGGGAAGACACAGGGTTGCCGTAGCCCTGAGAGAAATTCCCCATCCCTGTCCTAAGGATGGAAAGATCCTGGGACAGAGCTGGGCAGGGGAATGGGGGATGGAAATGGACAGATCCAGTGGTTGGGAAATGGGATTAGATGCTGCTCGGAGAGGCTGAGAGTGCCTGCAAGCCATGGGTGCAGCTGCTGGTCAGTCCCACTGCAAGAGCCAACGACATGGATGTGTGTAGGGGCCACCACGGTGGAAAGATGAAGAGCAAAACCTCATGATGTCATTCTTCAGATGTCAGTCTGATGACTTTTTAGAGGCATTGGTTTGGGTTATTTTATTTTTTCCCCTTATTTGACAGTGAAGCCAGCCAGCCCGGAGTGATGGGAAGAGACCCTCAGTATCACCAGAGCCTGCGGCTTCACATGCTCTCATTATGCTGCCCGCAGCCCTTCTCCTGCTGCAGCAGTTTTTCTGCCCACTGAGCAGCACCACTTGCCTTGTTTTGGGACCCTCCAGCTTTGCAGATGCTGTTACAACAGGGGCTGCAACTTCAGCTGAAGTCCTATTCCTGGAGCAGCAACCCCAGCTCTCCAGGTCTGTGACCTTTCTCATTCTGAGCAGCATCCACAGTGCATCCTCACGGTCCACAAAGCTCCTGCTCAGCTTTTGTGGATGCAATGTTGGAGAAAGAGCTTATCCCCAGGAACAGAGAGAAGACTGCTGATGGCTCCTGCAGCTCCAGGCCACAGACTTCTGCCTCTCTCCAGCTTGCTGGTACTGCCAGCAGCCTGCCCATCTGCTCAGGACACCACACACCAAGAAAGCGCTGGCACCGAGCAGCTCCTGGGTGAAGAGGCATCACCGACAGGATCCCAGGGGATGCTAGCTAGTGCTATTTAGGCTAATGACATTTCACAAACCCAGGGATTGCCATGCAGCACTTACCAAACAGGGCCAGGGGTTTCTCTGCTGCAAGCTGGGACCTCACCAAAATCCATACGGTGACCCCTGAGCTCTGGCAGCATCACCTCAGTCCTGAGCCAAAAGAAAAGCAGAAGAGCTTCAGGATCTGCAGGTTGGACCCTGACAAAGAAGCTTTTGAATACACAAAGTTAATTATAGTGCAAATACTTACCCATAAGCGCACTGCCTGCTGTGCTGGAAAGCGGGATCCTCCCTTCACCC
The DNA here is from genome assembly GCF_963921805.1 of Phalacrocorax carbo. Taxonomy (NCBI): domain Eukaryota; kingdom Metazoa; phylum Chordata; class Aves; order Suliformes; family Phalacrocoracidae; genus Phalacrocorax; species Phalacrocorax carbo. The sequence continues at coordinate 23,591,076 of NC_087520.1, forward strand.
ATCGGCACCGGGGACAAAGGGCAGCTGCCTGCAGCAACTGCCACCAGCCTGGGCCGCACCGCCTGTGGGACTGCCTGCAGGCAGCACAGGCAGCCGACACATCTGCGGGTCAGTCTCTTGGCTAGCACAACCCCCTGTGCTAGCGGTTTTTTGTTTGTTTTTTTTTTTTTTTCTTTTTTTTAAGAAAGCCCTCACAATGAATACGTAACAGAGAAGCAAATGGCATGGCAAAACAGACAGGGCACAGCAGGTGAAAGTCAGGAAAGTCAGGGGAGGGAGACGCATCTGAAACCACCCAGTTCCCCGGCAGGGTGTTACATTATCAGCGACGCAGAAGTTTCAGCAAGTTTTTGTCCTGTATGGGGAGCAAGCTTTGCCAACATTGCTGTATCGAGAGCAGATTAAACCCTTCCCTCTTCCCTGCCTCAGAGAAATTCAGCAAAATTTCTAATGTGTAGCAACAAACAAACCAATGCTTTAAAGGTTTTAAAAGCACTTATCAAAAGTTCCAGATAAAGGAGCCACATATCTCACACGTAGACATGCAAAGATAATTACTGAACCCACGTTCCCTTGAGCAAAGGGAAAATTACAGGGCTGGAAGAAAGCCAGTTGTACACCAATATGCAAGAAAAAAGATGGTTTTCTGCCTGGCCAGAGCTCAATTTGGGTTTAGATTAACAGAGAAGAGCAAAATAGCTGAATTTAATAAATTAATAAAATCAAAAGATAGACCATAACTAGCAAGTCATAAGTGTAGGTTTGTAAGTAAGACTGGCCAGCTAGGCTGGGTTTTGGGACTAGTTCTGGGTACTAAAAGGCAGCTGAATTATAGGAAGAGATTTGCAGAGATCCCTTCTGTCCTAAGCAAAGGCTTAGGAGGGCCAAGGTGCCAAATCCACATCCCAGGGACACCTGCAGGAAGGATCACAGCAAACAGAGGGGGCTGGAGGAGGAACGTCACCTGGCCAGGTGGGACCTCAGGGAACCGCTCGCTCCCGCTTTTGCAGGCATGAAATGCGCTGGGTACTGCTGAGCAAGTTGATGCCTCAGGTAAATGCTTGTGAATAACCCTGTTTGGAGATGGAGGTGAAAAATCATAGCTAGGAAAAATAGTCTGGCCAAGAGGCAGTGGTGAGGAAGCCCCTGTGCCAGCCAGCACTGCATGGCCTTCTGCCCTGCAGCCAACAGCCGAAAGCAGCCCCACGAGTGAAAAAGCAAAACCAGGTCCAGAAATTCTTCTCACTGCTTGAATCAAGGATGGTGGAAGCGTTTTGCCCACACCTTGCTGGCAGAAAAGGTAAAAAAAAGGCCCTTATCTGAAGCTGTGGGACATCCCATGCTGGATGCTGCTGGGGCACAGAGGCCAGACTAAGAGTTGCTGAACTTGCCCCCCTCCATCCCTCACGGCTACCATCGTATCTCTACTACATATTTCCCAGCCTTAAAACCCAAGCTCAGGGTGTCAAAGTGCCGTAACCCAGCACATCCCACCAGACAGCAGGAAATGCCTCCCCCCGACTTTGCTTTTGGACGTGTGAGCGAAGGCGTCTGTTGGAGATGTCTGCCATACCACTGCTAACAGCAGTAATTGATACCTCATGCATGCAGCAAAACGCTCCCTGCGCAGCCACACAGACAAGCAGCAGCTTCTCTTTCTCTCTCTCTCTCTCTCAAGCATAAAAGGGAGATACACACTGGAAAAACCAAGGGAAATTGTGTGGAACCAGCAGCCACATCCTAATGCCAGGGTACCGCGAAGGTAGCCAAACCAGAGATAAAAGAACACCACAGCTCAGAGTAGAAAAGTTTCTTCTTTGTACCCACAATATTTCTTAATCTGAGTCCTTCTAATCAGAAAGTAAATATTTTACAGCTGTATTTTACAAGAGATAAAGCACAGACGTGGATTACCTCTCCCACGCAGCCTTCCTTCTGCATGTACTTTCGGATCACAGACCAGATCTGGCACTTGTTCAGCAGCCTCCCGCCCGTGGCAACTTCAAAGCTCTCATAGGTCCCGTACTTCTCCAGGACGGCACGAATGATCCTGATCGCCTGTCGCAGGCAGAAATGAAACATCAGTGCAAACACCTGCCCTGCTTATAAACACATCTTAAAATCCCACATGCAATAAATCCCAGAGGAGATAATCCCTGATAAACGCCTGTAAAGTGAGACATGGTTTTGCAATATCTAAAAAAACAAGTAGACTGAGCCAGCTAGAGGTAGCCACCGGGACAGACGCTTAATGCAACCAGCATGACCCACAGTACATTCTTTCTGCTTTTTATCACCCTTGCAGAAACAAAACGGCATTATCACAGCACGCTGCCTCTGGAGGTTAAAGCCGTGATTATTTTCATCTATTCTGCTTTCAGTTCTCCTTTCAAACTCTAGAGCTTGCACAAAGAGGTCTAGCTTATCAGCTTGCTTTTTACTCTGAAAGTTTCTTATTGCCATGCTGAATTGCAAGCCCAGCAAGAAAGCTGGGCATTGCAAGCATTGTCCTTTACAGCAATGCTACTTCCTCCTCTTTGGCCAGGATCTCAGCACCACCAGCCTGCTGCACACCATCAGCCTTCTAATAAAAGCAGCATGTGCTATTTTATTAACATTAACATTTATGGGGCATCTATAAAATACGAGCATTTATTAGCATGTTTCCTTCCCTAAAAGTGAGTTTGCATTGTAGATGTTTTCAAGCAATGACCCTCTCCAGCCTATTAATATATATTTCAAAGCAGATGACAACTTTGAACGAGTTCCTGAGTTTTTCCGGCAGTTTTATTGCATCCGTAAACCTGGCTCAGTGCTGCCAGGCTTCCCAGCCCAGGACCAAGCGCTGCTCCTGAATGGTGCTTGCCAGCTGAGCAAACCCCCTTTGTTCTCACACAGGCTCTGGGCAGTGGCTGGAGCCCTGGAAAGGTCCCATCCCCTCCTTCATCCCTAAGGTCACCCAGGATCAGGAGATGGGTGCTCACCACCAGTACCGGCACTCAAACCACCCAACACCCCATAAGAGGGGCTTTGTGATCTGCATCTGGTCAGCAGCCTCTACTGTCCCAGCAGAAGGTCCTGATTTTCCTTCCGTGGACAGTCTTCTCTGCACAGCTGGTTTTTATTCTCAAGTCACTTACTGTGTCTTTCCAGGAGAAGTTGTGCGGGTTTTTTGTGTTGTTGGTTTTTTAATATTTTTTTTGTTTGGGTTTTTTGTTTTGTTCACTGAACGATCAGGATCATTTTTGCAGCGACGCAAAGTACCTCCTGCGGTCAGAGGCAGAAAAAGGACCCATTTCTTCCTCCCACCTCTGCTCAGCCAATTGCTCTCTCCCTCCCAGGGGACTTAAAGCACTGAGCCGAGAGAAACCCAGCACAGCTGGTGCCCAGAAGTAAGAATAACCAAAGGGCACGCTACCCGCTGACCTCCCATCCATGTCCTGGTGAGCAAAATTCCTAAGATACCAATTTTAGTTTTCTGAGAGTCTGATGAGCATCCCTGGGCAGCCAAAATCATGTACCCACCATATGCAGTGGTATAACAAATCCTCCAGCGCCAGCTCCATGCTGGTGCTGCTGGTGTTCCTGGGACAAACCAGGGATGTGATCTCCGGGGCGATGAGCCTCCATGAGGCTAGAAGAATCCTTCACATTTATTTAAATTTTCTATTAAAAAATAAAATAACCCCCCAAGCATGTGCAGAGCAGCTGGTGGGGCAGCAAGCTGGAAGCAGAGAGCTGGTGTTGGTTTGTCTGCTCTTGTCCAAGGATGCTGGCTTAGCAAAATGTCTCATTTATATAAGGTCCCTGATTAATGCAGGGTTTTAAAATAAAAGAAGTTTATAACCAACAGTTAGCTGGCAAGGAAAAAAGTCTCACAAGAGAAAAGAGACTGGAAGGAGGTTACTGCAGGGTGCGAGCAAAGGAACAGTGGCACGAATACTGTCCCATCACACCATCACTGGAGGATTTGGAGAAACATTGGTAGAAACACTCAACACTTAAAATCTCTTGCAAAGGGTTTTAGGACCCAGGACGAGACCATTCACACTGGTTACGAACACTTAATTTTATTAATTCAAAATAATGCACAGAGAAAAATAATCTCAATTTTTCATCTTTTACTGTAAGTCAGCTGTACCAAAAGAGAAAGCAAGGGGGGAGATAGCCCTGAACAACTCTTTTTACCACATTACTTGGAGAATGAAATGCACTTAAATGCAGGAAGAAAACGCTGGGAAGCCAGTGAGGTCTTTACAGCACTGAGAGTGTCTGCCCTGCAACAGCATCACTGGCAACAGTTTATCTATGGCAGAGGTACGGGCAGGCACTGGAAATTACTAACTGCTTAGAAAGCTCTTTACAGAAAGAACCTGAATCATCTGGATAATAATGCAGGCAGAGATATAGAAAGTAATGCAAGAATAAGTAAACATTCAAAAAACAGTAAGGAAATGGATGAAGGAGTAGTTGTTTGAAACACCAGGTGTAAGCTCCCAACTCAGAGCTGTAAAGAAATGCCTCTGGTGTGTAAGCCTCAATTTATTTTAAGAGTTTTTTTATCTGCTTCCTCAGATGCAGCAAAAAGGGGTCTGTGTGGCAGAAAGGATGCTCTTGCCAGAGGCGGAATGCCCAGCCCGAGGAGTGAGCTGATTTTGGGGCATGGCCAGGCTCCCAGCTCCAAGCACGGAGCAAAGGGACAGAGCCTGCAGCTCCACTCCTGCCTTGCTCTGCCTGCATCCAGGAAAGGCTCGCCTGCAGGCAGAGCACCAAGAAAGAACGCTCCTCCTGCCTGTCTTCTCCCTTTCAAGTGGCTGTGCACTGTTTGATCCTGCCAACCACACATTCTTGTCACCTATGGCAGGGAGCAAGTCAGGAATATTTCAGTAGCATACGAGCAATAGAAGTCACTAAGCAAAATAATACAGACTCCTTAAGCGGAGCCTAAACCAACTATTATCATTACTGACCACACTTGCTGATGCCTTAAGGATGCTGCCACACCTGACAACCTTTAGGCCTTCCAGAAAACAAGCCAGACTTAACCACCAGGTCATTCAGGCTAAGAACCACTTCCCATGTGCTCCAGCTCATTGTCCGCTACTTCTACAGCAACAAGTCCAAAAAATTAAGAGCAACATGCCCCTGAAAGCGCACCAGCTTCAAACCACCACCACGCATCCACAAGCAAGAGCCAGTCTGAGGCTGGCAGCATTGCCCAGCACCAATGCAACAGTCACCCACGTCACGCATGGAGCACATACTGTTCCTGCAGATAAACTCTTCTTTAGCAACCTGGTGTAAGAAATAGCAGGGCAAGCACACTGACAGCAGGATAGAGAAGGCGTCAAGCAGAGCAAGATCAGGCAGCAGCCTGGCAGCAGCAGAGGGTCTTTTCCTTTCCCTTTCCCAGTAAGGAAAGCAGGCCATGAGGTTTCACCTGGACCATGGACCAGCTCCCGGCTGGCCCAACCGCAGAGGGGTCCCACCAGGATGCATCCTGCTGGCACTGAGGTGGTGACACTGCCCTACATGAGGACACCCACACCTTCACACCCACTGGGTTATCACCCTCACGGGATGGGAGGAAAGCAGGCAGCAGGTAATCCGGGGTCCCTGGTTCCTCTTCACAGAATGGTGGGGTTGGAAGGGGCTTCTGGAGATCATCTCTTCCAGCCCCCCTGCGTGATCATCTTGGTAGCTCTCCGCTGGATTCTCTCCAGGAGTTCCCTGTCCTTCTTGAACTGGGGACCCCAGAACAGGACACAGCACTCCAGATGTGGCCTCACTAGGGCAGAGTGGAGGGGGAGGATAACCTCTCTCGATCTGCTGGCCACACTCCTTTTTATACATCCCTAGGATACCGCTAGCCTTCTTGGCCACAAGGGCACATTGCTGGCTCAATGGCCAACCTGCTGTCCACCAGCAGTTCCAGGCCCTTCTCAACAGAGCCGCTTTCCAGCAGGTCAACCCCAGCCTGTACCGGTGCATGGGGCTGTTCCGCCCCAGGTACAGGGCCTTGCCCTTGCTCTTGTTGGATTTCATCAGGTTCCCCTCGGCCCAGCTCTCCAGCCTGCCCAGGTCTCGTTGGAGACCGCTTGCCCTCCTCCTCCTCCTCGCAGGCCGAGCGTCCCTCCCGGGACCGCCGCGATGCTCAGCCCCCGCCCGAGGCAGCAGCTCAGGCAGCGGGGGGGTTCCGGCAGCTGCCCGCACCGATGCCCCCGCCCCGCGCAGGCTGGCGGTCACACCCACGCGCAGGCAGCGCGTGACCCGCCGGCCCCGCCTCACCTGAACGACGAAACGATCGGAGGCGGCCCCGTATTTATCCAACACGGCGGCGGGGACCGGCTCGGCGTACTCGAACTGCGGGTCGTAGGCGAAACTGGCGCGGAAGAACCGCTCCCGTTCCGCCTCCACGTTGCGGGGCCGCAGCGCCACGAGCAGGCAGGGGCTCCGCCGCCCGCCGCCCTCCTCCCCTCGCCCCCGCGCGATGTGGGGCAGGGAGGCGGCGGCGCGCATCCCCCCGCGCCCCCCCGCGCTTTCGTGCGGCCGCATCCCGGCGCCGGTTTCCGATAGACGCCGGGTTCCCCGCGGGTAGCGGGCGGCGGGTCCCGGTGGCGGCGGCGGGGGACACGGGCAGGGGCAGAGCGGCGGGCCATGGCGGTGGGGCAGGCGTGGGGCGGCGCTGGCGCCCAGCTTGCCGGCCGCCGCCGCTCCCGGGTCCAGCACCATGGCCTCCAGCGCGGCGGCGGCGGCGGCGGCGGCACGTGGGCTGCGTCGCGCCGGGCCCCGCCCTGCCGCCCCGGGCACGCGCCGCCACCCGCCAATCGGCGCTGCGCCCGGCGCGCCGGAGCCAATGGCAGCGGAGAGCTGAGGGAGAGCCCCGCCCAGCCCCGTCCCGCGGCCCCGGCGGGGAGTGCCAGAGCCCCGCGCCCCGTGGCGGAGCGGTCGGTGTGCCGCCCGTCGCCTCGCCAGCCCCGGCTGCATCGCCAACCCCGCCTGTGTCACCAGTCCCAGTGGCATCGCATCCCCGCCCCAGTTGCATCGGCAACCCCGTTTGCATCACCAGCCCGGCTGCACCTCCAGCCCTGTTTGCTTCGCTGCCCCTGTTGTGTCACCAGTCACGGTTGCGCCGCCATCGCCGGCTGTGTTGCCAACCCTGGTTGTGTCGGCAGTCCCAGTTGCTTTGCTAGCCCCAGTTGCATTGCCAGCCCTGGTTGCATTGCCAACGCTGCTTGTGTCACCAGCCCTGGTTGCGCGGCCAGTCCTAGTTACATTATCACCCCTGTTACATTGCCAGCGCTGGCCACTTTGCCAGTCGCAGTTGCATCGCCAGCCCCGATCACATCACCAGTCCTGGTCACATCACCGGCCCTGGTCCCATTGTCACCTCAGTCACATTGCCAGCCCCAGTCATGTCACCAAGCCCAGTTGCGTTGCCAGCCCTGCTTGCATCCCCAGCCCCAGCTGTGTCACCAATCCCAGTTGCATTGCCAATCCCATTTGCACCACCAGCTCTGGCTGCACCACCAGCCCTGTTTGCGTCATTACCCTGGTTGCGTTGCCCATCTCAGTTGCATCTTCATCCCCAACTGTGTTGCCAGCCCTGGTTGTGTCGCCATTCCCAGTTGCATCGCCAAGTGGCTGCGTTGCCAGCCCCAGTCGCATCACCAGCCCTGGTCACAGAGCCAGCCCTGGTTGTGTTGTCATCCCAGTGGTGTCACCACCCCTGGGCACATTGCCAGTCCTGGTTGCATTGCCAACCCCGGTTGCATCACCAGCCCTGATCACATCGCCAGCCTTGGTTGTATCGCCAGGCCCGGTTGCACTGTCACCCCGGTCACATTGCCAGCCCCAGTCATGTCACCCAGCCCACCTTGCATCGCCAACCCTGGTTGCATTGCCAAGCATGTGGCTCTTCCCTAAGCCTCAGCTCCTGGTGTGCTGCCAGGCAGTGAGCACCTCCGTTTTCAGTTACGTCTGGCTTTACTATCCCGCTGTACAAGGACAAGGCAGGCTCAGTGCTCAGAAGCGAAGTGTGTTTATTATTTTGTAAATCTGCTGATTTCAAGTCAGCCTTGCTTGGGGAGTCTAGCTCACTGCCTGAGCGCTGGTGGCTGGCAGAGGTGCTCTTGCAAGCTGTACCTGCCGTGCCACTCCTATGACACCCTCGTGACCACCCCAGTAAGTCAGAGCCTGCACTCGTTATATGAGTTGCTCTGTCCCGAGTGAGCAGAGGCTCACCACGGGCTCCACAGCTTCTAAAGTGCCTAAACATGGCTTGCTAGCGATGAGGGCTTGTGCATACACCATAATTTGCAAGTGTGGTGTTAATGAGCTGGCAGTGCAGTTAATTATCCACCCGCTAGTGGGAAGTGACAAGCCTCTGAAGTATAATTAATCACCGTTCCCAAAAGAAAAACCAATCAGTGTGGAAGTGGGTGCCAGCCCATCCACCTGAGCTGTTGGTCTTGCTCCTTTTCCTTCCAAACTCAGCTCTGAGTCCTTTGCTCCTCTGATTGGCAGCTGTGGTGGCTACCAGCATGGAAGGAAGCTGGCCCTCATTCCTTTCAGTTCTTTTTGGGCTCCTTAAGGACCTTCTGTCCAGGTAGGACCTTCCCCCCCTTCCCTGCCTCTGGGCTGGGTCTCACCTGCCCTGGCTCTCCCTGCTCCCGTGGGCTCCCCAGCAGGATTTCATTGATGGAACTGAGCGTCAGGTTGCTGAAGACCATATTGAGGTGGTCAACGCCTCGCAGCTCCTGGATGTGCACCTTCTGCTTTTGCTGGTTGTGCCATCGCTTGCACAACTCCAAACTGCGCGTGCTGACAGTGTCATCCCCGTCACCATAAATCATGTCCACAGGGTCCTCGTAAGGGAAACGCTCATCATATATGTATGTCTCCACGGTGGGGTAGCCTGTGCCATAGAGGCAATATGTGTCCACCCCAGGAGGGGGTAAGCCCTTCAACAAGTCCTTCATGTCCTCCCACATGTACCAGCCATCCTCCAAGTTGACATCAATGAAGAAGCGTTGGTAGTCCCGGTAGGTGTAATTGTAGGAGGGTGTGGAGATGAAAATGTGTGTCTCGGGCCAGGCTAGGCTTGTTGGGAACATCCAGGGGCTGGTGGTGGTCATGCGTTGTTCTTCACGCAGCTTGATGTTGGACATGAGTGGGATGCCCTGATTGTCACCTGCAGGACACACAGGCGCTTATGAGAAACAACACCAAAACGTACACTCGTAAATGTGTCCCTTGGTCGACAGTGCTGGGATCAGCCCGTCCAGCAGTGACTCACAGCTGCCTCTTGGCTGGGGTGTGATTCTACCTCAGATCTTCCCCTGCTTACCCCTGCCCTGCCCACAGCTGTACATCCCCTCCTCGCCCCTCTGGCTGCAGATATCCAGATCAACCTTCCAAACCCTTCTATCCAATACAACATCTCTAGCTGCAACCCTGGCACCTCCACACCTGCCTGCAGGGACAGGAGTGAGCTGAGCCCAATGAGGGTGCTGATAACGAGTGGCCAACCGGCATGCATCCTGCAAGCCTCGGCATTTTTGCATGTCTGAAACCCTAAGACCATGCAATGATCTCAGATTACCTTAAGAGTGGCTCTGGCCCTTGTAGCAACAGAGGAAAATATGAGGAGGTGACTTAAGGGTGATGCAAGGGGCCAGATGTTAAAATCTTAAAGCACGTGATTTTAATACCATGCATTTTTGAAGGCTCAGCTTGTGACTTGTAGATATTCTGGGCTGTCAGCATTAGGCAAGTGATTGTGGCTTTCTGGGCTGAAGAGAAGCTAAAGAGGAACTAGGTGAAGGGAGATGAAAGCCTGCAGACAGCAAAGCTTATGGGGGATGGGCTTTGTGGGGAGATCCAAGCAAGTGGTGGAGTAGAGCATGAGTGTCCCTTGGGTGGCCTCCATGTCCTCTGCTACAGAAGGGCTGAGTCCAGCCACCCGCATAGATGGAGGTGGCGCAAATGTCTGAGGAGGCAGTAAGAAGGGCGTGAGCATGCCCCAAACTGCTTCCCTGGCCCCAAGATTTTTGGCTGAGCACTTTTCTTGCCCAGGATGGGTGTTTCGGCTTTCAAGGAGCACCCCTAGCCCAGGAGTCAACCCTGGGCATGGTGCAGGGTGTGCTGCAGCCTGTCTAGCGAGAGCTGGTGCGGAGGAAGTGGGATGGCTGCAAGTGGACCCTTCTGAAAGCAGTTTTCCATACACACAAACCCACTAGCCCCAATCATGGAAACCAGAGCAAGCTCCAGGTCATACCCTGGGCCACTCTCCTGCTGTTGGGGCTGTGGCAGAAAACTCCATGGTGCTTTCTGCACTACAGGATGCAGCAGAATGCAGCAGCATCAGCACCAGACCACGAGTGGGGCCTTCACAGCCCACTCAGCCATCTGTCCCCTACCTCTTACACCACTGTGTCCTTTCCCTGCCCACCACCCCCGTTCCATTTGTGCAGGAGGCAAAGAAAGCAAAGAGGTGGCTGTACACAAGGAGTCACCCACCAGATGCCAGGACACGCAGGGGCTTGACGGACCCTCCCCAGGGGGCACCCAGGGAGATGAAGCCCGCAATGTACTGATCTTTCCAGGCTTGAGTCTGCTGTAGCAAGAAGTAGAGGACGTTCAGGTTGCCCATGCTGTGGGCGATGAGGAAGACGCGTCGCTGGTACTCATCGTGCATCTCCTCGACCAGTGCCTTCAGTTTCTGGAAGTATTCGGGCTGCTCCTCTGCAGACAAGAGGGACACCAGCTCTTGGCCACCTCACTCATGGTCACAGTGCTCTAGGGCTGACTCTAGGAGCCCCAACCAGAGAGAGGTGTGGGCACAGGGGCCACAAGTGCCACTGTGCATTCACACAAGAGCACCGTGAATGGCCAAGTGCCCACCACCTTGGGTAGCCATCCCTGTGCGGGGGCTCCTCCACATCAGCTGGCTCACCCAGCCCATGAGAGCCATCCTCTTTCCTCCCTGCATGGGTGGCCTGGCCACAAACCCCATACTTACGGGGCCCGACCCTCCAGTCATAGGGGGCTGCCCGAACTGTCTGGTCCCTCACGTAGCCATTGTTCACCAGGTTCTGCACCAGGGTGTGCAGGTAACCTATGGGCAGAGAGAACAGGTGGGAATTAGGTCTGTGGTCTTCTCCTGTCGATCTTTTTCCACTCTGGTCCTGGTCACAGCCACAATGTCCTCTGGTAAGCCCTGTGGCTCGGTGGCTCATCCAGAAGTAGTGGCTCTATGCGTCCCATGTGCACTGGGGTCAAGGATGGGTAGTCCCTGCTGGCACTGGATCCCCAAGGCCAATGTCCCTCACTTCCAGGTGACCTGGGCTCTCTGCAAAACCAGTCCCTCCTGGAGGCTGTGTGTCCTGGAGACACAGAGTCCCTTCTCCACTTGCACGGAGCATGTGGGAATACTGGACACCCCACAATTTTCCTTCTCTCACCTGCCAGCTTGCTCTTATCCAAGTATTCCACAGAATAGGTCTTGCCGAAGCCAGGCACTCGGATGTGCACCCCTGGGGCATTGGACATTTTCCGAGAGGTTCGGTTGTACACCACCCTGTGGGGACAGGACAGAAAGTAGCAGAGGAACCATGTCCCCAAGGGATGGGGTGGAGATCACTGGGTCACAGCTTGGGCCTGGGTGGCTGTTTCTAAGTCTTGTGTGGATGGGGAGGTGGACTGGTGCCAAGCTAGTATCCATGCCAATCCCCTGGCATCTTGGGGCAGGAGGCTCTGATGGAGCAGGCTGTGGCAGCCCCCTCACCCTGCGGCCCCAGACAGGGCAGCAGCATCTCCAGTGGGTGCTGAGGACAGTCTGGATGACACAAGCACATGACAGGGACATGGGAAAGGGACAGGCACTCGGAGTGGGAGCCAGCCAGCTGTGTTCCCAAACAGTCCCGTGGTTGTCCTGTGGTTTTCCATGTGTGCTAGGTCGTGGCTGGGGGGAGGAGAGGGCAGGGAGATCCCTGGTAGGTCATTTACCCGGGGAGCCCCTGGGGTGGGGGTGAGTGGTACCTGGTGTTATCGATCCAGCAGTCAACTCCCACTGGCAGAAAGGTGTTGAGGTTGAGCCAGATGGTGAAGTAGTCCTCTGTTTTGCGGTAGCACATCCAGTTCACCACATCTGGCTTGTCCAACTTTGCTTCCAGCTGGTTCCCGAGCCACCCAGGCACTGGTGGCACCGCAGAGGGAGAGCAGAAGGAGCTACAGACCCCGTGCCACTGGCTCTGTGGGGCTCCCAGCCCAGTGCTTTCTCCAGCCCCCCCAAGGAGGGCTCCCCTGGGGCTGCCTCAGCTAGGGACACCTGGGGACCTGCTGGAGCCACATCCCTGGAGAAAAGCCTGCTCCACGCAAGAACGAGGATGCTCAGAGCCAAGATGTGGGTGAGCATGGAAGTGGCACTAAAAATGCATCCTCAGGAACCCCCCTGAGCTGCCTTTTTAATGGGGTGACCCCCAGAGCTGCCACCCTCAGCCCAAACCTGCCAATCCCTACCAGCACAAAGCATCCTGGATTATTCCCCCCTGCCTGGCTGGGTTTCCATCCTTCTCTACTCGCTGCAGCCTGGGGGAAGGAGTTGGTGCTACTTGGGGCTGCCCTGCCCTACCGCATCCCCTGGCAGCTTGGGGATGCACAGAGTCCACAGGGAGGTGAAAGTCATCCTGGTGCTGGCACCCAAGGCCCATGCACTGTTTTCCTGAACTCTAAACCCTCCACATAGGCTGAGCAAGGTCTCTGAAATGGTTCTGTGCTGAGCAGAACCATACCCTGTGGGAATTCAGTGCAAATAGCATGTGCAGTAAACACAGCGTGGTTTTAAGCAAGTTCACAGTCTGATATGTGCAGCCTGGGCTCCCTTAATGAAGGGTGACCGTCACTGGGGCACCTGGTCTGCCTCTGAGATTCCTGGCAGGGATGGGACACCCATCCCAGTGTCACCCTGGTATGTGTGCCTGTGCCATGGGCACATGCTGTGGAGAGCATTCCCAGCTGGCGTGCAAGACCTGAATGCCAGCTCCTGGTGCCAGCACTGACCCCAGGGGCAAGGGCAAGGGGTGAAGGGACTGCAGGGGACAGTGGCTGTGAGCCTGGTGGGATGGAAGCACTGGATGACGAATCCCACAGCACCAGTGGACTGGCCTGCAATGCACAGCTGGAGACAGCATGGACCTTCAATGCTGTTGCAGGCACTGTCTGCTATGTACACCCTGTAAGTTGCTTCCCCCAAGGACATCACGAGCTGCTTTGTAGCCTAAAGTCCCTATAGATGCCTGCTCTGCAATGGTCTGGGACCTGGACCTGGGCTGTGTTGTGGTTGCAGGACCCCACAAGCATGGCAGGCTGGGAGCCACACTGCCTGGTGTGGGGGCTGAAGGATACAGATAAGAAGCATCTTTGACCTGAGAAAGATATCCCCCATTTCCCTGGTCCCCACCAGCCTCAGGTGTCCCTGCATCCTCGGGGTCCATGGATGCAGGTGTTTTGGGGAGCTGCAGTGCTGTCCCTGTCACAGGGTGTGAGGGCAGCCTGGCCTGGAGATGCTCTAGCCCCATCCCACCTACCATGGCACCAGCTCCTGCAGCGTAGCAGGGGCGCAGGGGCACAGCTGCAGCTTCCAAAAGCATCATCCTATGCAAAAGGTGAAGGGGATATAGTGGTTGCCTCCCTCAACCTGCTTCACAGCTCCTTCACCTCTGTGGCATCTCCCCAGGGATACAGGGAAGGTCTAATCCTGTCTTCAAAGCACCTGGGATCAGGCCACCCAGTGGGCCCTGGCATAGGAGAGCCCAGGCAGGGAATGAGCAGAGGACCTCCCTGACCAGCAAGAAGACCAGGACCACAAGTGGCTGTGATGGCTTCTGAGGGTGCACAGCCAGCACACCCACCCTGGGCATGAAGCCCTGAGCTCTACCTCCCCTTCCAGAGGATATTAGGTAATTATTAAGGGAGTTCCTGTGGGGGCAGAGGGGTTATCGGCGGTCCCAAGGGCACTGGGGGTTTCCAGGACGCCCGGCCCAGGGGGATGGGCTACACACGGGTGCTGAATGGCACGTGGGGCAGCTGGACCCAGCTGGGTGTGGGACACAGGGACTGAGGCTCGTACTGGGGGTACGGGGAGATGCTCCGACCATCATAAGCCATCCTGAGAAGAGCGACCCAGTGATGGCCACCCGCGTTTCCTGGCCACCTGCATGGCCAAGCAGAACTTGCACCAGGGCACTGAGGCTCCAGACACTGTCTGCTGCTCTCTGATGCCTCTGGGAAGGGAGTTTGCGGGGTCAGCCCTTGGCATTGCAGCAGGGATGTTCTGCTTTCTCTCTTCTCTTTTTAAAGGGGAAACTCATCTTGATTCAAGCAAAAGGAGAAAAAAAACCAATTCTGCCTAGCAGAAGTTTCATGGCAAAACCCTAGCTCAAGACCCCAGTGATGGCATGGGGGCGAAGGAAGGCAGAGCAGTGCAGGATGGAGGTACCAGCTGGTGGCTGCTGCTCCTACCTCCACCTCCCCGAGGTGATGCCCCAACCTCTCCTTTCACCTCCCTGAGCACCTCTGACAAAGGCTTGCTCTCCTCTATGCCCTCCTCCAGGTAGGGTGGACGTTAAGTGGGATGCGAGATGTACGCCCTTCTGCAGCAGCAGAGGATGACCTAACAATTGCCAGGGACTGGCAGAAGACACAGGATGGGGTGGGCTTTGGGGGACCAAGGGGTGGTGGATGCTGGTCCCCTGCACTGGCAGCAGCAGCTGTGGGAAGCAGCAGATGAGGGTGTGCTGCAACCCCTGTCCCTCTGCCAGCAGAGCTCCCCCCAGAACTGAGCAAGCCCTAAAACACCCTCTGGGCCAGCTGTGAGATTTTAGAGTCCCATTTGCTTTCTGAGGTGCCCAGCCTGCCCCCCTGCAGCTCCAGGCAGCTGAAGCAAGGCATGGCTAGCCCTGGATCCCCTGCCTGGCAGATGGCAGGGCACCTGGGAGCCATGTGTCACCCCGCTTTGGTGGCTCCAGCTCTAGACTGCAGAGGGCCACTGCAGCCAAAAGCTGCCAAGGTGCCGGCAGCACAGCACCCCAATCTCACCGTTGGTTCCAGGGGGCTGCGCAGCCCTGGGGTGCCCACCCATATCCTGTGTAGGGCCCGTGCTGATGTGACCTTACCGAGTACCACAGGCGGCGTGCTGTTGGTTGGGGGAGCTTCTGGGGTCGTGGTGGGTGGAAAGAGGACGTTGAAGAGCCAGAACTGGGATGTGGGCTGCAGGAGCAGTGACAGCGTCAGCAGCACAACCCTGGCGCCGCTGGTCCCCATGGCAAGCTCAGCGGGATCCTCTGGACGTCTCCAAGCAAAACAGCCTTTTATATTTTTTACGCAGGTCCAGCCAAGAGGCACCCGGGCTGCAGGGGAGGGGAGAGCTGCAAGGGGCTGGCCGTGATGGGGAGGAGGGACGGGGAGGGCCGAAGGACTGGCCTTGCGGACATGCCATGTCCTGCCAAGGCAGTCCAGCAGTGCCGAGGGGCTCTCTGTGCCCCAAGAATCCTGCTCAGGGGGCCAGTGGAGCAGGCACATAATTTTAGCAGCTTCTCGGTGCCTTGGCGTCCATCCACTGTGTGCTGGGGTTGTGGCTGCCACGCCATTTCCCCCTGCACCATGCTCCCAGGGTAACCCCACGGGTCTGCCCAAGGCTGCCTGCTCCCTGCCCGCTCCCTGCCCGCTCCCTGCCCGCTTCCTGTCTGCGTGAATGCAGCACCTTTCTTCTCCTCCTGCCCTTGGGGGGGGGGGCAGCGGGGGCTGGTGCTGTCGATATGGCCAGGCAGACCTCAAATCTCTGGGAGACATTGGGGCCAGCACAAGCAAGGACACATCTGGGCAGCCCCTCGTGCCACATGGCAGCAGAACGTCCCCCAGTGCCACCCCAGCCGCTGCCCCTGCCCTGTGTCCCCCTGCCCAGTGTCCCCCTGCCCATGTTGCCCCATGCAGCGTCCCCCTGACAGGCACTTGGTCCCAGGGGGATGCAGCATCCCCCCTGCTCAGCCCTGCCTTGGGCTCTAATAGGCAGCTGCTGGCAGGTCCCCAGGGGGAGGAAGAAAAAGGGTGTGCTTTTCCTGTTGTTTTTGCAATGTACAGCCACAGTGCCTGCTCTGAAGTCACGTCTGTGCTGTGTTTCAGAAGGAAGGGGTTACAAATCTATGTGAGGATGCAGAGGGATGTCCACACAACCCTCACCTACTCCCTTGGGAGGCTCCATTCCCCTGCCACAGCCAGTCTCCTTGTGTGTCCAAGCCTTGCTCTGCTCAAGGAAGGCCTTACTAGCCTGGCTGGTGAGGGCTGAGCAAACTGACTGTTTTGATGAGGAGGTCTAATCCAGGGTGCGTGGGCTTCCCATCCCATCTCAGGGGTCAGTGTCACCCTTGGGCCGAGCTTGGTTGGACCAGATGTGCATGCAGGGCTCAGGGGAAGAAGGATTTGGGGATGCATCTCCATCATGCTCTGCTTGGTGGACAGAAACTTAGGGACACCCCAGGAGCAATAAGAAATCTCTGCTCACCCAGAGTCCTGCCCCATCCTCTGCCTTTGTCAGGCTTTCTGCCCTGCAGCCCTTCACTGGGCAGCCCCTCACTTTGGGGGGTGTCTACTTACCCCAGGGCTTATTATAGCATGATTTAACTTTTCTCCTTAAAATCACTGCTCTTAGCTTCCAGCCTGGCATGTTGAGCCTGGTTGTGCTGCCTGCGTGGGGCCAGGACTGTGGGCAGAGGAGATGTTCTCCCTGCTCCAGTCTGCCTCGAGGGTTGTGTGCAAGGCTGTGCATCCAGGGAGGGGCTGTGGGATGGGGGAAATAAGGGGTTTTCTCATTTTTGAAATGTGTTAGCAGAAAGTCAGCAGGATGGCGTGGCCATATGTCCAGCTGGACCTTCCCCCACAGTGTGTTCCAGTGGGGCAATGGGCCAGTGCACAGCAGTGCAGAGCAGAGGGATGCTATGGGGGGAGTTCAAGCTCACCTGGAGCATGGCCTTTTGATTCACTGGATGCAAAAGCTTCCTACTTAGCATCTTCTCTGGAGCTGAGCTCTGGAGCAGAAATCTTCTGCCTTCCACCTCCTCTTGCTCTGCAAGGAAGGGAGAAAGGCATGCAGCCGCTCCAGAGAGGCTTTCCATCCACCTTGGCCAGGATGGGAATAAAGAGGTACAGCAGAGTGGGCTGGCTTCAGAAAAATCATACTATTAAAGGGGAGATGTCTTCTTCCCAGGGAAGAGTGAGTTGTGTTGGGTCTATGTGGGGCTGGAGGGCACTGGTGGGTGGGCTGGGCTGGCGGGGGGTGGTTCCCTGTGGAGCAGAGGGGCCCCTTCCTGCAGAACTGGGAGGAAGGGCGAGAGAAAAGGAAGGGTGGCCTTTGGGAGCCCCTCCTAGGGCACGGCCTCTCTGCAAACCACCCTCCTGGCAGCCGAGACCTCCCTCGCACCTTCAGCCCGGCCTTTCGGAGCACGCGGCTGTTGGCAAAAGCCTTGCTGTGACTCGGATTCGAACCGAGGTTGCTGCGGCCACAACGCAGAGTACTGACCACTATACGATCACAGCCACTGAGCCCCGCACCGCCGCTCCTCTCCTCCGGCCGGAGCCCCCGGCCTCCCTCACTGAGCGCTGGGGGGCAGCGGGGGTTTTACAGCCGCCCCCACAGCACCCTGCTCGCCCTCCCCGCGGGCGCATCCCTTCAGCACTGGCATTTTCCCGGGGTGTGTCCCCACATCAGGATCAGTCCCCCGGCGGGAAGCGGGTCCATCCCGTGCCCAGAAGCCGGGTGCTGAGCCCGGCATGCACAGGCAGCCTCGCTGGGGCGCTGCAGGGCTGGAAGAGGTCAAAGTGAGCCCTCACGTTGTCCCTCCAGTGATGCCATGAAGTGGGGTCCTCGCTGCCTGTCTTGAGCATCCCCCAAAACCCCCAACAGGAGCCTGGATAGCTCAGTTGGGAGAGCATCAGACTTTTAATCTGAGGGTCCAGGGTTCAAGCCCCTGTTCAGGCGAAGGCTTATGCCCATGGGCAGAAGCAGCACTGCTTCCTGCTGGGACAGCTGCAATAGGAATGAAGCTTGGGGGGGGACTCTCTCCCCTGTTCCCTTGCTCACTGAAAGGTGTTCAGGTATGCAAACTGACCACCTTCAAGCAGCTTCCTCAGAGGTTGCGTTGCGTTCCTGCTGACATCTCCTTTTTCTGCATGATGGCTTCCACAAAGATGTCAGAGGGACTGGGCTATCCCTCCCAGGAGGGCAGCCAGGCTCTTCTCAGTGGTGCCCAGTGCCAGGATCAGAGGCAATGGGCACAAACTGGAACACAGGAGGTTCTGTCTGAATACCAGGATACCCTTTTTCACTGTGAGTGTGATCAAGCACTAGAACGAGTTGCTGAGGGAGGTTGTGGAGTTCATCTGTGGAGGTGTTCTGAAGCTGTCTGGACACAGGCCTGGGCAGCTGGCTCTGGGTAGTCCTGCTTGAGCAGGTTGGACCAGATGATGGAGGTCCCTTCAAACCTCAACCATCCTGTCATTCTGTTGCCTGTCATCCTAAATTCACTCCACCAAAGCAGAGCCCTGCGTCGGTTTAAGGGAAGATGGTTCATATGAATGCAGAGGCTGCAGCAACCCATGGGGCCACAACACTGCCTCAGCCAAGCCCTGAGCTGCACTGTATACGTGTGTATATGCTTCAGGTTATTTTGGCAAAACAGAAACTCTTGTAGCAGAAAGTTAAGTAATTTCAGATGAAAACATCCTCTTTGGGATTTTGACATTTTCAACCTGAACATACGTCAGGTATTCAAGCACAGTACATTATTCTTCAGATAAGCTTAATGGCCTTATCCCCAAAACTGACTTTCAGGGGCAAAAACAAAGGAGGGGTGAAGAAATTGTGTAATTCTTTGTGTTTCTGCTTCTCAGCTGTGTAGAAGTGGGACAGGTACTGCTGCTGCTAAAGGACAACTTCTCTAGATGTTTGTCTTCTCTTCCCTTCTTTAGAAGGGAAAACACTTTTTGAGCTTTCTCTGACTAAAGAAATATGTGTTTACAGTAAAAGAATAAATGAAAGTTGGAGGAGTGTGAAGTTGTGCAAGTAGTGCCATATAAACTGCAAATCCTAGAGGTAAATGCATAATGAATTTTGCTCTCCATTTCTTGCTATGGATGAGGTATGAAAGAAAAAGAATCTATTTTATGCAATAAAAAAGCCTCCCTCACTCCTTCCTATGCACAAGTCCTGCAGACACCTCAGTCAATATGCTACTTTCAGTTACCCCTGCAGTGGCAAATAAATTGAGACCCACTGTTTGGGTAGTGTTCTTCACCAGCTGAGCCCCGAGTGCAACCTGTGCAATTCCTTATGCAGGCAGTCGTAATTTCATTTTTGAAAGCTGCTGTCCGGAGTGAGTTCTGCACAGCTGTCAGGAGAGGGCACCAAGACCAAGCAGAGTGTCTTCATGGCCTGAAGGCTTCTGAAGAGTAAAGGCAACAGTTTAAAACACTTCCTCAAGCTGAAGCACCTTCTGGTGCACCCCAGAGATCTCCATCTCCCTCTTGGTGCTCATGAGACCTCTGGTTCCCAGACTCTCAGTGTGTTAAAGTCATCTCTCAGCACTGGCTGGGTTTGCCTCTGCCATGAAAGCATCCCTGGAGGTGCTGCAGCCAAAATCCCACTCCCCAGGAGATGGGATTGCCAGCAGCAGGTCTTTAGCAGCTTGATATTCCTTCTTCTTCAGGTGGTCACTGTGGCAGAGCCTTCCTACCTTGGAGGTCAGGAGGGAGCTCTCTTGGCTTTCTGGAGCTGAGCCTGGGGCAGCAAAGTGCTGCCTTCTACCTCCTCTGGCTCTGCGGGGTGGCCACAACATCTTCTGGTCCCCTTTTTGTAGAACTGGTGAGGGAACAGTGGAAAACTGGATGATCTCCTCTAAATTCTCAAGCTTTGCTTGGAAAATGGAGAAGCTGGAGTGCTTTTGCAGAACATGGGGAAGCTGTCACTGCAGCTTCTTTGCATCTTTGCAAATTAACCTCCTCCCAGATGCCTCCCTTGCATCTTCAAACTGGCCTTTTTGTGCAGTAGGCAATCTGCAAAACCATTGCTGTGACTCGGATTCGAACCGAGGTTGCTGCGGCCACAACGCAGAGTACTGACCACTATACGATCACAGCAGAAATCCTGCCACACGCTGGGACCACGGGGAGGAGAGCACCTGCACCGTCCCCTCCCCTGGCACAGCCCAGTGAACAAAACCACACTGTTTTATTAAAGCTGTTACAAAGGGACTTGGATGCTTCTGCTTGGAGTCTCAGCAATCTGGAATGGCACCCTAAACTGTGCAAAAAGCTGGCGATGCTGGCATGGCACCTGGGGACTGGGCTGGCTGCAAAGGACAGTGCTGTTGAGAGGGTATCGTGCCATGGGGGCATCATGCAGTGGGGACATCACGTTATAATACAGCAAATTTAGAGTTATAATAGTTTCAGCTAAGTCTAAGTTATACAAGAGGTGCTTAATTAATAACTTTATAGCATCGTAAGTGTGTGACACAAGTTTGTGGCAATTCACTTTAAAATACAACAAAAGGCACGATGATCTTCATGGAGATCTGAGTGATGCTGTAGGAAGGCCCTGGACAGGTTGGTCCAGGTAACTGGGATATCCCCAGGGTCCCTCATCCAATATCCGACATTCCCAGGTCCCCACTGCCACCTCGCTGCCTGGTCCCTGCAGAGAAATCCTTCCCTGGCAGGATCACCCAGGCACAGGGAAGCCCAGGGCAGGCAGTGTGGCTGGGCTGAGCCTCTTGGTTGGGCTCAGTCTTGCAGGCGTTCCTTGGTTTGAAGTCTTGCCCTCCAAGATCATGTCTCCAGAGTTTGTGCTGACACTGAGGTCTGCCTTTCAGCCCTTGGTTTTCTCCCAAAACCACCCCTCCAACTGCTTCTGTGACACTTTTTATCCTCCCTCCATCCCATTTTTGCCCTCTGGTGGCCCAGTTAATGGGGTGTGTTGGTCTGTGCTGCCTACCCTTTCCTCCTCTTGGCTTTTTGCTCCTGCCTGGTTCAGAGAGGAAACTTAATTTTCTGTGCTTTTAGCCCCTTTATGACTGGGTCTGTGACACAATTGCATGAACAGGTGGTACAAGATGGCCCTGGGTAGAGATTGGCCAAAAGAGATATATCCAATGCTAGCCTGACCCCCTCTTCCTTCCTCCCCATTGGGGCTTTCTCTTCCCTTGGGCATGCCGAAATGGATTCACATCTGGTAAGGATGGGGAGGGCCAGGAGTTTGTTCTCCCAGAGCCATCCTGCCCCTGTCTTTCTCTCCCCTGCTGACGCTTGCAGGCCCCCAAAACACCCCAGGTGCCCAAACAGGGACATAAAAATTGCCCTATGTGCCCTGTGTTGGGACCAGCCTGTGTACATCCCACCCTGCCAAGGTGTGGGGGATGGATGAGGGTCCTGTGTTCTTCATCCCTATGTTAAAACACAACCTTTATATTCATTACTAATGAAAGGAACACCTCCACATTACTCCCAGTTTTACACCTTTGAGAGGGTGCCCTGGTGAATTCAGAGATGCTTTTGCTGTTTCTGGCCCTGGCACAGGTTGGGCTCAGCACTGGTGGAGAAGGAAGGACACGGTGGGGTGAGACGTCCCTGCTTCATGTCCCAGGCAGCCCACAGGCCCCTGAGTACCATCCCACCACCTTCCCCCTCCCCATCCCTCTATACACCACAGGATATGCAGTAGGTGAGCCCTGGCGCACCCAAGCCCTGCATGGGCCCCAGGGAGCCCATGTGCCCATCAGGTCCCTCACCCAACTCCATCAGCCCCTTGCTGAGTCCCAGAGCCCCTGTGGGCACCTCTGATCAGCTTGGAGCCCCTAAAGTCACATGTGCCCCACAGAAATGTACACAGCACCAAGAGCACATCCTGGCTCCGCACACCAGCTCAGAAGTGGGAGCACAGCCACCCAGAAGAGAGGTGGAGGCAGGATTTAATTGGAATATAGAAGAGACAGACATGAGGCTGCCTCCCGTCCCTGGGAGGGCTCAGGACCACGTTTACAGACTTCCCCATCATATTCATGTGTCCTCTGTTCTGCCAGAAGCCCAGATACCTTTCCCTTGGATTTCTGAGAGTCTTCTGCTGCCCAATGCTGTGCATTAAGGAGGAACAGTTTGGTTTTATTGTGCAGGGAGGAAGGCAAAGAAATGCTATGTGCTTAGTCAGCCTGGGGGTGGGTCAGGCAATGGATGAGACTTTGGACCAAATAGGCATCAACCCACAGAGTAAGGCATCTCAGTGTCTAGTAAGAAAACACTGGAGGAATCCTCGTCTCTTTGACCACCCACAACTTTCTGGTCCCACCTAGAAATCCTACTGGAGTGCCCAACAGCTGGCCCTTGGATGGCAGGGTGCCTCATCCCAGGTGACAACCTCCCCAGCTGGCTGACCTCCCACGAAGGGTACCGGCAAGAAACCCTCTTCCCCTCAGTCCTCCTGGTTGTGGAGGCAAGGGCACTGCAAGGGATGGGGAGACACCATGCATAGGTGGAGAGATTTACCACAATAACTTATTCTCTTCATAATTCCTCTGCCAGTTCAGCTTTAGTCTTCTGCTCCAGTCTTCCTGATGCATGTGGTAACTCTCCAAGAGCTGCAAAGTGTAGTTTGCTCGCATGGAAAGCTGGCTGCAACATCAAGGGAAAAGCCTCTCTCGCCTTCTGGCTGAGACCCTCCTGCCTCCCCCTTGCCTTCAACTTGGAGGCAGCTTGGAGCTGCCTGGCATCAGGGTCTAAGCCAGGTCATGGTAAAGGGGAGGATGCCGTACTCAGCCCTAGAACTCAGGAGTTGGAGTCCTTCATGCCTCGGACAGCCACTGCTGCTCAAGTTTCCTGGGCTGAGGTTGGTGAATGCATTCGGTTTGCGTAGCCCCTGTGGACTTTCCAGCTTCCTCTTCACCAAGGCTCTATGCACCAAGGGAGCAGTCCTCTCCTCTTTCCCAACTGGTGGCAGTGGTGAGCATGGCCAAATCTCCATCAATGTTTTGTGAGACCACCTAGCCTGCGTTGGCACCAGAGGATGATTTTTAGGCAGCTTCTCACCTCCCTCAGGTGCTTCAAATATTCAGCAGTGGAGATGCCAGCAGCTACAGGGTCTGTGCAGCCCTCCAGCACTTTCTGCTCCATCCTCAGAAACCCCTACAAGATGAACTGCCCTGGGCAGGGGCCTGTAGCCATAGCAGAGGAACCAGGGTGACATTATTTTCCCACTGGCCCCCCACTCTCATGCTGACATCACTTGTAATGAGGTAAATGAGGGTAGAGAATGGCCATTTTTCAGAGCAAGACCATGAGATTAAACCCTCCAGCAGGTCAGAGCACGTCACCAGACCACAAAGATGGCTTGGTTGGAGGAACTGGAGGCCCTGAGGGCACCAAGAGCACTCAGTGAACCTGTCCAGTGTCCCCTGGCACCTCCACCCACATCCCTTTTCAGCCCCTGCCAGAACTGATCCAGACACTGACCTGTGGACTGGTTTCCCAGCATGACGGGGATGTCCTCTTTTTGTTTCTGAAAATGGGAAGTGCGGTCTGAGGTCTGACACTGAGAGTTTGCTTGTGCTTGCCATCTTTCTTCACCACCAAGAAGCTCTCCTGAATTCGTGGCAGGAAGCTGAAAATATGGTATGAGTATGGGATGAGGCTGTTCTCCACCTTGTGCTCATGAATAGTCTAGTGCCAGCCTGTGCAGCAGACAGCAGTTCTGCTGGAGATTTAGGTGTATTTGGCTACTTGGTTTCATGTCAATAGCAGAGGAAGTAAACCTTGAGTTGTAGCACTCTCATGGGCCATAACACCCGCATGTGGTCCCTGTCTTGAGGGAACAAAGAGAACAACAGTGACTTCTGCAATAACCAGAGCCTGGAGGGACCATGACCCCCACTCTGTGAACTGCACTGTGGCAGCCACACAATAAAGGCTGTGTTTTGGGGGCACCCAGTGCAGGAGAAGGAGGAAGTGTTTGAGGGAGAGCAATGCTGGCAATTAGCTCTCTCTGGCACTTTTCCTGTGCCAGACAACCTCCCCTGAACACCAGATTTGGAATTAAATCAGAGTCTTCCAGTTGACTAAATCTAAGGTAGAAAACAGTGAAGAGAGACACTTTTGTCTTGCTGGGGGGGATGTTCTGAATTTTCATTTTTCTTTGAAAAGCAGCATCATTTAGACTGAAATCAGAGGAGGTTCATAGATGTCAAAAAGGAAGGTGAAAGATTTCATCAGCTCCTGGAGTAATTCTTCACACAAACATCAGTCACCATGACAAATCTGAAAAATTCTTCAGAGACAATACCTACACTGCGTACAAAGGGAACAACTTATTCAAGAAATCCAAGAGCACAGGGGCATCCTCATCCATTTCTCCATGAGGCTTACCTGCCAGGTGACCCTTTGCCTTTGTGCTTCTTTCCTGCCTTCCTTGAGAAAGGAGACGTTCAGTAGGAGGACTCTCTGGAACTATACAAGGGAAAGACTCTTCAGAAAGCATCTTTGTGGCTACTTAACAAGAATGACAGGCATATCTGCTCCAGCATCTAATAGAACAATCCAATTCCCTTGATGCCATCATCTCAAAGAGTTCTTGCTTTCTAGGAAGTCTTTGCCACAGCTTACCACCCTTTTAACTGTAACCTCTGGGCAATTTTTCTCCCCACATTCCTTGTGATTCACCCACAGGATCTGTGGGAGAAGTAGACCCCTCCTCACTTGGCAGCTCAAGCTCCATACTGAAATGAAGGAGCAGCCTGCACTATACACCAGGGCACAGAGCCTTGGGGAAAGTGTCCCTCAGCAGTACCAGCTGCATTTGTCAGTGTTGGGCTGCCGTGAGGTCTTCTTCCATAGCAGGTGACCTGAGATTTGTTGTGTGCAGCAAGACACAAGAGATGCAGTCTTCCCTCCCAGGGCATCACATCTTGTCCTTGTCTTCAACCACCTACTGCTGAGGACTAGAGGAACACCCACACACAAGCATCCATGCCCACACACACCCCTTACTCTCTCACAAGCCAGATGTGACATTACCATCAGTCTCAATTTGCTTATGACCCTCTTCCTCCTCCTTCTCCTCCTTCTCTTCCTCCTCCTCCTCCTCCCTGTCTTCTGTGGCTTTCAGAGGTCCTACAGAGGGGCATTCCATGGCTTCTTTCTCATGGGGAAGTATAAAATCAAACCTGGAAATGAGAGGACACCAGATTGAAGAAAGGGCCACCACATTGTCTTTGTGTTTTCCATTAACAGTGCAGTCAGAGAGAGGCTTGAGAAGGTCTTTCAAGGCTGCTGCTTTCCAAAGCACCATGTGCAACATCCTTGAGAGTTTTGTTAGGAAATGGAGTGACACAAGGCCTCCTCGGCCTGGGAGCACATGAGAGGTCCCATCAGTCTGGTCTGGGGCTTGCCAGTCCTAACTCTGAAAAAGTTGACTCCCTCACTGAAGACCATCTCTCATCTCCTCTTCCTGTTCATAGACATGGAGAACAGACTAATCTCTCTTTACCCAAATGGCCAAGGTTGGTTTAAATTCTAGCCCTGCCCTGCAGCTCTCTTGCAGACCTGCTCAGGCTCACGTCGGGGGATTTGTAATGCATAACCACCATCCCCATGGCCATTAAGGCCACTACTGAGTAGCCCCAGCACAGGTCAGAGCTCTGAGGAACCCCACTCAAGCACAGGAGGGGAAATCACTCCTCCTGTCCCCAAGGGACTTGGGAAGCAGGCATTTCGGGGCACTTGGGGCCCTCAAGTCTCATCAAAGGCATGGCTATGTCACAAACACAGGACTTATATGAATCTGGTACCTACTCAGGGACACTGAACAATCCATTTGCATGAAATTCTGGGATCTTTCCAATTTGAAACTGCATCCAGGAGAAAGAGATGAATCATGGGAATCTTTATGGAAAACATTGCCTGAGTTCCTCAACCAATGAGAAGCAAACGCACTGTGGCAACACAAAGACACCTCCAGGACCTATGTGAAAATCAGGATGTTCTGTGCCTGGTACCACCAGATGTCTCCTGCCTGGGGTCTGAAACAGAGACAGAGATATCTGAGAGCATTCCAGGAACATTTTTACATTGTTTACCTTGTCTTTCCCTTGTTCAGAGAAGACATGGCCACTCAGACATCCTAAAACAAAGTTTTCTTTGGCTAATACAAGACCCTCAGATTTTCAGGAAGAAGCTGCATAACTCAGAGTTGACAAGGAGCACTAATACTGCCATGTATGGCCCTATGCAAACTGCCATCTTTCAGGCTCACTACAGGAATATGGGGAACTGAAGCTGCTGTGCCTGTTGCCCCAGCACCCCAAACGTGGTCCAAGAAGTTGATTCAAAAGCCGTAAGATCACCCCATGGCTGTTAACACACAGAGGAACTAAACCTTGGCTTTCTGTGACATGTGAGGTAGGATGGGACATGGAATGGGCATGTCTCCATGTCTTGGACTCTTTCCCTTGACCATGTCTGCTTTTAAATCCATCAAAGCTCCACCATTATAATTTCTAGGACAGAGAGTGGGATGCTGGGCTAGGTAGTACCTTGATCTAACTCCAGGTGACTCTTCCTGGACTCTCCTGTGTCAACTAGACCACTGTGTAGGAGCATGGGCCAGTACAGAGTTGGTATTGTGGTAGAACATGGCCACCCCAGTGGCCATGGGGGTTCTGACAGGCCCCTAGAAATTAGTTCAGTCATCCTTTAACAGGTGCCCAGAAAGACAAGGTATAGCACAGGGAAGGGATCAATTTACACTGAGAAGGGCTTCCAGCAGCTTTCCAGTGCCATCCACAGTGAGGAGAAAGTCATAAAAAAATCTCATAATGACTTCCCTGTTTCGTATGGAAAGAATGCCAATGGCCTTGATGACAAAGTCTGTGTCCTGTCTTTTAGAGGCGGCCCGAAAAAATGATGTCACAGCCTCATATACACAACATTGCACTGTTGTAAAAGGTAGTTGGGCACACACAGAGAGCTCCTCACACCTCAGAGGGACAACTGTTACATCAGCTAAAGAACAGAAAAAAAGGAACAAAGTCAACTCTGCGGCAGGACAGCATAGGCTCCAAGAAGATGTCAGCAGATTTAGGCAGGACGTTGCTCCAGCGCAGTCTGTTGAATCCCATCCTAACAGCTCCTAAGAGTGCCTGGGGGATGACCACTGTGTGGGAGGGCAGGGGACATGGGTGCAGATCCCACAACAAGGTCCATGGTACTCAGCCACAAGCATGCCCCACCCAGTGTGCTGCAGCTAAGTCTACACCAGGCTCACACAGAAGCAATGAAGGAGCAAAAATCAAAAGGAGTGTATATGAGCCTATAGCATCCTTCTGTCCCCCTGCCCTTCACACCCAGCAAGTGTCCTCACAAACACACCTGATGTTTCAATCACATGGAAGATGGGGTTATGTGAAAGGGAAGAACCCCTCCAAACACAGGCACAAGATCTTCCTGCCCCACAGCATCATTAATATCACACTGCAGCTGCACTGACCAGAAATCATGGCAGACCTGGTCATCCATGAGTCCTTCACAAACTCTTGTCCTCATCTTTGGTTCTGGTATGTCTACAAGTGACTTGTACTCACTTTGCTTTAGAAAGAGCCTGTAAGGGTCAGCAGGAACTCTGGCCTTTGCCCTTATGGGTAGGTGGGGAGAGCCATGAAGGTGGAGTATTAGCTTTAACTCAGTTTCACTAGAAAAAGCAGCTTCAATAATTACAGTCCAAAAGCAGTAGTCCTAACATTGCATAATCGTGAACGGTATGGAGCCAAATGCAAGAGCAATTACAGAAGAAATCCTCTAGCTGAAGGTCTATCATTAAACAAGGACACCCAAGGGGCCTTTCTGAGGAAATGATCCTTTGTGGCTTGTTCAGCCTGACATCTTTAGGCATCCAGTCATGCCTTAACATTGGTTATCATATGCCTCAAGGGTGGTGCAAAGGTTTTAATCCACCTTCTTACCAGGAACACCTTCTTCAGCATAGCTTAGGTTGCATTCATCTGCAACCACCTTGGATGTATGAAACATGGGTCTCCGAACAATTGAAACCTTGCTGTTCACAGTGCACACGTAGTCTTTAAGAACATAGAATGTCCTGATTCCTAACAGTTGGACACCCTGAGAACATATGTGATTGAAGATCCAACAAGGAGCAGTGCTCTGCTGGACCTCGTACTTACAAACCAGGGGCGCCTCATTGGGAGGAGCGATTGATGCATGAGAAAGTTGTGCGGACATTCAGAAGGAGAGCTGTGGGATGAGCCCCTCTGTACCCAGGGACAAACCCCTGCAAGAAAGGGGACAGCGTGGACACAGAGAGGCAAGAGAGGCTGTGCAAAGACTCTGTCTTTCCCAGGCAAAGCCCATGTTGCTCTGGCTCTGTACCTGCAGCACCTCTCGGCCAGCATCCTGCTCTGACTGCCCTGCTCCCATCAGTGTGGCTCCATGCCTCCCGCACGCACCACATGCCACTGCTTCATGCCCCACCCTGCTGTAGCAGACACAAGCACTTTGCATCAAGCCCTTGAGGAGATGGGGAGCAGCAAGATGCCACTTTTGTCCCCAAGAAGCCCTGTCCCCTCTGGCACATCCCACAGACATCTGGTCCCACAGCCATCTCAACCCAGCTGCCCTGCGCCATGGGTGCTCAGCTGCAGCTTGAGCCCTTTGCAAACCTTCTCCCTACACCAACCTGCTGCCCTGGCACCGAGTGCTCCCATCCCCCAGCAAAAACCATTAGGTCCCATCCCAGCCTAACCTGTGCTCGCTGTCCCTTGGGATCCCAACAAACTGCAAAGACCCACTTCAGTGGATTTGGCATCCCCAGAAACTGCTGGACAAGCCCCATGTCGATTCCCCGGTTGGCCCCAGTCACCAGAACGGAGCGGACATGAAGCTTTCCCATATCACTTCTCCTCCCTCTGCTCCAGCTTACATTGTTTGCTCAGCTCCCTAATGCTTCTATACAGCCTGTTCCACAGCCACCCCACCCACTCAGGGTTTGCGCACACCCTTGGCTCCAGGTACAACCTCTCCAGCTCATTGAACTCTCTGGGACACAGTTCCTGGCTGGGAACCAGCCCTCGCTACCAGTGGGCAAAAATCACTTCGCTTTTTCAGATAAACTCAGCTGACCTTGGGAAACCTGACCCCATAATCCAGAAGCTCTGGCCAGCCTGGCCAGGAGAAGCTGTTGTGGGTGAGGAGGGAGGGATCAGCATGCGGGAGGGGTGTGGGATGCCCCACAGCTCAGTTACACCTGAGTGCAGTCCTAAGTTGAGTGGTCACTCTGCCCAGAAGGCACGGATGACTCAGGTGCCTGGGACATTCTCCTGCAAAGAGAAATGCCTTGGTCAAAGCCTCATGGTCCACATCAGCCATAGGTGATGGACAGTCCTGCACTAGCACCAGTGAAGCCCAGTGCTGCCCAGTACCTCAAGTGAAGCATTACAGATTTGCAGAGTTGTGACAGGTGCGTGTGCACGTCATGTGTTCCCACTCCACTGCAAATGAAGACATCCCCAGAAACCTCTTGGTAACCCCCTTGCTTTCAAGTGCTGGGTCCCAGAGCCATTGCATGGGCTGCTGGTCAGCAACGGAGACAGTGACACTGCTGACATGTCACCTTCTCCCCTGGGATGTCTTTGCAGTAGCGTTAACCAGAGCCACTTCCTCCCAGTTGCAGTGCCAAGTGAACCCTCGTACACCAGCAGCAGCTGATTTCCTCCTCCCCACTCCTGTCTGCTTTCTGGGGCTCAGCTGGCAGATGCTGTGGGGCAGACAGGTCCTCCCCGCAGCCCTGGGACGATCCTGCCCAGGGCACCCCCCTCAAACCCAGCCAGGGGAAATGCAGCCTGGGGTAAAGATGCCCATTTGCTGGTCCAGCTCTGCATCCTCAGTCCTACACTTGTTTCTGACTCGGTCCTGCTCTGAGTCTGCAGCATCCTCACCCACCTATTGCTGCTGCATTCACCTTCCCCCCAAACAAAACTCCTTTAAAGTATGGATGTGTCAAAGTATGGTCCCAGGGAACCCTCTGCACCTCAGGCTAGTCGCATGGTCACTATGGTGCCACCAAAACAGGCAGTCCTGCCCTCACTCACCTCCCCATCTCATATTTGGGCAGCTGACTCGAGGGCTCTATCAGGGGCCTGACCCACAGGTCCCTCTAGGTGCAACGGGGAGGGGAGGATGCTGCCACCAGCCCCACCCAAAGTAGGGATGAAGCCCCATTATGGTGGCGGTGTCCACCATGCCTCTTCTGTGGCTGAGGTGGCATGGTCAAGTCTTCCATCCCTAGCCTGCCTTCTCTCCCCCAGGCACTGGCTCGGGCAGTCACAGTACACATTAATCCAGCACAAGACAGGTGAGTGGTTTTTATCAAAACAGCACAGACCACATCTAGACCTGGACATCACACTTTCGAGTATTCTTATCAATAGCAATCAGTTCTTTACCAGATATGTTAAAAATTAATTGCATGCATATAAAGCACGCTCCTTTTCCAAAGCCTGTTTACCAAATGGCAGTGTTTCAAGGAGATTTTCTGCAAGTAGAGGCATGCCACAAATCACAGGGGAAAAATTCTCTGATTTGTTTTTGCTAGGTTCCTAGCATTGAAATATCATCACCATACATCTGTATGAGAGAGAATTGAATTTTGCACATCCCACCACAGCATCTTAGTGTGAGATCTTTGATCCCTTTGATATGCCTGCTCTGCCAGCTGGGCCTGGCATGCACGTCTCTCTCCAGCTCTAAGGGGCTTTGTAATTCCCCCTGTACCCTGGAAGCTGCAGAGTGGTGACAGCCCCAGCCTTTTCTCTCCTTCCGTAGCAACTTTTGTCAGAAGATGTTCATTTGCTTTCACATCCTCTGAGTAAAATTTACCATTTTGTTTGCTTGGTGTAAATCCTGAGATAAAGCCCAGAGCACGTGACAGAAATGCACACAAACATACTGTGCTTTCTGGCATGGGAAACAAAAAAATAGTCTTTGTTGGCAAGTGATAGCCAGTGTTTCCCCTTCTGGACCTTGTGGAAAATGTTCCCTGCTAATGTATTTGTTTAGTTTCTCTGCTATTATTCATAAGACTTTGCATGCAGGTATAATATCAGCATGTTAAGCACTCACACATTTCATTCACTTAGTAAGACAACCTCATGAGAACCTGGACTGGAGTTTTACCCCTCTCTCTGCTACGGCCTGTAGCTTTTCTTTCATAGCAATGCCTCTTTTTGTGGCCTGATGGTTCTTTCTGCACCAGCATTCCATGAACTGTTATTGCTTCGATGACCATCTAGTGCTGTGCTGTCCAGCTTCTAGGTAAGATATTCCTCTGCAAGAACATGACAGCAGCAATCAGCTCCTGCCCTCTCATGCATCTGCAGCTTGTATTTGGGAGCCGACCACAGATCTTCTCTCTTCACCCTTCCTCAACCCCATGAAGTCTCAGTCTCTCCTTAAGCTCCACTTGTTTAAAACTTTTTCCCCGTTTTCTTTCCTGAGGCCAGTCAGACCTTCTTCTGCATTTCTGATTCTCCACATTGGGCTGAGACTGGTTTTGTCTAACAAATTCTTGCTGCATATCAATGGTACAAAACCCTGGGTCTTCCAGCTGTCTCAGACTGATCTCTCATTGAAGACCCTGAAAATTCTCCCCACCTCAGCACACCTCCCAGAGTGCAGGACTGGCTTTCTGGCTCTGATAGGTCTTTTCTATATTTTCTCTTTTTAATGTCCACAGACCACAGCTATACTTGCCGATACATGCCATTTGCATGAGAGCTCTGCTCCTCCAAACAGACTTCCATGGTTTTCTTCTTCTAGGTGGAAGATGAGGCCATCACCCACAGTCTGTTAGAAACCTCCACAATGCTTCAGAACCAGACAGCATCAGAAACAAAAAATTAACCTTTAAATCTCCTGCTTTTGCTGAGCCATCACATTTTTGTAGCCTTCCACTGTTTTGGAGTAATAACTTTATAATGTTGACTTTGCTCTGGGGCCCCATGCTGCATTGCCGATCATTAGAGTTTAAACAAGTGCCACTTCTCCAGGAGTCAGAGTCCAACCTGGTGCGAAGAGGCAGTGAAGAAAACAACCGGCCTTGCCTGGCTGACCACCCAGCCTCTCAAAAAGTGCTGCTGTTGTTCCCAAGGGACCTCAGACCAGCTCCCAAGAAGGGATTCAAATGGTTCATTCGCTCTGAAATTTTCTGCATGATCTAAACCTTAAGATGAGCATTAAGGTTTTTCTGTACGCCCCTCTCCCATAAAATCTCAGACAACCATGTTTCACATGCTTTCCATGTCACCAAGCTAGAGAGAGTCCATCAAAACTATCCTGCAGAGCTTTCCATCTCACCAAGTTAGAAAGAGTAAGAGACAGTTTTCCAAGACGCAGTCACACACCGCCTCCACTACCAGTTGCTGAAAGCTCAGGTGTCCTCACATTCACCTAGATGTTTGCACAAAGGGTAATGACAGTGTTGCTTACAGAAGTATTGAGAAATAGGCTTTTCTTCGCTAGCCAGGGGAAGGGTGCATGGCACAATTATCTTCAGTACATTTAATCTACCATGTAAGTGAGAATAAACTTGTTACTATTTATCAAGCCTATTTGCTCCATGGTGTATTCAGAGCTGTTTTGTGCCATGTAATCACATATTAGTAACTCGTTGAAGACTCAATAGTGTTAAATGAACCACTAATTGAGTGGTGGGGTGAGACCTACCCAACCTTGTAACTCTCTGAAGCTGGGCAGGTCATGTCCACCCTCCCTGATTCATTTTCTTCTTGGCTGAAGAAAACTAGTGACACCCCATTGTGAAGAGATCATGCAGCAAATAAGGGTGAGAGCCTGCACTTAAATGCAGCTCCTAAGCAAAGTGAGGATGCCCCCAGCAAGGCTTCTTATGGCCTTTTTTCATAGCTTTGTCATTTCCCAACGGACCAATCCAGGTTACACCTGCATTATATCAGAGCTGGCCTTGAGCCCAGGAACTCAAACTGCTGGCACCAGGGAAAGAAGTGCTCAGGACCCTGGCATAGTCTGAACATGAGAAGAAACCAAGGTTGGGGTAGGTTTCCAAGTAGCCTCTGCCCAGTGCAAAGGACAGCTACAGGAACTGCTGGGTTTCTTAAGATCCAGATGAACCTATGGGGAACCATATGCCACTTGTGGCTACCTCACACAGGGAGTGAAGTCATTCCTTCATTTCCAAGCTTATGGTTGTTTGGTTCTCTGGTCCAAATCCCAGAGAATCCCACTGTTGAAGAAACTTAGCTAACATTATATTTGGCCAAGATATTCTTTGTATGTGTTAGAACCAAAAGACACTAAACTATCTTTAATTGGAAGAACAGACATTCAGTTTTGTGGGAGGAGGACTGAGAGACTGACAAAAGGGAAAGCTCCCACCTCAGGTGAAGTAAGTATCCTTTAACCAAAGACATCCTTGGGCAATTAGACTTTAAGGAGAATGACTAATCAGGGTGTCTTATGTACATTGCCAACTTGGTAAGAACTAAGTGCCCTTTGGGTGAACTATA
This sequence comes from Phalacrocorax carbo, assembly GCF_963921805.1. NCBI lineage: Eukaryota > Metazoa > Chordata > Aves > Suliformes > Phalacrocoracidae > Phalacrocorax > Phalacrocorax carbo. Next base: position 23,624,720 of record NC_087520.1, read on the forward strand.
ATACTAAAACCCACGACCACAGGCAAGAAAGCCCACTACTTAAATAAAGCTCCTTGCCCTCTGAGTGTGAGTAGTAAATTTAAAAGGAGCTGTACCTTTAAGATGAAGCAAGAAAGAAACTACCCAATGACCAGCTGGTGGACATGAATATTACATGTAACTAACACATTTAACTGCATAAGTATCTGCTGCGATTTTGATCTGGCGAGCTTGATTTGTGGGAAACCACCGAGCACCCAGGCTTGTGCAACCCTGAAATAAATAATCAACGTGTCTCCTGAGTGTGATTATTGACTCATTGCACACCCGGCGACAAATGTGCTTTTCAGACAACACCACCAAGGCCCCTGAGCCAGGGGTTTCTTCTAAGCAAAGCATTTCTGAAGGCCTTAAACCAGCCTATTGGAAATAGCAGGCATAGAGGCTTAGATGGAAGGCGGGCTGGATGATTAGTGCTGATGGGAGCGAAACATAATGCCAAGAGAATGCAGAAAATACCTCCACTCCCCGCATTCATGCACCAGACCCATGAACAAATGGGTGGCACAGGATGGGGGGACTCTCTACTTGTGGAAGAGAGCACAGAGGATCCAATTTTCCTTCAGTGCTGCTGGACTTGGGCAGGGCCGAGAGATACAGCTGCCCCCTGCCCAGAACAGCCATCCCCATCACAGCTAAGCTGGTGGTGGAAGCCTGTTCAGGCCCCACTACACTGCTGATCAGACAGTGGGATGAGAGGGAAGGAAAAACAACCAAGTCTCTTGCTTCCCCTTCCAACCTGACAGTTTAAAAAATGTTGGCCAATGTGCTTTTCACAGTCCAAGTATAGACATAGCACAACTGACTTGGACTGAGTTTCAGAGACCACGAGCTTGATTCAGTTGCCCAAAGACAGACAGTGGCTCAATGACCATGGAATTTCTGTAAGGTACTGGACTGTACGGGTCCTGGTTTAGGACTGTCAGGAAAGGTACGTGGAGAAAACACTGACGCAGAGGCTACCCTGCATAGTCTTTGTCTATTAGCATCGCTCTAATGCTGAGAGATGTACAACAAGCTCCAGCTAGGTCACTGCACACTGGTTTCACAGGAACTGACTTCTCATTGCAAGGAAGGAGAAATAAAAGCAAGGGTGGTTTGGGTGCTGTTTACTCTGCCCTTGGCTTGCAAATGCCACACAACCATGTTCCCTGCTGGACTGCCCTCACGCAACCTGAGAAGGCTCTTGGGCATGACTGACATCTGGTCTATCACCCAGGATTGAGTGGTATCAAGGATAACAGCAGAGCCCACTGCAACTGCAGAGCCTTGAACCCTCGCAGAGACCTCAGCAAAGGGGATTTTTTCCAAGTACATCTTTCCCAGAAGAGGATTTAAAATGCACAAACTCTCTATGCAACCTCACTTGAGCCCCATTGCCAGGGCCCACAGGGACATGGCAGATCACCACTGGCCTCTTTTCAGCCACCCTCTGAGGACAGTTGGCTGGGTTATCCTTCCTTCTTTGTCACGATGCCCTGAAGAGACACCTCACAACCACCATGCAGGACAAATTTGCTCTCCCGCTATTATATTTGCTAATGGGGATGCCTGAGAATGGGCTCTCGCATGACATGGATATATGCCTCATCCCATAAACACTGAGGCACAGGCTAAGTGACCAGCTTGTGAGTGGTTTGGTTTGACATCCACATGTTGGAGTGAGAGAAGGAGGCAAGGCTAAAAAGAGCACTTTATCACCTGATGGGTGGACACAGTGCTGGGAAAAAAACAACTTCTTTCAAGTCCATCTTTTTTACTAAAGCCAAAATATATGACCCTCCTCCTAAAACTGCTGCTCTGTGATGAGAGCCCAGCCTCTCAGCTGGTAGGACCTAGAAATTTGACAGACACCCTGCGGAACACACTAATATGAGATATGGGAAAAAGTCATATGGCTGCACCTAAGACTTGTTCCTCTGTAGGGAACATCTCAGCTTCATGTCCTGTTTCTAAGGGATTCAGCAGGATGGGACATTAGCTGAGAGGGTCAGGAGGACCATACCAGGGGCTGCTGCATGGAAAGGTGGCTCTCACAGTGCGCAGCAAGGAGTTTTTAGAGACACCAAAGCTGTGTCTGCAGGACCCCAGTGCCCACCAAGGTTAGGCAGCAAACAAGTGGAAAATGCTCGTATTTTTACACTCAAGCACTCCAAAATTCGGTAATGTCAGAATGGGCCTTTACCAGGCAGCAGGAAGTTATCAAGGCCTGTTTGTTGTAGAGAAACTAAAGCACCTGGGTGAGCTTTTCGGTTTTTTGTTGCATTTCTCTTTATTACCTTCTGGAAGACTCACAAAATTTGACTAACAAGGTTTTCAAAAAACTTTATAATCCCCTGTTTTGTACATGGGGAACTGAAGCATAAAAGTAGGTCAAGCAATGTCCATATTGGGAAGTATCCAATTACACATGCTTAGAGCTTGCCTTTTTTCACAGTTCACATTTACATTCAGAACAGGCTCCTACTGACTTCAGCTGTGGCTGAACATTAACTGTTTTCTACACAGCCGATATCACTGTTGATCCCCCGGGATCTCAGGAATCCCAGGGAAGTGGATCCCTATTTCTGGGGCTCTTTGAAGCGAGCACCTAGAAGAGTTGGTTAACCTAATTTGCCTGCAGTGTGCAGGATCCATGTGGAATAGGTGGCCAAAAACCCAATTCCTCAGTCTGGTTCACTGTGACTGTTGGTTTGTACCCCTCTGTCCTCATTTGTTATGTATTGGCCAATCTTTGCAGCAGATGGAGCAGCACTTCTGGTGACAGGTCACCTAATTAATGGCCTGAGCACAGAATGAGGCAGGAAAAGGAGAATGGAACCTTTAGTTCAAATATACGCTATAAGGAGGGTTTCTGCTTCTTAGTATTTATGGGCATAATCAAAGATTTATTCCTAGTAAAATCCAATTTCTGTATCACTGTTCAAAACCAAAAAGTTCTCAAAGCATTTTTATATACCAAGGCAAACTGGAGAGCAGAGGTGCAGCCGAGTAGTTGAGCTGGAGTAGAGCAGGACAAAGTTAGCACAAATCACCTGATGCTATCACTAGATTGATATGGTATCATTATTTATTTTCTGATTTATCAGTATCAGAGGCATTTTTGTCTACTGTTTATCAAAAAGGATGAAAATAAACAACAGAAATAATGAAGCTTATATAAATCAGAGCTGCTCAGTCATTGCTTCACTGTTGAGCTCCTGGTTGTGTGCTCACCGTAATGGGATTTTAATGTTCTTTGTGTATCTGATTTTCCACATATAATTGAAAATAAAACATCAGCACCCATCTCGGGGCTGGCAGCAGAGCTGGTACTTGTGGGTCCCCTCCAGGCGCAGTCCTCCAGCTGATGCTGACGGTCTCCTTTCTGTTTCCCTTCCCTTCATGACCCATTTTCCCATACCTTGCTACCACCAAACCTTTTCCTTGCTTTACTCCTTTCCACACCTTTGGTCCAGCTGTTGAATCAGGTACGCAACATCCATGAACAAAAACAACAGGAAAAATCCCCCCAACCACCTCCATCCCCAAACTGCAGCCTACTTACCCAATCTATCACATCTGATCATCATGGAGAGAGCCAAATCAGGTGCATTTATTTCTGCGCAGGAAATAAAGAGCATCTGTGAAGGATTTGGTACCTCCGTGATAAATGGGGTTAAGACTGGGATGGGATATGATATATAGCTCACATTGCTGTCCCAAAGGTGCTGAAGGCACCACCCCAGAAATACTGTAAGCTTTCTCCCCTGCACCCCAGCCTTGGGAAGAAATGGGGGTCCCCTCTCGTGTGTGTGTCTGCCAACCCAGAGCATCACTGTTGTTGCTCCTCCCCCCAGGGATGCTGGGGTCCCCGGGATGGGGATGCTGTTAGTGTGTTCGTACTGAATATTAGATGGGAAGAAGAAAGAAGAAAAAAAAAAAGAAAACCGCGCACGCCCGAGAGACGCAGGCCGAGACACCCGGGGGCTGAAGCGGCTCGGCCCGGGCAGCCCGGGCCGGGAGGCGGTACCGGGCGGGTCCCGCCCCGCGGGGCGGGCGGCGATGGCGGCGGTGCGGGCGCGGGCGGTGCTGCTCACCGGCTCCAACCGCGGTATCGGGCTGGAGCTGGTGAAGCAGCTCCTGGGGGCACCGCGACCTCCCGCCTGGATCTTCGCTACCTGCCGGGACCCCGAGGGGCCGCGGGCCCAGGTCAGTGCGGGGCGGGAGGCTGCGGGGTGTCGGCAGCACCCTTTGGCGGAGGCAGATGAGACTGGTTCCCCATTGGGTTAACTTCACCGACTGCAGTCGCGGGGGACTTCGTGTTTGTGCTGTGCCCTGCCTGGCGTTAAAGTCCTCCGAAGGTCCGCTGTGCAGCGGGTGAAGAATAAGCCGCGCCACCCCTAAAACCGTGCCGCTGGGTTATCTGAGGCTGCCTTGGCTGCGCCCCAGCCGGCCCTCCCATGCCAGACCTTTGCCCATTCGCTGCGGGCACGGCGCCAGGTTGCACAGAGTGAGGGCTGAGCAGGGTTGGACTGGGTGGTTGCGGCTGGCTGAGCTGGTGTGAATTGCAGCGATGGTGCTCTGGCCAGTTCTGCGATGTGTTACTGGTCCCCGCAAAATCTGGGCGTTCATTCAGGTGGAGCCTGAAGGCTGCCGCGGGATTCTCCTTCCCCTGCTTTCCACTTCACTAAAACGGGAGAGACTCACATGTGCTGCTCCAGCAGGAAATCACAGGGGCAAAGCGTGACTGTGCTCGCAGCTTTCCTTAGGCTAAGCTTTGGTTTTCCTCTGCTTACTGTGACCCACTGAAATACCAGTGGGGAGATATTTGCTCTCTAATAGATCCTGCCTCCAACTGATTTATTTGCTGCATCTTCTTGCAGCTTGGCTGTGTGCAGAGATCGCACCTTAGGAAGTCCTTGACATGCTCTTTATGTACTTGTTGCCAGTGTTATTCTGGTTCAGGAGTAATCACAGCACAGTGAGAATCCACCCTGGTGCTAGCCCTGAAGTGCCCAGCTGCTGGCTGAGACAAAGCTGGCTCAGGTCTCTGAGTTTTGCCCTGTTCTTCCCCTCACAACCTGCTGGATTTGGGCAATGATGAGCTCAGAGGACTTTTTGCAGGTCTGGACTGGAGCCAGTTTCCCCCAGGTGTTCCACACAAATCGCTCTCGAACATAAGATGCTTCTCTAAGTCTTGTCCAGCTGTGGTAGGGTGAGGGCAGTGTCTTCATGGTGCTGTTGCTGAAGTCCTTGACCACAGGAGACTGGACAGAGTGATTCTCCATCAGGCTGGTGCCACTGCAGGAGCCACATCGTTCCTCCTGCTCCTTTGTGCCTGGATCAGGCATTGGGGTGGGTGAGGCTGGACTTAACGCTGGGATTGTGGGAGGCTGTAGAGGCTAGCAGCTGGGCAAAACAGGGGAGGAGAAACATTTTTTGGCCATCACAAACCATTTAGGTGTGTTTTCCATTATTTCCTGTGCCCAGGGAGAATGTGGGAACATGTGGCCTGGTGGGGAAGCCCAGAGGTAACGGAGGGTGGACCACAGCCAGTGTCAGCAGTTCTCCTGCTCCGTGTTGGTAGGATGAGTCCCAGGGGAAGTGTCCCTTCACAAGAAGCCACCAATTCATGTTTTCCCTGTAGCATTCTCTGTGGGCTGCTTTGTAAGAGGTTTTTAGTTATAAAAGTAATAGTTTTGGACGCATTGAGTATGGTGTTTTGGTTTCTGTCATCTAAAACCTGCTATAGTTGAAGAAAGCTCAAGGCAAATAGCTGCTAGGGGCCGTAAAGTTGAGTTGTAGCTTTTATTCCTTTTGGCTTCTGAATCCTCTGCATTTGGTGAAAATAATCAATAAAAATGTGCAAAGTGCTTCATTTCGCTTGAGTGGGTGAGACATCCTGTCCAGAGTAGAGTGGATCCTGGGATTGGTCTGTTTGGATCCAGATGTGACTTCCCCAAATGTCAAGTGTGATGTTGGCATTGACAGCCATTCCTCCTCCATCTCACTGCCAGCAGTCTCTGGGAGACATTTCTGGCCATATCCCCAGACAGTTTGCATTCTTTCCCGGGTGAGCTGATCCTTAGTAGTTTGCACTCATCCTTTGCGGTGGCTCTGGCTGGGTTGTGCACGTAGACCCTTTGGGAGAGTGGCCATAGTATCTTGCAGCTGTGGCTGTGTCATGCTCTGAACGCATGCACATAGCTTTGTGGAGCCTAGGAGAAGCCTGAGAACCTAGGCAGGTGCCCAGTCTGGTGATTTGCTAGTGCTGAGTAACATCTGGAAGATGTTTCCCTCAGGTTGGACCGTCGCTGGTGCCCCAGGATGATGCTTGGCATTGCCTCTGCCTTGCACTGATTGTTTCCATGTCTCTTTTTGTAGGAGCTGAGAGATCTGGCATCCAAACACCCAAATGTCATTCTTGTGAAGCTGGGTAGGTGTGCTCTGCCTCTGAGCTGGTAAATTTGTAGCTGCTGGCCACACTTGCTCCGTTTCGCCTTCTCTCCCTCCCTGCCTTCAGGCTCTACATAGGGATCCAGTTCTTCAGAGCTGCTTCAAGTCCTGCTGCCAAAAGCCCAGCTTCTCCAGACCTGTCTCAGCTACAGTACCCCATTCCCTGGAACCTCCTTGCCCCATGGCCGCAGGACCAGGAGGGTCTTGAGACCCATCCTGGGTGGCCTTCAGTTCCCACAGCTGTGTAACAGTGTCCTTGCTCTGCTATGCAGCTGAGCTGCCTTGATCCCAAGTCCCAGGCAAGAGATAAGGAGGGCTCCGGGAGGAAGACAGCTCCTGTGGAAATGTGGTACAGTCGGCCCAGAGCCTGGGCAGGAGGTGTAGGACCTTGCAGAACCATCCCACAGAAGGTCCCAGCAGAGCCCCCATGGGGACTGTGCCCCCCCCCCAGACTGCCCTGGGTTCTCCAGAGCTTGCTCAGCCATAGACTTTGTCCACTGACAGGAGGCTGTGGCTGCTGGTGCCTGACACAGCATGAGAGTCACAGCAGCTTTGCCACCATAGGGCTGTCCCCAGAGTGGCTTTGGGCTGCCCCAGGGCAGGGTGCTTCAGCTTCTGGTAGTGGGGCACCCTGTGCATAGTGGAGGAGGCAGTTTTGGGATGGGTTGGGGCTTGTGGGTGCCGGGGTGCTCTGAGCTGGTTGCACAGCACCATCTGGTGCCCACGGATGGAAGGCCACACAGGTCGAGATGTATAGCTGTTCCTCAGCATCTTAACCTCCCTCTTCTCCCAGGCTCCCCGGGTGGACCCCATGGCTCTCAAACCCTGTTCCTTTCCACTGCAGATGTTGCGAATCCCTCAGCTATTACTGATGCAGCGAAGATCGTGGAGGGGAAGCTGAATGGCATGGGCTTGAATCTGCTAATAAACAATGCTGGCATCTATACCCCGACAGCATCGCTGGAGACGGTAGATGCTGAGGAGATGATAAGAACATACAAGACGAATGCGGTGGGGCCAATGCTGATGGCCCAGGTATGGATGAAGCTCTGGGGATGGATCTCACCATGGAGCGACAATTTAGCCCAGCTTGAGGGTAGCTCGGGCTGCTTGTGGTCACAGTAGAGATCTCTGAGTGCTTTGCCAGGTTTTCTGGGGCTGCTCCCAGCCCAAGCCCTCTGTAGCCCCGCAACTGGGAGCAGGCAGGGTCACTGCAGCAGAACACCTGGGCTCTCTTGGCTTCCTGCTGTTCCTCCTCATCCTCTCTGCTGGTCGGCAGGCTGGGTTGCAGTTGCCATAAGTGGGGCTGGCTCGAGGCACAGGAGTCCCACACGGTTGCTTCTCCCCAGGCATTCTTTCCCCTGTTGAAGAAGGCTGCCCGGGAGAGCACAGAAAAGGGACTGAGTTGCAACAAGGCAGCCATCATCAACATCTCCACCGTCATGGGGTCCATTGAGAAAACTCCTGAGTCCTTCTTCAAGCCTGTCATCTCCTACCGCTGCAGCAAGGTATGGAGACTAAGGATCTGCCCGAGCTCCCTGGGCATCTCCATGCCCAGCTGCTGCCCATCTAGGGGGGACACACATTATCTCTTGAAGACCTGGCATTGTTTTTTCTCCCTTGCCATGAGGCAGCTAGGGTGGGGGAGTCTGGTGCATGGAGCTTTCTAGTGCCCACAGCTGATGCTTCCTTCCTCCCCCAGGCTGCCCTCAACATGCTTACCAAATGCCAGGCTCTGACTTATGGGGAAGCTGGGATCCTCTGCGTGGCACTTCACCCCGGCTGGGTGAAAACCGACATGGGCAGCCAGGAGGTGGGTTTTGGCTGAGCAGGTCAAGGGTGGGACCCAGGCCTGCAAACTTGCAGTGGCACAGGAGGTGCCTGGGGGGGCCAGGATGGCTCTTGGGAGGAGGGATCCGTGTGAGAATGAGTTGCCTCTCAGGCTGCAAGTTGCCTGCATCTGCTCTGGGCCACTGCAGAACACGTGGGTGCTGCCCAGGAAATAGCATCAGCACATTTCCATGGTGAGCAGGAGGCCTGTTCAGGGGGAGAAAGGCTTTGGGCAGCCTGGAGATGTGCAGAGAACCTGAATCCAGCAGAGCAGGGAGGAGAGGAGCAGCACCATCCCATCCTGTGCCTCCTTCCTCAAAAAGCTGCAGGTCCATGAGGTCTCCACTCATCCTGCAGGATCCCTGTTTTGGGGTGGTCCCTGCAACCCTGGATTTTTGAGAAGGCTGCACATAGCATCCTGATTGCAGCAGGGATCTTTTACATGTCCTATTGGTTTAAGCCTGTAGCTGGCTTCCCAGCCCAAGCCACCTCCACCAAGGCATCAGTGAGCATGCAGATACCCAACCATCTTCCCATGTAATAGACCCATCCCACCTCCTGTGTCTTGCTTCTCAGTGTGGGCGGAAGCACCCTTTCTGCTGATGCACATGAGTGGATCAGGTGCTGGTGGACGGCTGGAAATGATGGTGGGGTCTCAGTCCTGATTCTCACTTGTGCCCATTGCAGGCTGACCTGACGGTGGACACAAGCGTGCGGGGGCTGCTGTCTGTACTGCCAATCCTCTCTGAGAAACACAATGGGACCCTGCTCAACTGGGAAGGTAAAGCTATTCCTTGGTGACAGCTCTGTCCCTGCAAGGTACCCCACAGTGCCAGGAGACTCTACGGGTGCCCTGGAGCACCAGGATGCTCAGCCCTCTCTAGTCTGCAAGGGATCTACTTGGGACTCCACCACTGGGTGTGCAGGGCAGCCTGTCATCCCTGCCTTCACGTTGCTAATAAATAAAGTTAATTAGTACATGTGCCTTCTCCCAGCTGCAATGTTCCACTGAGACTGTCTCTGCCCTGGCCTGGAGCCGGCCCCTGCAAAAAATAACCTGGCATTATTGCAGTCTGCCTGCCTTGCCTTTGGCTGCTCTGTGCCAGAGGAAGGTCCCAGGGGACATGTAACCAGCCTAAAGCCCTGCTGTCTTCCCTGGCTGCTGAATGTGCCTGGTCTCTGCCATGCTTCCACCCAAAGCATGGTGTCTTTGCTGCAGGCTTCTTGGGGGTACTTTGTGCTGGACACAGTGTCCTTGAGAGCTGCCTTGAGGCTGGAATATGAGGACCAGTAGCACCACAGTCCAGGTCTGCAATCCCAGACAAGCCCTTCCCAGTGGAGTCCCAACTGGACACAGTACCCCTTGGGTGGGGGAAACCCAGTCCTATGAGGGAGCACATCGTGGGAATGGCACTTCTGCAGGATGGAGAGGCTGAGAACCTCTGGACATCTGTGTGGATTGGGCAGCCCCAGGCTGCATAAATTTTCCTAGGATGTGGTAACACCCCCAAAGAAAAGGACTTTTGGTGGTGCTGGGTTTTCCCAGGAGGGTTCTGCCATTTCTGGGATGACCTTCTCCTTGGGGCAATATGGGGAAAAGGAGCCAGGGCTCCTTCAAAACCATGCCTAGTCTCAGGTGGGCAGAGCAACCTGGTGTGCAGGAGAGGCAAACCCACTGCTTCTTCCCTCAGAAGCCACCACCTCCTCTTTCTCATCTGGAGGATCAGCTGAAGCACCTCTGTCCCTCTGGGCCTGGCCTTTTCTGGGGTTGTACCTTTCCCCTGGAGCAAGGGCTTGCCAGGCAGCACCAGCTTTGCTGGGAATCTTGAGGCCATGCACCACTCTGCACAGGAGCCCCCTCATTTTCCAACCAGGAGCACAAATTCTGCAGTCCCCCCACCCAGGATTCACCTGTCCAGGCAGCCAGAGCATTGGGGCAGTCCATGTGTCTGCCCCGCTGAGATGAGCTGTGCCTCAACAAGCTCCAACAAGCGCTGGTGTCTACAGCCCAGTGAGTCACAGGCACCAGTGAGTTTTAATTCCTCACCAGTTCCAGTTCCTCCCAAAGCAGTGGTATTTTGGTAGCTGAGACTTTTGAGAATCTGAGAAAGCGGACAGCAGGGAGCATCTGCAATGTGGGTGCCAACTTAGCCTTGGAAACAGGGTGCCCATGGCTGGAGGCAGCAGCGCTGCCAGAGCTTGCAAGCTTGGACCCTGGCTCCTTGTACCCACTTCTTGGGGGTCCCAGGCAGCCCAGGTGCCCAGCCATGGATAGGAGGAGAGACAAGGTGCCCCTGTGAGGTTCAGGGGTGCTGGGAGCGTCCCCAGAGGGAGAGGGGCTCCCTTACTCTGCAGGCAGTTTCCATATTGGATGGGCAGGTCCTTTCTGGAGCAATTGCAGGAGCTGGGACAACCTGGGTCCCACTTCTGTTCTGGAGCTGAGGCTCTGCTGCCCCATCCCTGGCATAGGGCTAATGGCAACCTGCACCTGCCAAAGGAAGCCAAGCCCCAGGGCTGTTTGGAGCTCACCCATGTTTTCCATGCCCATGCTGTGCTTTCCAAGGCCCATGGGAGATGGCATTGCTAGCACTGCTGTGGGGACCTGTACTTACACGAGGCACCCACTGCTGCAGGGGTGCTCCCTTGCAGGGAGACAGTGGCCTTGGCTTTCTCCTGCACTCAGCATCTGCCCAAGCAAACTGAGCCGTGCTGGGGATGGGGAGCAATGCTGCTGCCCCAGCTGAGGGCTGCTTCATCCTCAGGGAAGCTTTGAACTATCTGGGGTCTTCCCAGCCACCTGATTTTCCCGAACCATCTGCGCTCTTCCCAGCACCTGATTTCCCATGCAAATGCTCACTCCTCTTTGTTCTTTTCTTTCCCAGCTTATATCTGTGGCCAGAGGAGTCAGTGCCCACCTGGGCACCTACCTGGGCATTTGTCAGCGCTGTGATGGCAGCAGCAGGAGAGAAATTCCTTGTGAGAAATTGCTGAGGGACAGGAGCATGGGTGAAGGGCCTGATCCTGCAGCTGTAGGGCTGTGCTCAGCCTAGCACTGGATCAGAGACATGTCCAAGCCTCCACCAAGCACCCTTTCTGCCCCTTGGCAGAAGTTCTCCTGCCGCAGTTGCTCCTCACAAGCCAGCTGGAGCCTGGCCAGTCACCATGGGCTGGCTCCATGGCCATCTATCTCCATGTTTCTCCCTTCTGCCCCATGTCATGTGCTGGATCCTGGGAGATAAGCAATGCCAGGTATCCCACCATCACTTGCAGGCAGCTTATAGTCACCCCCATCATCATTGCCAGGCCTGTGAGATGGATGCAGCTGCTCCCCTGGGAATATGGGGAGAAACAGGACTGCTGAAAGCTGGGACAAGCTCCATCAGCTTGGCTGATGGTCTGCAGTGCTGGTGACACAGGATGGCTGCCCACCTGCTATGGCAGCAGAGTTTTGGTTGAGCTTGGGAGGCTGACAAACCTGTGAGCATCTCTCTCTGGATCCCTGGGAACTGGGACTGCACAGTGTGGGAGGGTCACCTGGGATGTGGGTAGCCCTGTGTTCCAAAGGTGGTGGGAGGAGGAATGGGAAGCTCTGCAGGTGAAGTCTACTCTGGCATTGCTAGAAGCCCAGCTGCTGGGGATGAGAACAAACCCGGAGGGGCTGTTGGATGTTGAAGCACCATAAGCATCAGCCTGTAGGAAGCCCAGCACAGTGATCTTCCCTTCGGGTGTTTGAACAGCAGGCTAATTGCTGTGGAGAGCCAAGTGGCAGCAGGTCAGTTGATCCCATTTTCAAGCCAACAGGAAACTGGGCCAGTATGACCCACCTTGGACCTCTACATCTGGGAATTGCCCCTGGTGAGTGCTTTGCCATCACAAGTGAGGCCACCTATTTCCCAGGAGCCCATCCTTCCACCCTCTAAGACCAGGCTCATCCCAGGGAGCATAGGCTGGAGATCAGCTGCCAGGAACTGTGCCAGCCACAGTAACTTTATGGCCAGGGATGCCTGAGCACCTTAAGGTGCTTCAGGACACATGTTCCTTAAGAAGCCTCAGTGAGGGGACAGACAGGCAGGTCTCCATGCTCAAATACTTGCCAAGTGGTGCCGGCTTTTCCTTTGCATGAGTTCCGGGTGTTTGTGTTCATGCAGCTGATTATCTCCCCATTTCCTCCCCTGCCTGATGTTTCCTGCCTTGCTTACTCCCTTTTGCTGGCTTTGCCCTTTGTGTCAGGCTTATGTCCCAGCTCTGGGCAGCATCAAGCCTCAGTGTCTCCCCTGCCCACCGTGATGGCAATGTGCAGCTCTGAGCACCATGCCCTGTGTCCTTTCACTGGGCTGCAGCACAGTGCCCCAGGAGTCACTTGAAATGCCAGCTCCACCTGGCCATCTAGCAGCTCCTTGGGAGTATGGGCAAGGTGGGACAGAGTAAGGATGGTTTAGGATCCTTCTGCTTTTAGCAGCTGATCCATCTCTATTCTGAAGCTGGGGGGCAGGTGCCAACTGGACCACCGCATTGCCTGTCCTATAACAGGCACATCACTGCCACGGGGCTGCTGGGTCCAGCAGTAGGGAAACCTGGACAACCCCTCGGGGACCCTTCACATAGGGGCACTGGAACCTGGCTGGGGGCATCCAGGGACCATGGGTGGGGAGGTGTCTTCCAGAGCAGTTCAGACTGCTCAGGGACCAGACCTCTGCTGGTCCCTGGGGGGTTGCAGTAGCATCTGGGGGCAAACACATCTCTGCTCTGGGGAGCCCAGGCTCTCAGTGCACATCTCGGTGGTGGGAAAGGCCCATATTTTCCAGGGTATTCGACCAACCACCTTCTTTCAGACCAATAGCCACTGCCAAAGACTTGTTGCACCAGGAGCTGGGGTCAGACATGTCCATGGGTCAGGACAGGAGTGGGGAGGATTTGCCAGGATCAGTGTAAGACCCAAGTTGAGAGGTAACCTCCCATGCCCAGGGGAGGAAACAGCAGCAGGCAGAGCCCCTGTGAAAGGCAAAGCCTGCTCCAGGAGGACTGGGGCAAAAGAGGAGACTGGGAACAGAAAAGGGCTGCTCCTGTGACAGAGATGCAGCTCTGGAGGTGGAGCAGGAGGCAGGTCACAAACAGCCAGCACATGAAGAAGCACTGGAACACCAGCAGAAGGATGGCCGGTGTGACCAGGGTGGCCGGTCGCAGCAGCTCCAGGTGCAGCAGACCTTCACTGACTGGGGAAGGTCTGGGAGCAGAGGCAACCAGAACTACAGGGACCTCAGCCAGTTCCTGGAGATCCCCTCAGCAGGAGTCTTCTTCCAGCCAAAACAGGTCTTTGTTCTGCCAAGGTGTGGGCAGTGTCCATGGTATGAGGGGACGGGGCAGCAGGATGGTTACGGTGGGGACATCTCTGTGCCAGGTGGCACTGTGGTCCTGTGGCTCAGAGCTCAGGGTGACCATTGCCAGAGCCACCAGCAGTGGGGTAGACTGATGCTGGGAAGGCTGGATCATCTGAGGACCTGGAGCTCTCTGGTGGGTGTGATGCGGGGAGGGTACTGGGGCCCAGGGCTGCCATCAAAGTACCATGACCCAGCCTGGGCGCATGAATAATGCGGCTCAGGAGGAAGCATGTCCTGGTCCCTGCAGCACAGGGCTGCCAAGGAAGCTAAGTGGGGCCAGCAGATAATGTGCTGATGCTTCCTCTGGCATGCCGCAGCTGCGGGGCCGGGATTGCTCCGGTGCTATCTGGCCCTGCAGAGCCCCACACATCGCTTCTCCCTCTGCTGTATTCTTGTTAAGCCTGGAGGAAGCAGCTCAGCAAGTTCCACCTCAAGCTTTTAACTCACTTCTGCCTGGCCTGCTGCTCTCTGCTCCAGTTGGCCAGAGCTGGGAAGACTCCACAGCTGCCCTGGGAGGACAGTTTGGTACGGGGCCTTGCTGCAGGCTTTACCTCTCTGGGCACCAGCGGCACCCCCCAACAGGTCTCCCCCAAGACATGTTGTCTCCCATTGGTCTCCCACAGCCACACTTGCAAAGGGTGGACTCTGTAATTGTCATCTCAGCGTGGAGAGAAGGTTCTGAAGGCTTCAGGTGTCGATGATTCCCTCCTTGCTCTCTCTTCCCCCTTTTAGCTGGTTGGATCTGCTGGAAGTCCCCCATGTCTGCTGGGGAGGACCATGGAGGCAGCAGCCTTACCAGCTTGGTACAGATTTAACCCAAATACCTAATTTGGATTGGAGGAAATCCATCTTGAGGAAGAAAATTGCAGCACTTCACCAGCTTCGTTTGAAGAGCTGGGGTTTAATTAAACGCCAGGGTCTCCAGAGGTGCTACCTGCTGCTCCCTGGGTAAGTGGAAATCAGATATATATCTCAGCAACCTTCTCCAGGTCACCTTCTTCTGCAACTGAACTCTGCCAAATTGTCCCCCTGCTTCTCATCCGGCCCAGAGGGGACCTCAGTGTCCTGTCAGCACAGGCTGGGGCTGTGTCCTCCCTGGTGTTGGCCACCGTGGAACACCTTTCTCAAGCATTGGTGTCCATGCAGGAGCAGAGGCAGGTGACCCAGCTGTTCAGCCTGCCAGGGTGATGCAGAGATGCTCCATGCTCTCCTGCAAATACACCACATATGTTGACGTGCCTGTTGCATGACCCAGTGCCCCATGTGCACCCCCAGCATAAACCAGTGGTTTGTCTGAGCCAGCCTGCTCCATGCCCTGGGGACCTGGCACAGCCACACATGTGGATCATCCAAAAAAACCAATGCTACCAGTTTCGGAGCTGTGGAAGCTGTGCTGCCACCTGAACTCAGCACAGGAGCGTGCACACATGGGTAGCAGCGAGGTGCTCGCCCTCCCTCCCACGGCTGGGCTTCTGCCCATGGCTTTGCCCCCGGCGGTGCCCATGAAAGGGGAGCGCTGCCAGAGTGGGTCCTTGGCTGTAGGACGCAGTCCTGCTTTAAAGGGTCCTGCCGGGCGCTTTGGTGCAAGTCAGGCTCTCCCTGCCCATCCCGCATCACTGGCTGGGCCTGAATTTCCAGCTGTTGCAGAACAAGTTCCCAGGAAGATGTGCCTGGAGGTGGTACTATGCCGAGCTGCCAGCGTGCCTCTCTGGTGTTGTGAGTGTGCACAGGGGGCCGTAGGATGGCAGATGGGGTTAAGCTGCCCAGGGCATGCCGTGGGCTGGGGCAGCCTCCCAGCATGTCACCACCCACATCTGTGCAAGCCCCACAAGTGGCCCAGGGACTTCAGGGATATCCCTGGAGATCAGCAGGTACCATCCCAGTCTCTCCAGCCACAGGGTCTGTGTCCCAGCCTTTGTGTGGGACACAGAGCAGCATGTCCTGGATGCCTACTCAGATCTCAGCCCTGCTCCCCTGGAGCATCTTTCCCTCCTTGTTGGCTCCAGGGAGAGGACTAAGCCCCAGTGATGGCAAGAACAAGATCTAAGCTCATTTTGATGAGCTCTCTCCCCGGTGTCCCTTTCCTCAGAGCCAGGGAAGTGACGCTGGGGAGGAACTTGGCTCCTCTTCTTTGTTATTACAGGATAAAGTTACTCTTTAAAGCAGAGCCAGTGCTGTCAGGGCTGCATACCATCCTGGAACATTGCTCCTTCCCAGCAGCTCCAACACGCTTCTTGTTATTATGCTTGCATGGAGCCAGCCTGCTCTCAGCCCCGGGCACAGTGAGGGGGACACAGATGGGGGGTGTCCAAAAAAGAGCCTCGAGGCTCTTTTCCAACCCTGGGAAATTTGGAAGCAAAGGGAAAAGGCCTCTCTCTGGAGACGGACGGCTCTCCTGGCTCTGTGATATGTGGGGCAGAAAGAGCAGAAAGCAAGGGCTAGGAGCAGTGGAAGGGCAGGGGGAGCTGGATGTGGCCAGGGTACACGGGTGTCTGCTGTCACCCCAGAGAAGGGCCAGGGATGCTGCCCTCACTGCAGCTCAGCTGGAGACCCTCTTGAGGGGACAGACTGCTGGGTCCCACCAGGGAAACTGCGCACAGGCAGGGTAGTGGCGTGCCACTGGCACCCATCTTGCCACCCCCCAAGTCCAGCACCAGCTTGGCAGGCAGCACTAGCTCCTGGGATGACACGGAAGGTGGGGCTGGCTTCCCCTTTGAGCTCCAGCCTCTGTCCCCCATGGTCCCAAATCCAGGAGACCTCCTTTTTCTGTAAGTTGGCACCCCAGGAGATACCCCAGCACCCCAAGACTTTGGAGACATGGGGGTTCCTCAGCAGCACCCTGGCCATCTCACCCACACTAGACCCTCTGGAAGGAGCTGAGGGCTTGCTTAGGTCTTGACAACCCCCCTGCACTGAGCCATGATGTGCCTGTGGGGTGGAGGGGAAGGAAGCTGGCCTGGTGGAGCCAAGCCAAGAAGAGCTTCCTGGCAGTGAGCTCCAGCCTCCAGCGCTTTCCGTGCTGCTGCAGATGGCTCCGAGCAGGATGGAAAGGAGAGGGCTGTGTGAGCCCTTTCCAGCCGTTCCCCAGCCTTGTGCCAGTGGACCAGCTCCGAGGCCCTGACATTGCCGCCTCGGCAGGGTGTCAGAGGGAAGCCTGACTCATCCAGCAGGAGAATGAGACTTGCACATGTAAACAGAGCTGGCCCTGACGTGCCAGGACATGTGACAGATACAGGAGAGACTGGCTGGAGCCACAGCCTGGGGCTGGTAGCATTGACACATGTGCTAGAGGTGTGTGAGAGGGGACTTGGCCAGTGGAGAGGCAGAATCGGTCCACTACTGCCCTGTCCTAAGGCTCAGGGGAGTATCACTTGGGGTAGGGAGGATGGGGCAGGATCCATGCTACCAGCATGTCCCCTCTCCGCTACCCCTGCCCCACCAGTGGCTCTGAGCAACTAGTTTTACCCCTGATCTGCCTATTTGGCTGCCACCACTTTCCTCCAGGGACACCCTTTCCAGCAGGGACCAATTCAGACCAGCAGCACAGGACATGCAGAAGAGGCACAGGATGAGGGCAAAGCTCCTGGGACACCAGCTCGTGGTGCCAGCTTCAGGAGCAGAGTGCAGCTTGTGGTGACAGGAGGTCTCCCTGCATCTTCTCTTCTGCAGGGCTGGAGGAAGCATGGAAGTGCCAGGCTTGTGTGCACAGAAGGTCACCAGGAGCCTGTCCCCCTCCCTGGGGCCCAGGATCACTGGGAAACCTCCCAGTTGTCCAATGCACTCTCCAGCACATGATTTCCCCTTGGGTTTATATGTGCTTTGCTGTGGGATCCAGGCTGGGAAATTATTACAGCCACTTCCTAGCCATGCTTACCCCACACAGCTGGTTTCATTTCCTTAATCCCCATCCCAGCATTTTCTTTGTTGTTTTCTTTGGAGGGGAGGGATCTTTTGTTGAAGCCTGGGGCTTGCTGCAGGGAGTGCTTCCATGCTTGGGTGCCAGCTAGCTGCCCCCGCACAGAGCCGCTCTGTGCTTTTGGGTGCAGGGGGTGCTGCTTGTGAGGGGACAGGGCCCCCGCCTCGGCAGTGCCCAGGACCACTGTGGAGCGGATCAGGGTACGCATAGGGTCTCCTGTGCATTTGCAAACAGCCCCACCAAATTTGCAAACTCAGCCCTTCCAAAGCACCTCATGCTCTGAATTGCCTTTTCCTCTTGCATTCCTTACAGCACTAGCGTGCCTGGCCTGAGCTTTGGGGCAAGGTATTCCTGCAGCAGCTGACTCAGTGGGCTGAGCTTTACCCAGCGTGATGCTGAATCCCCAGGCTGCTGATGCTGGACTGTGGTCCAACCATGCCAGCCTCCCCACTGCTGGCCATGTGTGCTGAGCTGGGCTGGTTGCTGGGCTTGTCCATGATCTCAGCTTTCCTGCTCTGTGTTGGACAGTCCCTGAGGGGCTGCAGAAATCTTGTGAATCATGAATACTTTTGCAGTGATTACTCCAGGGTGTGCGTGAGATGGTTCATACCATGCTGAGGTGGGGACAGCTGTCTGGTGGCTGGAGGTGATGTGGTCCCAGGGGACAGTCAGCCTCCTAAGCTGAGCTGGGGCTGGGCTTGAAGATGCTGCCTACCACTTTCCTGGAATGTAGAAGGGAGTTAGGAAAGGGGACAGCTGCCTGGTGGCTGGAGAGTCTGGACTAGCCCATGGCATCCTTCTGGAGCTCCTTGCCCTCCTTGAACCATGCTGGGGTGAATGTGATGCAGTTGCAATCTGGATGTTCTGGCTTTGCTTCAAAGCCCAGGCTTGGGTGCTTGCTTGCCAGACAGAGTCTGGGAAAGCTGACCCAGTGCTGGCCAACACCAAGCAAGTTTGTGACTGCTCTGGGGATGTCCTCACCTCCCTTCTCCCAGCCTTATGGGCAGGCAAAGTGCTGGGACAGGCAGCTCTGCCCCACAGAGAGGGACAGGCTGGGTCAGGGCTGTGTCCCAGACAGCTGCTGCTGCATGCTGGCCCCAAGCGTGCTGGGGAAAGGTTCCAGCAGAGCTCAGAGGACCTGCTGGCACAGCTTTTCCCACTGCCGGCCAGTTCCTGAGCACAGCCGAGGCTCTGGTGAGTCAGCTGGAGTGCCGGCTCACATTGCTCATGCTGCACCAGCGCCACCCTGGCTCTCTTAGCTTTTTCGCAGGTTGTGTTCCCCAAAAACAGACACCCAGAGGGATGAGGATCCCAGCACCAGGATGCTGAGATGCTCAGCTCCAAGCCTATGGCAGGCCCTGCCAAGCTGAGGCACCTCAGCTGCCCTTGGGGTTGATGGCTGACCTCTGAGTGTGCTCAGCACGTGTGGCTGTCCCAGTGCAAGGCTTGAAGCTCTGGCCTGTGCTTACTGCCTTGCTCCAACGCTGAGCAGGAATGCTGAGCATGCAGCAGCTCCAGGGCAGCCATGGAGGGAGGCAGGCCTGGATCCAAGAGCTGGCCTCCTGCCCTCTGGAGAGAGGGGAGAGGAAGATGTGGCTCCAGGCCCAGCCTGCAGCAAGAAGAGCAATTTGGACAGAGTCCCATGGTGCAGGGGTATGCCGATGGCTCAGACCTTTCTCTGCATCGCAGCAGGCAGATGTGGGCAGCTGGCACAGCTGATTGCTGAAGCTGCCAGGGAGAGGGGAATGTGCTTAGGGTGGTCCTGGGTTACCAGGCTCTAGAAAGCTGTGATCCTGTGCTGGGAGGTGATGGATGATGCCAGCTGGTGCTCAGGGGGCCCTTGCACTCACGGACTCCTGCCTGCACCAGCACCCAGCCACCCAGTGTGGGCATGGACTGCTGGGAAGCCTCCTCCCATGGTCTGGGTCTAGGAGTATCCATACCCATGCTGGGAAGGTTAACACCTGCCTGCCAGTGGGCATCATCCCTCCTTAAAACCAGGGGGGAGGGTTTTGGAGAGCAGGCAGGCAGGAGGGTGCTGTGGGGACTCAGGTGCCGAGCCTGCCCTTGCTTTTGTTTGCAAAGCTGGTCTGCATCGAGCAAGCTCCTGGTGACCTAGAATAGCCCATGCAGTGCACCAACCTGAGCCTTGGCAAAGGGAGTGTTTAGCTCAGTGTACCCAGTCTGGCAGGGCAGGCAGGAGTGTGGTTGAGGGGAGGAGTGCTGCAGGCAGCCCTCTTGGCCCTGGCTTTGGTGTGGTCCCCTCTCCTGATGTCTGCAGAGTGATACAACTGCTCCCCATCCCAGCAGCGGCTGGGAATGGTGTTTTACCTTGCAATGGTTGTGCATAGGTAAGTGAAATGTGGTGGTGTGGGTCAGTCTGCCTCCAGACACCCCAAATTTTTACTGAGAGGGCTATCAAACCCTGGAACAGGCTTCCTGGGGAGGTGGTTGATGCCCCAAGCCTGCCAGTGTTCAAGAGGTGTTTGGACAATACTCTTGAGAACATGCTTTAAGTTTTGATCAGCCCTGAAGTGATCACACAGTTGGACTAGATGATCCTTGTAGGCCCCTTCCAACAGAAAATTATTCTATTCTATTCTATTCTATTCTATTCTATTCTATTCTATTCTATTCTATTCTATTCTATTCTATTCTATTCTATTCTATTCTATTCTATTCTATTCTATTCTATTCCATTCTATTCCATTCCATTCCATTCCATTCCATTCCATTCCTCAGTATCCAAAGACCCACCTTACTGTGAGGGAGCAGGTAGGTATTGCTGGAAGGTCTCTGAGAGGGTGACCCAAGCAACTCTGCACCAAGAGCTTCCTTTGAGTGCTGCATGGGGTCAGCTTCCCCACCTATTTTTCCAGGGGGAGCCCTGGCAGGGGTGTCGGCAGGGTGTCTGCACAGGGCAGGTTCCAAGAGCTCAGCAGAGCACCTCTGCTTGCACTTTGAATGTCCACACAACCTGCTGAGCCATGTTAGCAGAGGTTTCCTGCTTCCCCTAGCTAACCTCACTCCCCTGACCATGTGGCAAGACCTGGCTGCCCTTGGAGAGCTTTCAGGGGTGGGCAAGGTGGTGACACCATCCACAGGGTGTGGTGGGATCCAGCCCCCCACTTGATCTACATGGGATGTTGGATCAAGCAATGACAGCATGGCATGGTGGTGCTGACCACGCCAGGCCCATGGTGGGCCGTCCTGGTGGGACAGGGACCGCATGGCACTGGGAGCTGGGTTGATTGAGCAACTAGCTGGGTTGAGGGATCCATACATCCTCTCTGCCTGTCTGTGTCAGCCCTTTGGTTTGGCATTTCCCTGGTAGCCGCCGGACCCGCTGTCCTCTCTCCCATCTTTGCAGAGCTTCCCCTTCCGTGTAACCAGGCCAGGGGCGGGCTGGGAGCTGGGATGTCCCAGTTCTCACCAGGTGTCCTTGGCAGCAGTGCTCTGCTCCTTGCTGCGGACCCAGGAGAGTGACAGTGGTGCAATGATTTCCTTGTCACTGATAATTGCCCTAGTCTGCTGAGCTCTGAGACATGGCAATGGTCTAATTAGTGCTTTTTCATCACAGGCCTGGCTGGAATGCTGTGTTGTGTTGTCCTTGCATGGAGGATATCTCACCAGGGCTGCAAAGGCATCAGTCCCATTTAAGCTTGGGTTGATTCAATATGATCTAGGACAGGTAGGAAAAAGATGGGCTTGGGAGAGAGGAGAGGAGCAGGGTGCATCGCCCCAGAAGGCATGGTGCTGGTCCCTTCCTTCCATCTCCAGGGATGCTTAGAGGTGTCAGGGTTTAGGACCTGGGCTGGCAGGGCAGGGTCTGATCCAGGGCAGCTGTGATGCTCCATGAGGAAGCTAGCACCATGTAACCGCAGCATCTGTCAGGGTGGCAGCCTGTATTCACACCAGGGCTGCCTGTCCCTTAGCTGGGGACACTGGGAGCACTCCTCTGCTCCTTCCCGGTGGAGGCTGGAGGCTGGTGGGGATGGGGAATGCAGGTCAGTGCCTACGCTTTGCTCTGCCAGAGTGGACTGCGGGGACACCTGATTGAGGCCTTTCAGTACCTAAAGGGGGGCTATGGGAAGGATGGGGACAATCTCTTTAGCAAGGCCTGTTGTGACAGGACAAGGGGTAGTGGTTTTAAGCTAAAGGAGGGTAGATTTAGATTGGATATAAGGAAAAAAATTTCTACAATGAGGGTGGTGAAGTGCTGGCACAGGTTGCCCAGAGAGCTAGTGGAGGCCCCATCCCTAGAGACATTCAAGGTCAGGCTGGACGGGGCTCTGAGCAACCTGATCTAGTTAAAGATGTCCATGCTCACTGCAGGGGCTTGGACTAGACAGCCTCTAAATGCCCCTTCCAACCCAAAGCATTCTATGATTCTATGACTGGCCGCTCGGCAGAGGTCTGAGCATGGCTCCTGCTTCCCACAGTCGGGGTCGGGAGGTGTGTGTGGGCGGGGGAAGGCACCGTGGGGCGCTGGGTACTGCAGAGGTGGGAGCAACGGTGCTCGGGCGCTGGTTCTGCCTCTGCCACCGACCCACTGCACCCCCTCGGCCGTGTCACTTCACTGCCCAGAGTTGCCGTCCCTGCTACCAGCTCATGGTCTTTCACGGATAGCTGAAGCCCGGGAGGCTGTAGTGGCCCTCGAGGGGCGGGGAGGGGGGGGGGGCTCCAGTCATTCCTTTCCTGGCAGGGACGGGCTGTGGGCGCTGTGCCGGAGGGCCCGGGTCCCAGCGAGCCGGGCTGATCCCAGCGCTCGGGGCAAGGGGAGCGCTGGCTGCAGGGCTGGGGAGCGGGGCGCAGGCGTCCCGCTCCGGCCCTCGGTGGGCTTGACGGAGCCCCGCGGGACGCACCGGCGGGCCGGGCCGGGCCGGGCCGGCGGGGACGGGAGCCCAGCCCAGGGTGGCGGTGGCGGTGGCGGTGGCGGTGTCCTCGGGGAGGGAGGCGCTCCCGGCCGTGCAGCCGCCATTGGCGCTGGCCCTGCCGTGGTTTCCTGCAGGAATCACATGGCTCCCGCGTTTCCATGGAGAGAGCCGGGGTGGGCGCTGCCAAGAGCCTGCCCGAGCTCCCAGCTTTGCTCCCCGTCCATGGGACTGGAACAAAGGGGATGCACCCAGCCAGGCCCGCTCTCGCCCCGCGCGTCCTCCCCCGCCTCTCCTGGGACATGTGAGTGCCACCGGCACCCCCGCGACGCCGGTCACGCGTGGGGCGGGGGATAACGGGGGAGGGGGGTTGGTGGCTTTAGCAGGACTACACCCTTTGGGGTGGGGGGGTGGGAGGCATGTCGCCGCATGGGCACCCGAAGGGGTGCAGGGATGTGCTGGGTCGTGGAGGGGAGACGGGAAGGACGGCGAGGCGGCCGAGGGGCTCCGCTCCCCTGCCCCATCGCCCCGCGGCGGGGCCGGGACCGCGGCCGGGGACGCCGGGAGAAGGAACCGCCTGACTGCGGGATACCGGGGGCTAACACCCCCCCCCCGCCCCCCAAAACCCCCCCAGTCCCCCCCTCCCAGCCCCTCCCCGGGGTGCGTGGGCTCCTCCGGCCGCCGTTTGGCTCCCGGGTTTGGGATGGAGCCGGTTGCGTGAGCCGCGCCCTCCCCGGCTTCCCCGGGGTGCCGGGGGCGAAGCTCCCTGTGTCCATGTCGGGCCCTCCCCGAGCTCCCCTGGGAGGCCAGAGCTATCGGTCCTGGAGAAGAGGCTGCACCCATCTCCCCCCCCATCACACCCCGTCCACCCAAGCAGGACCCCGTGACGGGGCGGGGGGGTGGTGGTGTCCCGAGGGACCTGGGTGCACCGTGTCAGCTGGGTGCTGCCTCCTCCTCCTCCTGGGTGAGGGAGCGAGGAATGCTCGGAGGAATTAATGAGACAGATCTCGCTTTGTTGCTGGCCCGATCCTCCTATCTCCCAGCCCTCCCCAGCCTGCCAAGAAGTGCTTGGGAAGGCCTCGCACCATTAACTCTTCCCCTGCTGCCCCTCTGGCTGTCCCAGGGCTTGCAAACAGCCTGAGAGGGTTTTACCCTTGTCAGATTCCTGGAAGGGACTATTGAGGCCACCAGGAAGTCCTGGCCTTCCTATAAATCCCATGATGGCTGAGGACCTGTCTCCTGGCCAGTGGCTGAGGAGCAGCCTTGCAACGTACCCCGGGCAGGTCTGGGGCTTGAGGGTATGACGCTGCGCAAAATCAGGCAGCACAGGGCTTGCTGCAGCAGCATTGCCTGCTCTCAGCTGGTGGAGGTCCCCGATGCCTCGCCATGTTCCCCTGGGTGGAGAGGAGCTGCGGTGGGAGCTGGCATGGTGGTGGCCAAGCCCCTGTGGAGGACTCGACGTGATGTGGTTGAGCATGGGAAAGCAGGCAGCTATGGGCAGCACAGGGATGGGGGATGCCAGGATAGGCAGCTGATGACGTGGGTGCTGGGGTGCAACTGGAGGGTAACTGTTGGTCTGCAGCAGGGATGGTAGTGGGGCATGGGGGGCATCTCTTCCCAACCCTGCCTGAGGCTCCTGGCCAGTGCTCCCACTTTGCCCAGGAATTTGCAGCCTGGGCTGCCTGGGGCGGCCATCATTTGGTGCCTGCTGCTACCCTGAGAGGTTCTGGGCAGGGGCATGGTGACATCCCCCAGGGATGCCATCATGCTGAGCTCCAGCCTGCGCCCGTAGCCGAGGCTTGGTGTGTGCCTTGGAGCTCCTGCTGTGGCTCTGACTTAAAGGACAGGACCTGGGAGACCTTTCATGGGCAGGGAGCTGGCATTTGAGGTCCCCAGGAGACGTCAAAGGCAGACCAAGCCCTGGATTTGCATGGGTTGAGGCCACTGCCAGACTGGGACTAGCTCTCCGCCTCGTGCTTTGGGCTATTTATAGGGCTGCCATTTATATCGCTTCTATTTCTGCTGCCGTGTGGGGATGGTGCAAGGAAGCAAGGGGGGAGGGTTTGAGTCTGCTGCCGACCCGGTGCCGGATGCAGGGTGCCCAGCCCCTTCGGCAAGGGATGCTACTTGCGGCGTTGGTGTCAGCCTGGCTGTGGTAGAGTCTGGCTTGGCACAAGGGATGGTCCTTCTCCAGCCCTAGGGGCATCAACCCTGCAGAAAAAACCCTGCATATGATCTGTGATGTTGGGTTGACAGAATTTTTTGGGGCTGGCTTTGTGGGTTTCTGCAAAAAATAAAATCAGAGGGGTTGGCTGTAGCACCGTGGTGGGGGTAACCACCTGCAGCTCTGGGACAGGGCTTTCCCAGACCAGGACTGGCTCTTGCCTGGCCGCAAGTCACTTGGTGACTCACTGTGGTTCTCCTTCAAGCCATGACAGTGGGTCTTCTTGCCAGAATTGTCACCTCCTGCCCCCTCCTAGGTCTCCCCCATGACCAGGAGCTCTGTGGCCCCTCACCAGGCCGGTGCCTATGTGCTGACACTCAGCTCCCCGCCTTCTTTTGGCCAGCTGTACCCTCTGCTTACTGTGCACCTGCAGAGGCTGGTGTGTGCCCTTTCGTGCCACGTTTCCAGCTGTGGTGACATTCCCAGCCACGCAAGGGTGTCCATGTCCAGGGAGTGCTTGTCTGGGAACAGCCTGAAGTAGCTTCTTCATCACCTTGGCCTTTTGGTGCTGGTGCAACCAGTGTGCTCCTGGGGTGGGTAGCTTCTCCAGGGACTGGGTGATGCTGGGTGGGCAGAGCCTCGGAGCTGGTGGTCCTGGGGCCAGCAGGGAGCAGCCAGGACCAGGATACCAGTCCTGTATCCTACTGAGGGCACGGAAATGGGAAGGTCTTCCCGGGGTGTCTGGAGTTTTCTTCTGCCTGCATACAGAACGGCCATGGCTGTACACGTGTGTCTGAGCATGGCTGCCCATGGAGGGATTTGTTTGTGTGTTCAGCTGTTGTGGCTGGGGTGTGGATGCTTGGGACAGCATCCCAGGCCTGGCGAGAGGAGGACGTGACAGGGACGCCCCCAAAAAGGGTGTGGTTGGGGTGTTAATGCTCATGTCCCTGCTGCGTAGGAGGGGTGGAGGCAGCTGCCCTGGTTGTTTGTGGTGAGCATCCAGGGAAGTCCCCTGAGCTGGGGGAGGTGACCAGCAGCTGCTGGACTGTCCCCTTCCCTGTGCCCACTCCCTGTCCCTGGCCAGGCCAGGGACAGAGATTCATTTAACTCAGTTACCGCCCAGGCTCTGGTGGTGTTGGCTGAGCTCGTGTCCTTCCTCTGCCCTCCCTTGGCAAGGTGTCCCTGAGCTGGTGAGCCCTTTTGAGTGCTGTGCAGGGTGCCACAAGGTGCTCAGAGGAGGTATCTGGTGCCACATGCCCATGTCCTCCTGCAGCATCCTCTGCCACCTTTTGAATGCACAACCTCACCTCCTGCCTGCTCCTGGTGGTCTCCCCAAGGGTGATGCCCAGGATGGTGCTGTGCCATGCAGCTTGCCTGCACTGCCTGCATATCGACTGCCCCACAGCCCTTTACAGGGCTGCAAGCACAGCTATGGAGAGGCAGGGTCACAGCCTGGCTGTCACCACTCTGGTAGGGAAGCCTGGATGTCCCTTCACTCTATGTGGCACTGGGGAACACCTGCCCACGGCTCCCGGCAGCTTTAGCGTGGCTTTCTTGTTAACCTTTAATGAGAACAAACAAGTTGGCATGGGCTGTTGCTGCGGGCATGCTGCCTGGCCATGTGCCGGGCACCAGCTCTGCGTGGCTGCCAGCACGGCGGAGGCTTTGCAGAAGGCTGGTCAGTCCCGGGGCGGTGCCAGGAGAGATGATTTCCTCTGGGGAGAAGCAGCAAGGGAGTGAAAAGACGGGGGTGGTCCCCTGCCCGTGGCAGCCACCAGGTCAGGACTCTGCCCATTGGTGGGGAGAGCCGGGGGAACACATACTGACCAGGTGAGGTAGGAGAGCTGCTCTTCATGGAAGTTCTTGGAGGCTGGGGTGGAGATGGGTCCCCCCTGCACTGTGCTTTGTGACGTGCTGGGCTGCTGGCTTCTCTCCATGCCCATGACACTGGCATGGAGGCTGCAGGCAGGTAGGTGACCAGATGCCTCTGTTTGCCAGTGCTGGGATAGGTTTTCCTCAGATGCTGCTTGGGGCTAGCCCAGTCTTACCAGCTCTTCCCTCAGCTGTCATCCCAATAGGGCTGGTGCCAGGCACCCACCCAGGCACCCACCTGAGCACCCAGCCAGGCACCCACGTGAGCACCAGGACAAGAGGGTGTCCTGGGATGCAGTGCTCTTTGGTGACACCGCTGCAAGCCCCAGCTCTGCAAGCCTGGCCGTGGCTGTCTCCAGAGCCACGTGCATGGGTGCCCATGGCAGGGAAGCCATGCCATCCTACAGGGGAACCCCAGATGCCTCTCCTCCTGTGTGGTGTGCTGGCCCCGTCCTGCACAGGGACCAGCTCTGGGCTGGGAAAGCAGCTCCACAGCTGGCTCACCCTCTAGGGAGGGGGTTAACTGTGTCCGGGGGCACCCCCCCCCAAGACTCTGGCCCTGATGCTTTTCCTCCTGAACCTGGCCTGACCTCACTCTAAAAGCAGCAGCAAACAGGAAGGGAGCCTAGGAGGGAGGCGTCTCTTCCTGTGCTGGTGACGTGGTGACGGCAGGCAGCCAGTCCCAGCCTGGATGGGGCTAGCTGCTCCAGCCTCCTCCATCGGAGCTGGAGGGGGGACCAGGCCTCAGTTCCCCAGGACCAGGACCTGTACAAGGACCTACAGTGCTGGGGGTGGGGTGATGCCTGTGCCACAGAGTCCCCTGGTTGTTTAGGGCACCCCCGTGCCCTAAAGAGGGAGTTGTGGGGCCGGGAGGTCCTGTCGGCTGCTGGGGTTGGCATGGAGGGCAGGTGGGTCTGTCTTGCTGTCCTGTGGCAGCTGGACCCCCTTGGTTTCCATGTGGGAACAGCACCCAGCATCTTTGGAGAGCCCTGCAAGGAAGCCCTGGCTGAAGCCAGCTCCTCCGAGCCTTTGGAGACCCAGAATACACAACCTGGGGGCATCTGAGCAAGGAAACCTTTTTCCCAGTGGCTGCTGGGTGTTGCAGGGTGCCCATGGACATACCACAGGGATGCATGCTGTGGGAAGCCAACAACAAAGCCACAGCAGTTTTATATATATATCTAAAAGCAATGCAGAAGGGAGCAGCAGGGCTGTCAGGACTGCTCCCCACAGTGGCATTAGTGTCGGCTGCCTGCTCTGCCCACAGCTTTGTGCCTCCTTACAGTGGAGCCAGGAGGGATGGGAGTGAGGGGCTGTGCCTCCAGCATCCCCCCCATCCCGGAGCAGGGACTGACAGCAGCTCAGGGCCAGCGGTGCATCTGACAGGGTGATGTTTGCTCCCTGGCTTGTGGCCTGCCCTGGGTGCCGGACGGAAGGGTGTCTCCGAGGGGAGCAGTCTCATGGGGGGCTGGCTGGCACAAGGCCAGCATGGCATGTGTTGCTGGTGGGGGACGCTTGTGGTGCCCGGTGCAGGCTGCAGCCCTGTTCTTCCCCCTGCTTTAAAGCAACCTGGAACGGGGCTGGGGGGGGCAGTTTGCACTGCGATGATCTGCAGTGTGGTCCCCTCCCCTGTACCCGTGCCTCAGTTTCCCCAGGGGGGTAGTGGGGAGGGAAGGATGGGGATCGAGCCGTGCTGTGCTCCTGGAGCTGCTGGTGCTGGTGGGGCCCCTTCCTTCCAAGGGGGACAGGGATCCTCCCGTCCTCCATCCTGCTGTCCTTAGCCCTTGAGTCACGCTTGGGGCTGCGGTGCTGGGCAGTGATGTCAGCCCTCGGGCAGGGGAAGCGTGGGAGGAGACTGCTGCCTGGGGGGAGCCCTCCCAGCCCCGGCCCCCACACACGGGCAGTCAGACAGACGGCATGAGAGAACAACAGCCGCCCGGGACGCTGATCCCAGCCCGAGGGGGACATACTGCTGCAGCCTGCCATGAACGGCAAACTGAAAGGTACCAAGCGCTGGCAGCCCTGGGCCCCACCAGCAAACACCATTAATTTGGGGACCCCCAGCTGCTTGAGGCTCCTGGGGTGATGTGGCCAGGCTCATGGGGGGCTTTTCTGTGCAAGTGGCTTCCCTGAGAGGAGAGCTGTCCCTGCCAGGGGAGCCAGGGATGGGTACCCGCCACCTGTAAGGGACATGGTTGTCAATGTGGCGTGCAGCGATGGGGTGTCGGGATGGGGCGTCCGCGGCAGGATAGGACCTGCAGGGTGTCTGGCCTTGCTGTTGCCCATGCTGAGACCCGGGCTTGGCATCTCAAGGCAGGAAAGGGGCCGCAGCTGCCCACCGGTCCCAGGTGATACGCCCCTGGAGCCATGGCAGCATGGCTTTCCTCAGCAAATCGATCTTCTCCCCCATGTGCCCCACCACATCTTGTCTGTGGCTGTGGTAATGAGGACAAACGGAGCCCAGCTCCACGTTGAGCATCCCTGGCACCATGGCCTCATGGGACCTGGGCAGAACAGGGGGTCCTGGGGCTGCTCTCCTGCACAGGGACCATGTTGCCCATGCAGGATTTTGGGGGAAGCTACTGGTACCCAACAAAACATCCTGGAAATGAGCAGGTGGGGGTGAAGGTGGCATGTGGGATCTTCACAAGGTTATGCCAACCCCAGCAGGATCATGCCAGAGCCTGGTCTTCTGGTCAGCGCCTCTGAGAGGGATCACAGCCCACTCAGGAGCAGGATCTGATGCCCCTGGCCAGGCTGCAGTCCATCTAGCAGGGCATGGAGGTGATCCCCTGGGCTGCCAAAGCCATGGGGATCCTGGCTGGGTGCTCAGCCTGTGCTTTTGGTGGTGCAACCCACTTCACTGGGGCTATGGTGGTCCTGGGCTCATTCTCAGGAGCCCTAGGTTGGGCTTGAGCTCAGACAGGCACTGGGGAACCCCCCAGCCCCAGCAGTAGCCACCTCCCTGGGTCCCAATTTGGGGCATGCACGCCCCTCTGGCTGCGAACTGAAAGCCCATGGGATGGGTGGTGGGGTGGGAGGCTGTGAGACCCCCTTGGGGAGCAGGCCATGAGTGTCTGCCTGTGCCTTGCCCTGCCCTTCCTCAGGGATACTCTGCAGGGTAAATAAGCACTTCCTCCAATTCTTCCCATTCGCAGCTCCTTCCCTTTCCTGCTGCCCTCCCACTCAGCCCAAGGGGCCAGCTGGCCTCCTGCAGCCGTGAGGGCGGATACTGCCACCGTGCCCCCACTGCCACAGGGCCGAGAGCACCCAGCCCCAACCAGCCCCCCGCTCACAGCACCTAGACCACCATCCCCTGCTGCAGCAGGGGCTGCAACCTTATGGCCGGGAGATTCTCTCCCAGGTGAGTCATGGGGAGCTGCGATGCTGTTCCCTGACTCATCTGACTCCCCAGTACCCCTCCTCGCCTAGTGTGGGTGGCACATGGAGGGGATCCTGCTTGCCCGGAGGAGAGGCAGAGTGTGGAGGTCAGGGAAGAGGTGGCTCCCAGGCTCCCTGTGACCAAGGCAGCATGGCGTCAGTCACCGGATGCTCCTGTCCTCTGTGCTGGGGCAGTGGGAGGGAGGAGCTGCTCCAGCCCACACCGGAGCCGGCCAAGGGCTGCCTGGGGGTGGGGGGAGACAGCGGGCCGGGGTACATGCCTGGGTTAGGGCAGCAGGGATGCAGCTGTGCAAACAAGGGTGCAGCGGCTGGGCTGGAGGGAGCTGTGCCAACCGGCTGAGTTCACAGGCTCCTGAGGTTGTTCCTGCTGCGCACCCAAGGTTCACACAAGGGTGTCAGGGCGGGGGTGGTGTGCCACTGGTGTGGCCTGGCAGGACCCACTGCTTGCCACAGACACCGCAGGCAGGGTGGACTGGCCTGTGGCCACCATGCCATGCCCTTGTTGGGGGACACTGGTACGCTGCTGTGCCCAGGGAGGTGGCTGCAGTGCCATCAGCATGGGGACCACAGCCTAGCCCTGCCAGCCCCTCCTGGAGAAGCCCCTTGGGTGGCTCTGGGTGCTGCTCCCAGGGTCAGGGTTGCTGGAGGGTGCTGGGTCGGCCACCCTGGGCATTGCTGGCCTCCAGTAAGTGACATTACCGCAAATAGTGGTCAGAGCACTCCTAGCTCCCAGGACTGTGGGGCTGGGGATTCGGGGGGAGCCAGTTTGGGGCGTCTGTGACGGGGCAGTGTTGATAAACCCGCCAGAGCGACCTGAGGCTGGTGTCTGAGTGTCGGAAACAGAAACCAGCTGGGACCAACCCAGCCGGTCGGACTGCCCCCTCCACCACTCAGACCAGCATTCTTGGGATCCCAATCATCTTCAGAGCACCGGCACCTTCAGAGCACCGGGTGTTGGGAGAGGCACGGAGGAGCTGGTGGCCAGGCTGGAGGGCCCTGGGGTGGGCTCCAGCACCCTCCCGCTGCACTGCCAGCCCAGCTGCTCACACCTGGCTGCTCTGTCCTCTCAGCCACTGCCCGCAGGCAGCACTGGCTGGGGACAGACAGACAGACAAACTCCCAGGATTGTGTTTCCTACACCAGGAGAGCGCAGGCGGTCCGGCACAGGCACGGCAAGGTGAAAAGTTTGGTTGGGAGGTGGCTTTGTAGCACTGAAGCCCTAATTAAGGGGGGGGGGGGCTGGCAAAGACTGGACCTTTGGGGCAGGACCTCTGTGGCTCCTTCTCAGGAGAGGGAGGGATGTGCTTGGGGCTCAGCGCGTGGCAGGGACATGAGGGTGCCGGTGCTCTGCCTGGTGCTGGCCTCCCAGTAAGCCTGGTGTGGGGCTCACTGCCCTGGGCAAGATGTGGCAGCTGGCTGCCCCTTCCAAGTGTGCTCTGGGCTCTGCTCCCTGCTGGAGCTGGCGGTGCTGCTGCGGTACCAGGTACCTCTTATCTCGGTAATGTCAGGAATGCACCACGCTGGGGTTTTTCCCTCCACCCTGAGTCAAGCGTGCCAGGAGCAGAGACCCCGCACCCTGCCTGCCCTGCCTTGTGCAGGCAGCACTGCCCTCTGGCACTCGGCTTGCTGCCTGCGTGTGCCAGGCTCAAGCATCTTTGGGGCTCCTGAGGGATCACTCCTGCAGAACTGGAGCATGGTCTCCTCCTCCTTGAAGCGGGTTTGGGGTTCTGGCACAGGAGCTGGGCTGCAGGGTGCCAGGCCTGGGGATGCAGGCTGCCATGGTGGACAGGCTGGCCCTGGTAGGACCTGGCAGCACCCGGGGCGAGGTGCTGGGCTGGCTGACAGCAAGTGCTGGGGCTGCACCATCCTTTGCTGCTAACTCAGGTCTGCACCCATCCTGCCAGTGATCTGGCCTTGTGGCATGGTGCATCACAGGGGGTGTTTGGGGAAAAGCTGGGTCCCTGGGCTGGAGTGCAGGGTCCTATCAGCAGCCACCACTCTTGGCAGTGTTCCCTGTGCCGGTGAAGGAGCCTCAGATGCCTGGGAGCTTGACCCAGCAGTGCAGGTGGCTGCTGGAGCCTCTGAGATGCCTGGGCAAGTGGCTGGGGATTGCTGAGTCTCTCCTGGGGAGTTGTGCTGGGGCACTGCTTCCCCACGGCACCCCCACCATCCTTCCTCCCCTGCAACACCCCAGCATCCTTCTTCCCCTGGGACACCCCCAGCATCTTTCTGCCCCTGGGACACCCTCAGCATACTTCTCCCCTGTGATGCCCTTCCCAGTGTGGCTTCTGCCTCAGCGACTCTGCTTAGAGCCCTGCCATGCCCCCAGACGGCAGCGTGGGCTAGAGAAGGGTGGGCTAGAGAAGGGTGGGCTGGTAGGGCTGTGCTCACCCTGTAGGAGCTGTGACCTGCCTCATGCATGGAGAGCCCCATCGTAGGGGTGGTCCCACTTTCCCTATAGATGAGCTGCTGGAACGCCCAGCTGGGGCAGAAAGCACCAGTGCCATGGGCCTTGCTCGCTCAGTGGGGAGCAGATTAAAGAGCCCAGGCCCTGCATGTCAGCCAGACTGCCAGGGATTATAGCTCCTCCTAATGAGCTTAATTGGGACAGCGTTGTCCTGGAAACTGAAGGGGCTAGCAACGATAACGGTGAGGTGGTGGGACCCATAGAACAGCTCTGTGGTCCTGGGCTGGGACCTGAGTGCCAAGGGGGATCCAGGTGGACCTGCTGCATCCCAGCTCCACTGGGATAGAGGTTATCAGCAGTGGCTGCCTTTGACTCCAAATGGCCCCAGCTCATCCCAGGCGCTGCAAATGCCTGGCCCCAGCCTGGTGTGCAGGGAGGTGATGGCATGGCTGCAGCACAGTGGGAAAGGCAGAGTAAGCACCTTAAGGTGTAGGGAGGTGGCTCTGGCCTCATTTGCCAGTTGGGGGAACTGTGCATCCCTATGGCCCTGCCTGGCCTTCCCTGGCAGGGTATGCGACTGGTGGGAACTGTGTGGGCTCACCACTGGCAGCTCCTGGCTCCCCAGTCTGCAGCTCAGCTCTGGGAGCTGGCGGGGACAGATGGACCGAGCTGGCATCAGCAGTGCCTGGGATGAAGTGTGGCATCCAGCAGCCTCTGCCCTGCTTCTGCGGCTCCCCTGTGGTCTGGGGTCCTCCATGTGCCCAGCTGGCACTGCTGGGGGTGGCAGGGGCAGGAGGACCCCCAGCCTCCCCTGCTCTTGCCTTGTGCTTTGGGCTGCCTTTGCCAAGCCCTGGCCAGGGCTTCAGCAATGCTCCCTGTGACATGGGGTGACAGCTGAGTCTGGGACCCAAGACTCAGAAATCTGCTCCATCCTAGCTGGCATCAACTGCACCAGCCACTGTGGGGACAGGCAGCAGTTTTGGAGCTCCTGGCACCACCTCTGGCACTGCCAGGAGCAGAGGGCAGGGCTGCGGCAGCTGTGGGGCTGGACACATGCTACCTACATGGACTTACCGGTGTCCAGCAGGGAATGACTTGGCCTTTCCTTCCCCAACAGAAATCTCCTGGCAAAGGCAGGGACTTTCCAAAGTGCTTTGTTGCCTTTGGGTTTCCCTCCTGGTTGCTGGAGTGAGCGGAAGTGAGCATGGAAACAGTAAAGGGCTGGGCGGCCGAGTCCGGCCCCACACCCTTCCTGCCTCTGCAGCAGGGTCGCACAAGTGACAGCGGGACATGGGACAAGTGGGGTTCAGGAGGAGGCAGCAAGGCTGGAGCACAGCAGAGAGTTTGCCATGGTCATGTCTGGGAAAGGCCACGGTAGGCATTGGGCATCAGCTCCATCCTGTGGCTTCCGTGGGGTGAAGCTGGGACACATCTGTCCACCTGTCCCTGCTGAGTGCTCATGGTGTCCAGAGCCCTTCTTCTTCCAAGGCAGAGCACCAGCACCATTGCTGGGGGCAGCATGGGACCTGAATCCCCGGTGCCACCAGGAGTGTCCCTGGGCTGAGAGGGAGGGAAGGCTCCCAGCCCGTGTGTACTTTAGCCTCCCTGGTCTGTGGATGCTGTTCCCATCCTGGTCTCCATGGCAGCCCTGCCTGCCTGTGTTTCTCCACCCTGTTTCTGGTGACCCTGCTGTCTCATGCCCCCCAGGGAGGCCCTCCAGGTCACACTCAACGATGTCACTGTCTGTGCGCCCACAACGCCGAGTCCTCGTCACCAAGATCAATAGGAGCCAGTCCTTTGCTGGAGTCAACTCAACGGCTGACCGGCCCTTCAGGTAGGAGATGGGTGCTTTTGCTGCCTGTGATGGGGGACGGGGATGGTGATGGGGACAGTCCTGGTTATGGTGGTGGGACCTGCTGTGCATCCTGAGGCATCTCCTGCAGGGACCTTTGTGGTACCCAGGGGATGTTGCACAGGCGGCTGCAGGGAGCATCAAGGCCAGATGGGAGACAGAGCCCATCACCCCAACCTTCCACTGTGCCATGTCCCAGGCTGGGTGAGGACCCTGCAGCCTGGTGGCTGCTGCCACCAGAGCATGGAGGGGTCAGGTGGAGCTCACACTTGTTCTTCAGCCAGCTCTTAAGAGCTTCCCTTATGTGGGAAAGTGAGAATGATGACCATCTCATCATGTTTAATGGGTATGGTGAAGAAGCTGGGATGGCTTTGAAGCATTGTGTCTTGACAGCCTTGACATCCTGCAGCAGCCAGTTTTGGGGTTTGAGTGCTGGTGTGAATCAGGGTTTCCTTCCAGGTCATTTCAAACCTGTTGCTGAAGGTTTTATTGGCTGCTCATCAGCTGTGTTGCAAGGAGCAGCCATTCCCTACTCATCCTCTCCGGCCCCTAGGCACTGCTCATCCCTGCCACTCTCCTCTGCACCATCCTTAGCTCCTGGCTACTCTCTCGCAGGTGGTTCTCAGGCCATGGGCATGCCACGGGTTTGGGCTGCAGGACTAGAGCATTTTAATGCTCTTTATCTCTTTTCCTAGTACCTAGCCAGGCTCCTTTTACCAGTGCACCCACTGGTGCCAGGGGAGAGACATCTGTCCCCACTGGGGAAAGCAGTGCCAAGCTGCCTTACCAGGCTATGGGCACCTTCACTGGGTAGGCACAAGCGCAGGTAGAGCCTCCCCATGCCTGGGAGCAGACCTTCAGCCCTGCTCGGCTCTTGTCCAGCCCCTGGGCCAAATTACACTTTCCAGGCCACCAGCACATCACTGGATCTGGGGGTGCCAGAGGGGACAGGGAAGAGGGAGGACTTTTGGATGTCTGCAGCCAAGTGGCTGGTGGGGAGATGCTTGTGGGAGATGGCTTCAGGAGCCCTGGAGGACAGGAATGAGGAGGGATGGTAAAAATCAAGTGCTTACCCGTTCCTCTGGCTTGGGAGGAGGCCAGGACATTAATTTCTCCCCACCAGTGATTCAGGGAAGTCTTTTGGCCACTGCTGCAAAGAGCAGCACAGGATGGGAAGTCCAGCCCAGGACTGGGAACCAAGGAGCCCAGAGTATCTTCTGGGCACTGGTGGCATGACAATGTGTTGGAAGGAGGAAGGGAAGAGCCAGTCTGAGTGGGGCGTTGCTCACTGGGCTGGGGAGCGACTCCGTTGCACAAGGCAGGAAGGGTGGTGTTGGGTCCTGGGCACTGGCTTGGCATCCTTTCGGGTCAGCCAAGGGAGGTCCCCAAGGTGGTGGTGGTGGGGCAGTTGGAGGCAACAGGCAGATGGCAGCTCCATACAGTGGGTTTGGTGACATCTGGAGAGGCATAGCATCAGTGAGGATGTCCTTGCCCCATGTCGCTGCACTGTGTGATGGGGTGACAGACCTGCTTGTCCCTAGGGTGCTCCCATGCTGCCACCTGCCTTGATCCCTGCCTGTCCCTGGGAG
Organism: Phalacrocorax carbo; assembly: GCF_963921805.1. Taxonomy (NCBI): domain Eukaryota; kingdom Metazoa; phylum Chordata; class Aves; order Suliformes; family Phalacrocoracidae; genus Phalacrocorax; species Phalacrocorax carbo. The sequence continues at coordinate 23,660,481 of NC_087520.1, forward strand.
CACATGGTAGTAGGGCAGAAAGCCAGTGGTGGTATGTGTCACCCTGCCACAGCGCTCAGACCACAGGGAGCATCTCCGTGCCCCTGGCAACCTGGGTGCTGGTGATGGAGCAGAGTGTGGCCCCTTCGGAGGGTGGCCAGGGCTGGAGATGCGCCCACAGGCACTCCAGGAGCACAGCTTGGCTCTGGCTGGAGCCAAGCCCCTTTTGCCTTTGCTCCCTCCAACCAGTGCCTGGGACCCCTACACCTCTGCAGAGGCTACCCCATCGCTGCTGGGACAGGGTTCATTCCCTGCTCTCCACCACCAGCTTTATGGGTTTCTCCTTCCCATGGTTTTGGGGAAGCCAAATGCAGTAGGGGGGGCTGCAGGCATGTGGTGCAGGCATCACTGGCCAGCCTCACAGCCCCATCTCACCCGGCCCCACTGGCTGGTTAGACTGGCTGTTGGGGAGCCCTGGGAGAGGCAGGCAGGTCTGGGTGGACGAGGCCTCCATCCTGGAGCTCCTTCTTGTCTTGAGACAGGGTGCCTGGCAGGCTGGATCACCCAGGCTGACCCCGGTGCTCTGTGCTGACCCCGGCTGCCCCGAGTTTGCCTGCCTCTCTCCCCAGGAACCTCTCGCCCTTCACCCCCACCGTCTCCCGCAAGACTGGCTCCAGGGTCAGTAGGATGTTCTCAATGTCCCACAAATCCCCACCACCCAAGGTGCCTCAGCCCAACCGCCTGGACGAGGTGTACGAAGCTCTCAAGAAAGGCCTGACGTAAGTGCTGGGGCTGCCCATGGCCAGGTGATTGGAGGCAGGGAGCCCCTGAGGGGCACGGGGACAGCTTGCCATGGGTTGGGGTTGGCAGCTATCTGTTCTCACCAGGCAGGGACATGCCAAGTCTCCTAGCCACAGTGTCTGGGGGTCCTGCATCCCACCACATCCCATGTAGAGGCACAAGTGGGCTCCCTCACCTGGGTGCTGGAGCAGGGAGTGGGGATGCGGGGCCAGATGTGCTGGGTTGGTGTGGTCTGTGGGTGGCAGGAACCCTGGACACAGCATCCCAGCGTGAACCCCATGGTGTGGTTGCTCCCAGAGCCTATCTGGAGGTGCACCAGCTGGAACTGGAGAAGCTCAGCACCCAGATCCGCGAGTCCAAGAGGAATTCACGTCTGGTGAGTGTTGTTTGGGAACAGCCTTATGGGAAGTGGTGATTTGGGCACGTGGCTGGGGTTGTGGGCACAGCTCGGGCAGCTCATGGTCCATCTGTGTCCCAGGTCAGAGCTTGCTTCTATGGGGACATTGGTGGCTACCCCAGGCTCTGGTGTTAGGCTGCACAGGGCTCCTGTCCTACTGTCATGCACTCTCCAGCCCTGGCTGGGTGCTGCATGTCCCCGCCAAAGTGCTATGGGTGGTGGGTGCAATGTGCTGGGTCTTCTTGGGTAGGCAGAGCTGGCTTTGTGCTGCATCTTATCTCTCTCCTCTCTCCTCCAGGGCTTTCTCTACGATCTGGATAAGGTAAGCGGGATCAGTACCCTGTCCCCCTTGTCTCCCCCTTTCTAGTGCCTGGGATGTGCTACTGCCAGCCCCTCTCTGCTTGCACTGCCCTGCTGCCTGCCCCCTGTCTCCTGCATGGCAGAGTCCCTGCAGAGTGGGATCAGGGCTCTGCGGGCAGGGTGGGTCTGGGCAGGGGACGAAGCAGAGACAGGCAGGGGCTTGTAACCCACTTCTTGCTAACAAAAGCTGCTGTTGGTGAGTGCTGAGCCTGAATTAGCCCTGAGGCTGGGAGAAGAGCACCATGGAGCCTGGTTTGTCTCCTGGGGGAACCCTCTGGAGCAGGGGAGGATGGAGGATGCTGCAGCATGTGGGTGCAAGCGCAGCCTCTGCTCCGCTCGCTGCCACCCTGCACCTCCCAGGCAGGCCTGGTGACCAGGACCCGTCCTAGATGCAGCATGAGCACGCAGCAGGGCACATCCTGACCTGCGGCTCCTCTGTGGAGGGGTTGGGCTGCTGCTTATGCCATCTCCTCTGCTTTTCCAGCAAGTGAAGTCAATTGAGCGCTTCCTGCGTCGCCTGGAGTTTCATGCTAGTAAGGTGAGAGCTGGGGACCTCGGGGGTCACCTGAGGCAACCTCAGTGCAGTGCTGGGATGGCTGTGCTATCCCCCACCTTGCCCTCACTGCAGCTTGGGCCTGTCCCTGCAGATAGATGAGCTCTATGAGGCTTATTGCATCCAGCGGCGGCTCCGCGATGGAGCCCACAACATGGTCAAGGCTTATAGCACGGGTTCACCAGGCAGCCGGGAAGCACGTGAGAGCCTGGCCGAGGCCAGCAAGGGCTACAAGGAGTACACAGAGGTGAGGCAACTGGCTGGGGTGGGCTGGCAGGGTGCTGGGTCCCATGGGTGGCTGCTGATGGGTGCTGTCTGTCCGTCTGTTCCCAGAACATGTGTCTGTTGGAGAATGAGCTGGAGAGCCAGCTGGGCGAATTCCACATCCGGATGAAAGGTAACGCATCCTGCTCCATTCCTGGCCTCCTGCCTGCCTGCCTGCTGCCTACTGACGCCCCTCTGCCTTCTCTTGCAGGACTGGCAGGGTTTGCCCGGCTCTGTGCTGGTGACCAGTATGAGGTTGGTGGGACCATGTGGGTTGGGATCTGTTCTTCTCCTGCCCTGTGGTCCTTGGGGTGCCTGAGGGGCATAGGTGGCATGGAGGGCATGTTGCAGGGCAGCGGGTGGCGTGGGTCCCTGGACATGCCTGAGATGCATGGGGACCACCCACCACCCCAGCGCTGTATCTACCCCACACCGTCTCTGCATCTCCAGATCTTCATGAAGTATGGACGGCAGCGGTGGAAGCTGCGGGGACGCATCGAGGTGAACAGCAAGCAGGTGTGGGACAGCGAGGAAATGGTTTTCCTGCCCCTTGTCACCGAGTTCCTCTCCATCAAGGTACAGTGCATAAGGGAGCAGGGACCATGTGGTCCAGCTACCACCCTGCATCCTGGCAGGGCTTCCCTCATGGACCTCACCTAAATCTCACCCTCCCTGGGATGGGAGGAGGCCATCTGGTGGTGGTGGCATCTTGGCACACAGCATGGATGCAAACAGCATGGATAAGATGAAGGCCATGGCTTCATCTCATCCTCTCTTCCCTCTCCTTCTCCAGGTGACGGAGCTAAAGAGCCTGGCCAACCATGTTGTGGTGGGCAATGTGTCCTGTGAGACCAAGGACCTCTTTGCGGCTCTGCCCCAGGTAGTGGCTGTGGATATCAATGACTTGGGCACCCTCAAACTCAGCCTGGAGGTGACCTGGAAGTAAGTATCTCAGCAGGCATTGTTGGTAGCACGTGGCAGCATCTCTCCCATCCCAAAACTGGGCTGCAGTTATGGAAAACCAGAGCTGGACTGGATGGGGTCCTGGTGTCCTGCTTGCTGCAGAGTAGGGTCGGCACCCCTCCAAGCTAGCGCAAACCCCTCACCTCCCTGCTCTCCTCCCCAGTCCCTTCGACAAGGACGATCAACCCTCAGCAGCCAGCACTGTCAACAAGGCCTCCACAGTGAACAAGAGGTTCTCCACCTACAACCAGAGCCCACCTGACACGCCGTCCCTGCGGGAACAGGCTTTCTATGTAAGTGTGGCGCTGGGCAGGGCTGCTCAGGAGGGGTGGCCCGTGGAGGGGTCCGCGCAGGGTTGTGCCCAGGCTACATCCAAGAGGGTGGCATGGCTCAGGCATTGGGGTGGGCAGCTCCTCTCCAGCCATCCAGCCACAGCTCCCCAGTACCGGCACCTGCTCCTCCCACGCTCACAGCTCCTCTTCTCTCTGCCCAAGAGCCCGGGGCGGGCGGCTGACAAGCATGGTTGGTCCTTGCTGGACATCTTTCGGGAGACACTCTTCAAGAAGCTGTCTCAGAGCTGCTCCTGCGGCGATGTCTCCTCGGCCGAGCTTGGGAGATGGCCGCAGCAGGGCCGTGTAAGTGTGAGGACTGGAGCTGGCCAGTACCTTAGCCCAGTGGTGTGGCCATCCCGCAGTAGCTGTAGCTGCTCCTTGTCTCCTACTCACTGGAGCTGGCCATTACCTTAGCCCAGTGGTGTGGCCATCCCGCAGTAGCTGTAGCTGCTCCTTGTCTCCTACTCACTGAAGCTGGCCAGTACCTTAGCCCAGTGGTGTGGCCATCCTGCAGTAGCTGTAGCCGCTCCTTGTCTCCTACTCACTGGAGCTGGCCATTACCTTAGCCCAGTGGTGTGGCCATCCTGCAGTAGCTGTAGCCACTCCTTGTCTCCTACTCACTAGCCCTCGCTGATGCCCGGAGGCCTTATCCTGCCAGGCCATGGTCTGGCTGGTCCTGGGGAGACAGTCCCCAAGCTGGGGCAGCCTGGGCTCTACGGGCTGTCCCTACTCCTCTGTCCACACGCCCTCATGTGAGAGCCGGGCACTAGTGAGTAGGGAGCTTGTCCGTGTCCTTGCACTGGTGGCGCTGGAGTGCTGTGCTGTGGCATTGGCGTGGCGCTGGTGTGGTGCTGGCATGACAGTGCTGGCGTGACAGTGCTGGCATGGCACTGGCATGAGGCTGTCATTGCGCTGGTGTGACGCTAACTTGGTGTTGGTGTGACACTGTTTCAGTGATGGTGAACCACTGGCATGACATTGGCGTGATGGCTGGTGCTGCCTGCCATGAGCTGGTGCTGGAGCTGTTGCCATTCTTGCAGCCATGGTGGGTGGTGTCCTCTGCTCCATGTGTTGCACCCAGTCATGGCCAAGCTGGAGCTGTCCACTATGCTGGGGAGCTGCTGGCACCCTGGGGCTAGGGCATGCATGGCTGGGCCTGGGGAGCCAGACTTCCCCCTGGCATGGTGTGGGGTGCCAGCCTCGAAGAGGCAGTCATGGTCTGCTGGGTCCTCACTGCCCACCCTACTGTGCTGGCAGAACCAGGGCAGCACGGCAGCCTGCGCCAGGGGTTGCAGCATCCTCAGCTGTATCAGCCAGATCCTGCCCCCAGTTGATGAAAGGCAGCCAGAAGAGCAAGTTTAGCAGGAGAGTCTCATCTGACACCATTTTCCCTCCTCCTCAGAACATGCTGCGACGCCAGGAGGAACTGGAGAATGGCACAGCCTGGTCCATCTCCTCCGAGTCCTCGGACGACTCCTCCAGCCCCCAGCTGTCCGGCAGTGCCCGCCATGCCACACACAAGCCCATCGTGCAGCCCGAGGTGCAGGCCTCTGCCCCTGCCATCGAGATCTCCTTCTCCCAGCAGCCGGAGGAGGCTGAGGCCAGGCCCGGGGCCAGTAGCATCGTCGTGCCCCACACCGGGAGCCAGCCAGAGGATCCAGGCAGCCAAAAGAAGGAGGCAGTGGCCAACGGGCATGTGCCCTACTCCCGGACTCTGAGCCATATCAGTGAGGCCAGCGTGGATGCCACGATGGAGGCCAAGGCTGCAGAGAGCCCCTGGGAGCCTGCGCCCAGCCCAGAGGACATAGGGATGTGCGAGCAGGATGCAGACACCCTCCCCAGCACCTCGGTGGTAGCCACCATGGCAGGGCAGGACAGGAGCACCGAGGCCAAGCCCCGCGCCACCGTAGCATGGGCTACCACCTGCGAGTTGGAGGTTGACAGGGCCAAGCTGGTGCAGAGCCAGGCACCGGCACAGGGTGGCTGTGGCACTGGCGTCCCCACAGTGCTGGCACAAGCCTCTATGGAGGAGAGGCCTGTCCTGGCCCCGCCACTGCCTACCAGTGTCCCTGAGGTGCCACGGGGGAAGGTGGTGGATTCAGGTCTGGAGGAGGCCATCAGCCTCTTGGGCTCATCCCTGGATGACTATCGGGGGCAGTTCCCAGAGCTGCAGCCCCTTGAACGGGAGCTCAAGCACCTGGAGGAGATGCTGCTGGTGAGCGGCTCCCAGCAGTGCCTGGGAGTGAGGGGGACAGGGTCATCCCTACAGCAGTGCCCAGGGATGATGAGGATAGGGCTGTCCCAGCTGGTAGTGCCTGGAGACAATGGGGACAGGGTCATCCCTGATGGCAGTGCCTGGGGACAATGGGGATGGGGCCATCCCTTGTGGCAGTGGCTGGGGACAATGGGGACAGGGTCATCCCTTGTGGCAGTGGCTGGGGACAATGGGGATGGGGCCATCCCTTGTGGCAGTGGCTGGGGACAATGGGGACAGGGTCATCCCTGATGGCAGTGCCTGGGGACAATGGGGATGGGGCCATCCCTTGTGGCAGTGCCCAGGGACAATGGGGATGGGGCCATCCCTTGTGGCAGTGGCTGGGGACAATGGGGACAGGGTCATCCCTGATGGCAGTGCCTGGGGACAATGGGGATGGGGCCATCCCTTGTGGCAGTGCCCAGGGACAATGGGGACAGGGTCATCCCTGATGGCAGTGCCTGGGGACGATGGGGGTGGGGCCATCCCTTGTGGCAGTGCCCAGGGACAATGGCAATGGGGTCATCCCTGATGGTGGTGCCCGGGAATGAGGGTGGCAGTGCCCAGGGACAAAGGGAATGGGCCACCCCTGATGGCAGTGCCTGGGGACAGTGGGGATGGGGCCATCCCTGATGGCAATGCCCAGGGATGCAGGTGGCAGGGCTGTCTTGGCTGGCGAGCCAGGATCCAACCCCGCTGTGCCTTCCTCCACAGCACAAGCAGGGCATCTTCCTCAGCCGGGCCTCCAGCATCAGCCTGACGGTGGAGCATGCACTGGAGAGCTTCAGCTTCCTCAACACCTCTGACATGGAGGACTCGGAGGGCTCTGAGGAAGAGCCTCTCCAAGATGAGAGGTGCACAGCAGGGCTCATGGGATGGGGTGTGGGGCAGGACGTGGCCCTGGGGCAGTTGGGATGAGGGGTGCCCAGCTCTGCCAGGGTGCCCGAGCACACTTAGACCAACCCATCACAGCTCAGGGTAGGTCCAGGTCAATAAGCAGCAGGATCTGGCCCTTCTGGTGGCAGAATGCGATCCCACATCTCTCCATAGGGCTGGGCTGGGAGGCAGTCCCTGTGCCCTGTGTTCCTGAGATCTGCTCCTTCACCGAGCCCTGACACCATGATACTGTAGGTCCTACAGAAACTGTCCAGTGTTGCCGCTATGGGTGGGGAAGGGTCGGATCCAGGTTTCCTGTGCTGACCCCCAGTCTTGGTCTCTCCCTGGCTTGCAGGAGGGCTGCCAGACCCCGGCACAGCAGGGCCCCAAGCACTGGCGAGACAGGGGCAGATGACACTGGCATGTGCAGCAGCTCCGAGGCCAGCACTGACCCCATGAGCACCGGCAACGAGTTCCTGGATAAGGCCCTGGTGCTTCACCTCAACAACTGTAACCGCTTGCTGCTGGTGAGGACAGGGGCCTGGGCATGGTGGCAGATGTCCTGGGGAGGGAAGCCCTGGAGTGGGCTGTGGGTCCCCTCTCGAGGGGTGTGGAGCAGCATGGAGGCTGTGGTGTGGGTGGTGAGCTCTGTCCCTGAGGTCCTCGGTTTGGCCATGCCTTGCAGAAGCTGGGCACCTTCGGTCCCCTGCGGTGCCAGGAGATGTATGCTCTGGACAGGCTGCTGCGGGAGGCGCAGGTGCTGGAGATTGTGTGCCAGCTAACAGAGGAGCGAGGGGGAGCCACCACCTCTGCTGCTGAAGGTAAAGACATGTGGCCAAGGGGACCATCCATGCTGCTCCGAGGGCTATGTGGGGACCTGGTCTCCTGTCATGGGCATGCTGGGCAGCAAGAGGCTGTGCCAGCCAGAGGGCCGGAGTCACCTGCCCACTGCTGTGGCCTCGGGAGGCTTGACAGCACTTGTCTCCACAGTGGTGCAGTTCTCGACACGGAAGGAGGGCGTGCTGCCCCTTTGGGACCGCTGTGTGGAGGTGCCCAACATCTATACCTGCCCCGTGGAGCGGTTCCTGCAGGTGCTCAGTGCCCAGTACACAGCAACCATCAGTGAGCAACACCCTGGCCTGGCTGATGCTGGTGAGCAGGCACCCAGGGGTGTTCAGGGGGAGTTGCCAGCCCCACTCGGTGACCATGAGTGGGGGCCTGTGGAGGCCTATGTGTGCCAGGAGCCCCACACTGGGGTGGCCACAAATGCTATACTCTCTGACCCTGGTCCTTTCCTGCAGTCTGTGTGAAACTGGTGGAGGATGTGCTGAATAGGCGTCTGCCCCGGCGGCCTGGCAGCACCCAGGGCGAGCAGGTCACCATCTTCCAGTACTGGAGCCACTTTGAGTCGCTTGGTGCCCTGGTGCTCGACACCTACATGATGGAGCTGGCAGAGGAAGGTGGGTGTGCTCCCTAGACCCTGACATGGGATGCCAGAGCATGACCATAGGGGATCACCCTGCAGCACCACTATGACTGCCCTGGGGCATCATCCAGAGGCTCAGTCATCCTTGGGGTGGGCAAATAGGTCTGACACGGTGCACAGTCCACTCCCACGCTGCCTTCCTGAGCATCCTGGGTACTTGCTTTGGTTGCTGGCATCTTGGTTTGGGTGCCCCAGCAGCTACATGTGTTGGCACCCGGCATGGGACCACCTCTGCCCAGTGCAGGTGCAGGGTGCCTAGGGATGGGTTCCCTATGATGGCAGGGGCGTGCGGGCACTGCCACTGGGCTCCCTGCGCCTTGGCTTAGCCAGTGGTTCCCACAGCACTGCTGGCACAGAACCTCAACTCAGACGACCAGGATGTGGTGCTGCGTGCCCTGAAGCGCATGCCTGAGGGCCGCCTGAAGAAGGAGGGACTGAAGGCACTGAGCCTCCTCCTCGTGGAGGGCAACAGCAAGGTGGTGAGCGCCGTGTCCGCCCAGCTCCGCAGCCTGGCAGAAAACCCTCGCTTCCACCAACGGGTATGTGCCAGGCAAGCCAGGGATGAGGTGGGCTGGTGCCACAGCCCCCAGGGTGCTGCCTCCCAGCTCTGCCACAGGCAGTGGCACTGAGCCCCCCAATCTCCCCCAGGCCCTCGTGTGCTACCTGGAGCAGCTGGAGGATGAGGAGGTGCAGACGCGCGTGGCAGGGTGTGCAGCGCTGGGCTGCCTGAAGGTGAGAGGGACACGGGGAGGAGGCAGCAGAGCTGCATCTTCCGGAGGAAGAAGAATCGCATGTGGCCAGCAAGTCCGGACACACCTGCACATCCTCCTGCTCCCGGGAGAGAGGAGCTGGGGGGTGCCCCAAATGTGCTGGAGAAGCAGGCAGGGGCAGGGCAGGAAGGGAAATGGGGAGGGAAGGGACAGGACAAGGGACTTTCCTGCGCCATGGAGCTGCAGCATGCTGTGCTGTCTTTCCCCCCTGCAGGCTGTGTCCCTGCTGCCAGCCCTGCAAGCCACGCTCAGCCCTTTGTCCTTTTCCCTGCAGGCCAAGGAGAGCATTGAACAGCTGGTTTACCTGTGCCAAACCGACAAGGAGCCTGTGCGGGAGGCAGCCAAGCAGAGCCTGATGCTGTGTGGTGAGTGTCCCGCTGCTCCTCTTTGCTCCCTCTCCACCCATGGCATCCCGAGTGACATCTCCTGGTGCCAGCAGTGCCTGCAGGAAATGGGGGACCCAGGCTGGTCTCTGCCTACTCCATGCACTCTGGCTCATCATGCCCCAACCTCTGCCAGACAAGAGCAAGCTGGCAGCAGGCAGCGAGGGTCAGGCATCCTGTGGCCACAGAGCACTAAGCCTGGTTGTTATTTATTATTTGCTAGATGGCACTGAGAGAACCATCTGAGTGGGTTTCTAGGCTTCCAGATCGTAGCAGCTGCTGCACAGGTTGAGACACGTGAGCCATCCTTGTCCCCCCATTCCTGCTCCTGCTGCTTTGCTCACGAATGTCTCCGTCTTAGAGCCTGTCAGCCACATCACGTTTTGGAGTCTGTGTGTCTTGGTTGTTCATAGACCCCATCCCCATGTCACCCTGGCACATGTAGATGCCTTGTGTCCCATGTCCCAGCAGATTATCCATGTCACCATCTCTTGCTGGGGATGGCCATCGCGGGCAGATTTGTGTGTGTGTGTGCGCTAGGCGAAGATCTCGAAGCCAGCTTGTGCCATGGAAGCGTGCATTCCTGTGTGTGCCCAGGAGTCCTGGGGAAGCCCTTGGGATCCCAGTGCATGCAGATGTGCACACCAGTTTGAGATGCTGGAGCTGGTACAGCCCCAAGCCCTGGCCCTTTGCCCCAAGTTGGGCTCTCCATATGCCAGTGCTCCTGCAGCCCGATCGTGGGTGATCCTGCCCCGCGTGGGCATGGGTACGGCAGGCAGCTGAAGAACAGGATTTGCAACATCTGAATCAGGAGCTCTGGGGGGCGGTTTGAGCCAGATCCTGGCAGGGACCTGCCCAAGGGTGTGCTAAGGAGGAGGAGAGAGGTGCCCACTCTGTACCTGTAGAATGCTGGCTCAGCTCTGCCAGGCATTAGCCACGTTTCCCCAGAAAGGCCAGGGAAGGTGGCTGGGGATGGGCAGGAGACAGAACTTCTGTGGTTCAGTTCACTGACTGTGAGGTGTACTTGCAGGGGAAGATGGCAAATCAGCTCACCGGCGGCTGGAGGAGACCCTGGACAGCCTCCCGAGGATCTTTGCACCAGCCAGCATGGCCAGTACAGCTTTCTGAGACACCACGCAAACCCACCTGCCATCCCTTGAGGGCAAAGGCACTGCTGGGTCGCCCAGGCTTGCACGGACTGGGGCTGGTTGCGACCTGGCAGCTCCCGCTCTTGGCAGCACACCGCAGTATTACCCCCGCCGGCAGCTCGCCGTGGCCGCACACTGCCTTATGGAGCACCGCTTCCCCTGCCTGCGGCCACTGGCCCCATGGGGTGCCACATACGTACCCCTGTAGGGCAGGGGAGGCTCACTGCGCATCCCACCGTCTGATTGCTATTTAAAATACATGGGGAGCCCACCCTTCCTGCCCGCCTGTTGGCTACAGCTGCTGGGACTGGAGTGGCAGGGAGATATTCCAGCTTTCTCTGCCTCCTCTTGCCTTCCTCTTGCTCGAGGGCATGTGCCCTGTCCCGGAAGGACCTGCACTTTGGAAACTACACCGTTCCTTCCCAGGAGTTGCCTGGGCCCTGGGGACTGCTGCCCTTTGCCATCTGGAATCCCCAGGACTTAAATAAAATTAAATATGAGATATTAATATATTCTGCTGGCGTTTCTTCTTTCCAGCTCCATGTGCTCCTGTCCCTCCCCAGCCATGGCTGTAGGGAGCGTAGCGAGATGTGGCCCCAGCTCAGAGCCTTTCCTGGTCTGTTGGGAAGTGCCGTGGAGGCAGGGGCAGGAGAAGCGACAGAGGGACGGACAGACGGATGGACAGAAGCTGCCACCTTTTTTTTGTTTGTTTTATACAAAAGCAAAAAATTCTTTTCTATAATGTCTCTATAAATCTATATATAATGTAATTACAGAGAATGACTAATTTTGATTTTAAACCGGAAATAAAACCAAACCTTTAATGAGTGCCGGCATTGCTGTGCGGGTATTCCTTTGGCCCCGCTGCAGGGGCAGGGGAAATTGGGGCTCAGCGTAGCAGGTTGGAGGATGGCGAGGGGAGTCTCACAGGGCATAAATGTGGTTTCTGGCATCACCTGGGTGCAGCCCTCAGCCACCAGCAATCTCCAGCCTAAGCCAGTGGGGCTGCTGGGTGCCTTTCATGGCCACGTGTGCAGGGGAGCAGCACCCATCACCTAGCCCAGGGCACAGAAGTCTTGGCCCTCCTGGTTCAGCACAACTGGGGCAGAGAGGATTGCCCTGGCCTTGTGTGGCATTGCTGCGTTTCACAGCATGCCTCATTGTCCTGCCTTCCAGCGATGCTGTTGATGCAGGGACTGAAATGCCATTTCCAACATTGTCTTTACAAATGTGTGGAGGAATGCTTCTGGACTGAGGAATAAAGCTGGGCTCAGCTGGGTGTCTCTCAGGTGCTTGGAAAGCTTGAGGATCAACACTGCGCCCATGGTGGCCTTGGTTTCACCAGGGCAGGTCTGTACTTTTCAGCAGCAGAAGGAGTTTTCACCTTCCCTGAGCTTTCCAAGAGTTGCTGAAATGTTGTCAGACTTCGGCTGCTGGGCACAGGAAGCATCACCCAAGGTGTCATGAGGTGGCCACATTGAGTTTACACAACAAGGGTGCCCAGCCCTGGTTTCTACTGTCTTCTGTACCTGTGGTGGGAACACACCATGGCACCCAACCCCAAGCAGGGGTCCAGAGAGTTGGGGATGGAGCTTGCCCAGCTGAACTGGTTTTTTGAACCCATCTCCATAGAGGTTTGGCACCTCTTGGTGCGGATCTCGTCACTGAGCCATGACAGATCAGACTCAGAGAATAGCTGAGGTGGGAAGGGACCTTTAGAAGTGCTCATCCATTCCCCGCTGCTCAAAGCAGGGGCAGCTAGAGCTCAGGACCACATCTGGCTGGGTTTTGAATAACTCCAAGGATGGAGATGCCAGAGCCTCTCTGGCCAACCTGTGCCTCACAGAAAAAGCTTTTCCAAAGTTTAACTTGAATGCCTGTACTTCAGTTTCAGTTTGGCGCTTGGTCTTTTACTGGGCACCACTGAGGAGCATCTGCCTCTGTCTTCTTTACCTCCCACCAGCTATTAATAGATACGGATAAGAATCCCCCCAGCCTTCATTCTTCCAAGCTAAACAGTCCCAGCTCTCTCAGCTATTCCTTATACAACAGCTGCTCCAATCCCTTATTCATCTTTGTGGCCCTTATGGTCCTGGGAAGGGAGTAGGTTAAAGCAGCAAAGACAGAGAACCCCATGGCACCGACCCATGGCACTGCCAGCCACCCATGCCAGAGCAGGCGGTGACTGCATTGACACTGCCAGTGCTGGTGGAGCTGGGGATTTATGGCCCCAGGCCAAGCAGGGTCCGTCCATCAGCACTTCCTGTGGTTTCCAAGCAATTCCCAGCAGGTTACAGCCTCCGCATCCTTTTTCCTTAGTGGAGGAGAGCTTTTTGGGCCACTTCAGGTAGAATGCCACACATTGCCAGATACGCAGGGCATGGCCAGCATGCAGGTCCATGCTCACGCTGCATAGTACATCACAGTGCATGGGGTCTCCCCATTTGCATAACCGCCTTCATGTAACCACTTTTGGATGCAGTTTTATCTGCAGATGGGATTGTGGGAAGGGGCAATGAGGGCACACTTCGCTGCAACACTGCTAGCTTAGCCTTCTTCCACCTGCCTTGGTGGCTGGACAGGGCCCAGGAGGGAAGCAGTGTTTCTCCCAAAGCACTGCATCACACTATCAGCCGCAGGCAGCAGGAGACGTGGGATGTGGGTCGCAGCTGGCACATATGTCTGTGGACAAGAGCACCCAAAAGGTGGAAAGCAGCCCAGCCATCTTATGCATTTGGTTGGTTTCTTTTCACCCCTGAAAAAATACTGGAAATAAAAACCTGTACTCCAGTGGCCAGAGCCATGAATTCAATTCACTCACCTACGCGGGTGTCTTCCTTGCCCTGTCAAAACCTGGCCCCATCCCTGCAGCACAATACCAGCTTCCAAGATAAGCTACACCTTGGCTATAGAGAGATCAGAGCAGGAAAGCAGCCTTCTGTCAGAGCAGGCAGGGAGCTGCAGGTCAGGGCAAAATGACTCTGCTCCTAGAACTGCAAGGAATAATCTCATTATGTATGTGGCTTTAAGAACATCTGGGGGAAAAAAACCTAATCAGATTCATTTAGGAATCTATTGCCCAGCACCTTGCTCTGAATGGGTCTATGCCAGCATCGCCAAAGACCTCTGCGCATGGACACTGCCAGGCCACCTGGAATTGCAGGATTGCCATTTTAACTGGAATAAACTTCAGAAAAAAAGTCTTGTTTTTTGGACATCACTCACTTAAAACCATCACTGCAGTTTGCATCCTGCTTGGGATTTTTTATTTGAGGGCCAGGGAGGAGTAGGATGACCATCATAAGAGCCAGCTGTTTGAAAGGAGGCAGGGGACTCAATTTTCCCCCCAGGACTTAACGTCTCCCCCAGCCCTGTGCAGGAACCACACAGCTTCATGGAGTGAGCTCCCTGGGAGCCACTCTCACAGCACACGGGGACAGACACAGCATCACAAGAGCATGTTTTGCGGCAGCGTGTTTGCTATTTCAAAGAAGCCAGTGTGCCAGCATCACGTTTGTCAGCCAAATGTGTGTCAGCACTTAGAACATCGCCCTCTCGTATGGACATGCTTGTGCTCAGCAGCACTGACGACTGTTGCAGCTACTTGCTTTTCTTGTAGGAGCTGCAGCCTGTGGGAGGGTGTCTGTGTCATGGTTATATTACCCATGTGCTCCGGCATTGGAAAAACGTTCCTTTTCCCTATTTACTGCTGTCTTCCTTTTAATTAAAGGGGTGCATCTGAATTCTGGAGCACTTTGTGGTATCAGATTTTTACCTGCTGGTCTCAGGGTAGTGACTGAAGAGCCCCTGCAGATCATCAGCACAAAAGAACTGATCATCCACTGTACCCTCCCCTTGGATGGCATCAGAGCTGGTGCAGCTGCCCAGGTCGTGACACTGAAAGCACCCACCAGCCACAATGACCCCCAGCAGACACTGCCACTTTGGAGTGCCAAAAGCTCCCATCAGCCCTTGTGTAAGAAATTACTTAAATCTCGATGCCAGGTCATTTTTAGGGCATCGTAGTTTGGGAATCTCCAGTTCCAGCAGCCTCAACTTTGGACCTCTCACCTTATCCCAGGCTTGTATGAAATCATGTTTCTAAGGCATTCACTACAGCTCTTAGAAATTATTCGAACAGCTAAGTAGTCTGTGTTGAAGCACAGCAAAACAACAATCTCCTCATCATAGCTGATGTGTACCTCACAGGGCTGTCAGGCACATACGTATGGGCTTGTTGTCCAAGGGCCACTCCTAGGGCAACAGCTGGGACCTTATTTCATACGGACACCAAAGCATGCTCCAGGCAGTCTCCAAAACTTAATTTAAAGCCGTCTCTCAAACTCAACTACTGTCTTCCTCAGAGCTGAGTGAGGAGAGAGGTGGTGACCCCTGAGAACTGCTACAGCATGAGGGTGATGGAAGCACAGAGTTAGGAAGAGCAGGGAACAAGGTGGGCGAGGTCACCCAGGGCCTTGGCAAGGCAGTCAGGAGCTCCTCGGCTTCAGTTCTTGCCATTCTGCTTATGGGCAAGGCACCTCTGGGAAAGGCCTCACTCAGGCAACTTTTCTAGAGGGAGCATCTGCCTCCGGGTGTCTAATGTGGACAGGCTTGGAGGCTGATCTTCAGGAGAACTCACAATTAGGACTGAAGCTGGGGGCTTGAACCCTCTGCAAATCAGCTCCAAAGCACCTCCAAGTGAGAAAGCGGAGGTCAATAGGGTAGACCCCCAGCAGACGCTGAGACGTCTGCTGGCAGGAGAAGCCCAGGAATACGTGTTTGCCAGAACAACTTCTGTTACCTAAGCAGCAACATTCCTACTACAAAAGACAAGGATTGTCATAGCATGGCTACAAACAAAAGGCAGAGGGATCATTAGCACTTTTTTACTCCCAGCCCTGGATGAGTAAAGGAGCATAAGTGATGCCGTGAAAAGCTGAAATCAGGACTATCCCTATCAGAAGCAATTTTGCATATAGCCAGTGCTTCTCTCCATTTTGATTTGTGTCTGAAGTAAGCTCTGAGCTTAAAGCAGGATCCATGGCTACACAGGAAAGATATGCCATTCTCCCCATAATTACAGGATGAGAACTGATAGGTTGACAGCTTAGAATAAATGTAAATTATTTTTTAAAAATTCACATTACAGAATCTCATTTCCCCAGAAATGTTCTTAGCAGATTCTTCATGCCATACTGACTTGATTTCCTTTTACACCAACCTGTCTAGTGGATGAAGGGAAGGCAAGGGTTTTTTTGGATTTTAGCAAAGCTAAAATAGTCCAACAGGAGTTGGACTCAAAGATCCTTGTGGGCTCCTTCCAGCTGAGGATATTCTGTTTCTATGATTCAAGTTTCTCATGCAATGAAGACCCCAGAGGTCATGGTCATGGGCTACACCTTGTGACCTCTCATAATTAACAGTAATTTTTTGCTATTGCTTTGTAGCTGATTTTTTTTTTCCTTCAGCCAAGGCTGAAGAAACAGAGCTACGTCCTCATGACTCAACACACCTCATCCCCTCTGGCCGCTCCATAAGCTACGGTTCTCCCGCTGTAACAAATTAATGGACTTAGTCCCGTGTCATAATCCTCAGAAAGGAACTTGGTCCTGATCATCAATAGCCCTGAAGAGTATCGGTGCTCACAACGCAGCCCACTGCTGCCAGCAGTGCTCTGCTTCTTTGCAAGGACTGGGTGAGCTTATGCAGCAGAAACCCATAAAGGAGGGTCAGGACCTGACCTCACTCACCACCACCTTTCAGCCAAACTCTCCCCTCACAGAGCAGCAGCCTGGCAGAGCCTTCTCCTCTCCATGACATAGCTCAACAAGACACAAGCATTATTCAGACTAGGATTTAAGGGCACAGTTTACCGATGTTAATGTATGCTATGTATGTCTGATGGTTTTGTCAATTGCTGATCAGATTGGGGTATAGTTTTGGCTGTTGAACAGCTTTTGCTCTGCCCTGCAGTGACATCTCAAGAGGCAAAAATATGGGGCAGGGTTTTTAATATCGGTTTCAACTGTAACAGTTTCATAACTCTTTAGTCTTACTACCACGGGTTTATGCTGAGGTTTCTTTGCATTTGGTCTTCTCTCTGAATTCCTGGCCTTATTGTCCTCCAGCGGCTGATAAGTGAGTAAAAGGAGCAAAAAAATGCAGCTTCCTTCCAATGCATTTTATTTTTGAACTGTTAATATTTTAACCCATTACTCTAGCTCCATTTCACGTGCTTTTATGGTAAGAAAATACAGAGAGGATGCAGCATGAGCTCATAGAATTCTCCCCTCCTCTCAGCTTGCCTGTCAACCAGCTACAGGTCTGCCACAACCCTACAAGAGACGAGAAAGTACGTTCAAGCCAGAAGATTCAGCAACACAGGAAACTGCAGAAAACGGAAGACATGCAAGCCCCATGCTTTCTTATATAAATTCACACATCTCGTTACAGATGCCATGGCTGTTTCCACCTTTTGGGGGTGGAGGGGGAAAGTTGCAGACAGAAAGCACTGCAGCTGCTAACTTCTGATGAGCAGGACCCAACCTTGTTAACTTCTCTAGAAGCTCCCTGCTAAATACCTGGCACCGCATTCACCGTTCCCACAGCGCTGAAACTAACTTGCGCAGTTTGTTCTACTCGATTATGAGCTTAGCAAGCCCAAGGTCCTTTAAAACCACCAGGCAAACACCATCTGATTCCAGTAACTTGCTGGCATTTATAAAATTGCCCTGCAACTTTCCTAGTGATTGATTCATGGCTGTATTGACTCCCCTTCCAACTTAAGAAAAGCTTCAGCCTTTCAACCAGCAAAGCCCTCCTCAGCACAGCGGCGTGTGTGAATTTCAGCACAGGCTGTCAATGCAGCCTTATCCTCCTCATGCGCTGTGTCCCCTGCAGCTGAGGCACAGCCTCATGCTCTGGCGGGCCTGAAAGTTTTGCTTTGGTGAAAATGGGAAGCTTTAGTTTATGCCGGGCTTAGGGGACGCATGCAGAGCCAGGACGGGGGTGTTTGAGGGCTCGGAGTGCTGCTCAGAGGGCAGCAGCCGCCCCACCGGGGCTCCCACCGCACCCGCCAACTCTCCCCGGACCTCGCCCAGGCGGTGCCACCACCGGGCCACTTGCCACGCCGGGAAACCCGGGAAGGCTCCGTTGGGAGAGGCGGGGCGGGAGCGAGTGCGGCGGACCGCACCAGAGCAAAGAACTCCCCAGCTCTGCCAGCAGCCCGCCCTCCCCCACGACGGCGTGACGCACGCACGCACGCACGCACACGTGCATGCGTGCACTAGCGTGCGCCGGCTTGACGCCCCACCCCGCCCCACGTTTGAAGTTGGCGCGCGCTTGGCGCCCCCTCCCCTCCCAGCCTGCCCCGCGCGGCCACTTCCTCGCGCGCCCTCCCTCCTGCTCTCCCTCCTCCCACCCCTCCCTCCCTCCCCTCCCCGCTCCGGCCGGCGGCCGCGGCAGCCGCGCTGGCGCAGGCGCACTCCCCCCCGCCCGCCGCCATTTTGTGTCCGAAGCGACTGTGGAACGATTAAACCGCGGGGCTGGTGCTGGGCGCTAGCGGCGGCCGCGGCGGGGCGTGCGGGGCGCGGCGGCTCCGCGGGGCCCGTGGGCGGCGCGGGGCGGCGGCGGGGCCCGGCGGCCGGAGCGAAGCTCGGCGGGGTGCGGGCGCAGGTAAGCGGTGGCGGGGGGTTTGCAGTCGCTTTCTCCGGCCTCTAGGTGTCACGATGGGGCTCCGGTTCGGCTGGGGCCCCGCAGCGGCCGCCGCCGGGGAAGCAGGGGGCTTTGTCTCCCTCTATCGTCCCCAGCGCGGCCGGCGCCTGCCTGCCACCGCCGCCATTCCCCACAGCGCGGCGCTGGGCTGCGGGCCCGCCCGGGCCTCCCTTTCCGCCCGCCCGGGCCGCCGCCGAGCCGCCAGCCCCGACTCCATTTTCTTTCCTTTGTCTTCTCCGCCGCGCCACCGGCGCTGATTACCGCCCCCTCGCCGACACCCCCCCCTTCTTCCCTTCCCCTCCCGTCCCTTCCTCCTCCCCTCCCCCGCCTTCCCCGCCCCGCCGAGCCGGGCCGGGCCCGCTCCCCACCCGCCCCGCAGCCTCTTCCCCCCCCCCCCCCTCCCCCCCCCCTGCCGCCGCCGCCGCCGTAACGCGAACCTCAGCAGGGCTCGGCCCGGCGCCCTCCGCCCGCCGCCCGTGGCTTCCCTCGGTGTCCGGCCGGCTCCTGACCGCGGGGCGGTAGCGGCGGCGATGGCTGCGTGTCCCGCTCCTGCCGGCCGCCGCCTCGCTGCGCTGGCGTGTGCTGCGGAGTGAGAGGCGCTGCGAGGCGCAGAGCGGGACTCGAGCTCCCTCTGCAAGGCAGGCTGAGCAGCGCCATGCAGCACCGGGACGCGGGCACGGCTGGGGGGCGCCCGCTCTCGCCGCGCTGCCCGGCCGCCAACACCCCCCCCGCCCTTCCCCGCCGCTCCCGGAGATGGGGTGCCCCGCCGCCTTCCCCTCCCCCCCCCCCTCCACCGGGGTCCCCGCGGCGTGCTCGGGAGAGTAAGGGCGTAGCTGAGCTGCCACCGAGCCGGCGACAAGTTGTGTCACTTGCTTCGTCTTGGCCCGGGTTGCTGGCCTCCCCAGGCAGGCTCCAGGGCGGCCGCCCCTCCGCAGCTGGGCTCTTGCTTAGGAACGGAGCCCGCAAGCCCATGGCTAACGGCGGTGTTATTCCCTCTCTTACACGGGTTCTGCGGGGGGGGGGGGAGCACAAAACCCGATTCTTTTTGTGGTGCAGAAGAGGAAATCGCACATGTTCTGTGTCTAAACAGTTTGCGTTTTATTCTCTACATCAACTTTATATTTTTTTACTAAATATGTTTACAAGGCATCAGATTCTGCCTTGCCTTGGCTTCGTGAAATGACTTTGATGCAGGGGTTTTGTCATGTTACATGCATCCTTTTCTGTTCGGTTTAATCCTCGGGACTTGCCTGCTGGTGAGAATGAGCTCGCTTTCCTGTTTGTGACTTCCTATTTTTTTTACCCAGTCTTTCTTCCCCCCTTAAATAAATGCATGGCTCTTCCTCACCTCCTGCCAGTTATTGAATCCTGGTAATAAACTCCAGAGGTGTTATTAGAAGCATCTGAAATACTGTTTACTGCTTCCAGTATTTGTGGGTTTTGTTTCAGTGGAGGAAGCATGTAAATATTTCTCAGGTTCTTCAGCTTATTCTGCTTGTGCAGAGCCTGTTGAATTTGCAGGAGTCTGTTGGGTATAAGAAAAAAGCTCCATATTGTATTCAAGCTGTTGTTCTTACTTAAGCCATACCGAACATTTTACTTTAGTACGGAAGGCATCATTAGGGCTGAAGGAAGGAGCAATTCGAGCCTAAGGGCAAAGCAATGCTTTCTTCTGTTTAGCTTGATAGATTTTTTTTTTTCTTTCATCTTTTCTTTTGGATGTATAGGTCTAGCTCAATTTTAATGTACTCTGTACTTATAGTACACATGAGAAAGGTTGTTAGGATGCATGGAATGGCTTCATTAATGAAACTTTCTGGGCTATTTTTGAGGAATAATGTCTGAGCAAAAGGGAACTCAAAATCTTCACTATAGCTTCATGTGGCCCTAAAACTGAAACAATACAGCAAGTCTCACCCAATTCAGACAGAGCTTGGGCAGCTGTCACTGCAGCGTTAAGTTTGCTGGCAACTCATGCCTGCAGCATTATTGAGGGAAAGAGCTATTTCAATAACTGCTTTTTGTATCAGCAGGCTGTATCTTGAATATGAACCGTAGCTAATTTGTGTGTTTCATTATGGGCTCTTGTGGCTGCAGGTTGATACCTGCCTGATGTGGAACCATTGCTGTTGTCTTGAAAAAGCCAGAAGCTGACCCATGTTATTCTTGTGTTTATTCAGCATTTGCCTGAAAAATCTTAATTATATGTGATTACTAACTTGCTTAGGATTTTCTGTATAGAGCCTACTCCGGAACTTAATTTCTTCTCTTCCCCTTAGTACTTCACATCCAAGAGCTCCTGCTTTTCTAATGAAGATTTTTGGAAGTCAGATGTTGAGTGTTATTAGGCTTATCAGCTCTCTGACAAGAGCTGGCCTATTCCTTGCCCTTATCCCGCATACTTTGGCAGATTCTTCATCACTTGTAACAGCAAGCAGTGTTGAGCTCTGAGCTCTGGGTAGCTCTTCCTGCTCTGTCTGAACGGTTTTTTTGTACGTTAGCTATTTCAGATACGTATATTGATTCTATTTGCATAAAACCTCACTGATTCTCCCATCCTGGCAATTCTTGCTTCTCTTAACCATTCTTTACCAGAGAGGGAACGCTTGAGTGAGTAGTAGAGCATTAGGGTCACAAATACTGCTTCTTCCCATGCTTGTACGTGCTCTAGAAATACATGTAGTAAGGAGCAGCCACTGCTGCTGCTTGCACACGTGAAGATGCACACTGACTGAAGTGCTGGTCTTCGGCTGCCACAGTGGAGCGGAAAGAAACCAAAGCTTTGACTTGGGGGTTGTTTTGTTTGTGTTAACTTACTGAAGTGTACTTACGTGTTTGCTTAACTTTAAACTTCTGTTCATCCACTTGGCTCTAGTTCAGATACCTAGTTCAGTCTTTGTTGTACTAAACCTTGAAACTTCCATACAGTATCAAGCTCTACTGCTTCGCAATCATGTGCGGTTGTGGTCTTAGAGATGCACACAGATCCAGGAAATTCTCTTTTATTGTTTGAAGGTTATATTTACTGCTCTCAAAAATGGCTCAGGACCTGGCCTTTTTTTTCTGAAACTTAGAAAGTAGCTTTGTCCTGTCCTGAAACTGAAGATGTTGCTTTTTTTTGTACTGAAGGATATTTTAATTTCATTTAAAACACCCTCTTCTACTGCTCCTCCCACTTCTCTCCGATAATCCATCATCTTCAGTAATTAAATGAGATGTGCTTATTCTTGACAGATATTTAATAAGAAAACTAAATAGCTGCTCACCTGAGTGATCTCTGTATTTTCTGATGAACAAAAATAACCTTGAAAAGAAGAGTAAAATAAACATGAGGTGGTAGGGAGTTTTGTGTTTCAGGTCATGTTAATATTCAGGTAACTGTACCCTGCATGATTCGATTTTGGTGTCTAATATAAATTAAAGCTCAAGTGAGGTGTCCCTCATTTAGTATTATAAAAACTTGGAAACTATCATGTCTTAATGTCTTTCCAATATGGTTCTTAAGAGGTAAAAATACAGAAGTAGTACGGAGACATCTCTCAAGAATGCCGCAGTTATCATGTGTTACTTAGGGGACATATGTGATATAATGGATTCCTGAAGAATTATTCTTTAACTATCTCTTCAGACAAAGTTGAGTCACAGATGTTTACAGCTGTATTTCTTGTGTAAAAGTTTATTTTTTAGACACCCTTCAGTTTTAGCCCTCCCACTTTTTACTGTCACATACCTGAGGATTTTAGTGTACTGTATTGAGTTGATCTTAAGAGGTATGTTTAAAATAATTTAAAAGCACAAGAAGTGCAATGATCAGTTAGGATGTGCTGACCAGGTAACACAGGGGAGGGCTGCTGTACTGGTAGCAGTGAAGCAAGCCATGCTACAGGCTATTTTCTTTCTACCCTGTAGCATGCCCAAATATGTATAATTTTGTCAGTTGGCTATCAGCATTGTCTATTTGTCTGCTGTAGACGCAAACCCATGAGGTTTCTAAAGCTTCATGGGTTTTGCTGAAAAGCTTCATTCAAATATAAAGTCTGGGTGAGGAGATTGTGAATGAAGCTCAGCTTGTACTGAAAAATCTTATTTTACCTTTCTTTTCTCCCCAGAATCTAAAAATTTCTGTTGGCATCACTGAACTTGTCAAATTCTAACAAAACAGAAGCCAAATCTGATTGTTTGGAGCGTGAAATACACCTATGTATGTATTAATGTGCACCATGATTAGAAGCTTGTATGTCTCTCAAACATCAGCAGGTAAAGTAGCTATTGGTAAAGTAGAAGAGAAAGTAGCTTGGTCCAGCTATATAAAGAATATTGCTTGCCTTAATTGGGATGTCAAAGTAATCCTTATTCCCTCTTTCAGGTATTTAGAATTAGGTTGCTGTTCTGAAAGCTTCTGAAATTCCTCTGTTGTGTGTGTTTGGGTTTTTGGTTTTTTTCCTTTTAAATAAAAACCAAAACAAAACACAAACACAAGACAAAACATAAAAATACCCCCAAAAAATCACCACCAAAGTACATTGGGAGGTGAGAGAGATGTTTGTCTTGGCCAGTGTATTTTTTCCCACTTTTAACACTGGAATATCCCTAGCTGTAGTAATGGAATGAACACTGTATAGTTGATGCACTTC
Source organism: Phalacrocorax carbo (assembly GCF_963921805.1). Lineage (NCBI taxonomy): Eukaryota > Metazoa > Chordata > Aves > Suliformes > Phalacrocoracidae > Phalacrocorax > Phalacrocorax carbo. Next base: position 23,683,394 of record NC_087520.1, read on the forward strand.
AGAACACTAGGGAAATTCCAGGAGTTTGGAAAATTGCTGATGTATCAGAATTAGAAGGAAATGGAGTGGATGAACGTGGCAGCTAGTAACGTAGTGCTGTGCAGAGACTCTTGAGCTACCTTGGGTGTTTGACTAATGCTGCATGATGTTAATATATAGATAGTTTACATTATGACCAGCTCTCCCATTTATTCTTGGCACAGAATTGAGTTAACAAGGAGAGAAAAGGATGTAATTAATCCTAGTAAATAAGGCTTCAAGGAAACTATGCTTGTTAGATTTATTATTTGACTTGTATCTCGCTTGATGTTGCGGACCTTACAGAGTATAAAAATTGGTACTAAATACCATTCAGTTCAGGATAGTCTGGGGATGTACAAGACTGAATAGTTTCCATGGATGTTTAGCAAAAACTGGTAATTGCTTGTCACAATTTGTTTTCATCACTGGTTCTGTTGGTGCAAAATGGCTGTTGATTTAAAACTTTTGCACGATAAAATTGTGGTTCACAGAAAGGCAAATAGCACTAAGGCAGCCATCATGATTGTCAGGTGAAATAGATCCATTCAGATGTGCATGCTCAGGCTGCTGTATGTAATGGTATACACCTGGGAACAAGGCAGTTCAGCTGAATTTAAATCAAGGCATCTGGTATCCTAGAAAGCAGTGGCTGAACTGCGTTTTGGAGTCATAGTGGATAAACAGCTTGAACGTGAGTTTCCAAGGTGATGCTGTGACCAAGAAGCTAAAGTAGTTCTCAGATGCATAAATGGAATGGGTAGAGATACATTCTTGCCTGTGTGGGGTGGGCTGAAGTCATTACCAAAATACTGTGCACAGTTCTGGCATCAGCACTTAAACACAAAAACTACCGGCTGCAAGGAGGATTAACCTCCAATTTGATGGAGAGCTGATGTCTTGCAGTAGAGTGTTAAAAGTTTACTGTGCAGCTTCTCGGCAAAACTGAGAGGTAACTTGATCAGAGTCCTCGGGTATCCCCCTGGCAAGATAGTACTGGATATTAGTGAGCTTTTTTAAATCTTGCTGACAAATGCAACAAGAATTAAAAGTGAATGTGATTAACCGTTGGATTATGATATGAAGAGCAGTCGTGTATTTCTTAATTTCATAACATCTTTGATTGTAGAAAAAATTCTAAAAAATGCTTCAGCCAGCTGCAAGGTACTCAACTTCTGTTTCATAAACATTTAGAGAACTGTCACTCATAAGAGGTCAGACTCCATGATCAAATGAGAGGTGATCATGCTAAAGAAGAAAGATGGGGAGCAGCTCTTCTTTCACCAACTTCTGTCATTTTGAACAGAGGCAGGTTTAGGACTTTTTCTTAGAAATCTAAAAAGTTATCAAGCCAGTAAAATCTCCTGAACAGGAGGAAGGAAGCAGGTGTTGGTACATATATAGGAGGTGTGTCAAAATAGCATCCCATCTATTTAGTCCAAACTTGTGACTGTAAAAAGTCCTTATCTGTGGCTATGGTATTAGTGAGCTGTTGGTAAGATAAATGTTACTTCTTTGCTGCCAGGACGCGCCGCTGGCTCATGTTCAGCTTGCTGTCTACCAAGTAGCCCTAGGACCTTGTCAGCAGTGCTGCTGTCCAGTCAGTCCCAAGCCTGTATTGCTAAAAGGGTTCATCCTTCCCCGTTCGTAGCATGGGAAATGCTCAGTGAGGGTGAAGCACCATGATTTTCATGGAATCCACTTCAGAAAATACAGCTTAGTAAAATTATTTATTTTATGGTATATAAAATTGTTTATTGAATCATAGTTTATATATTGCATTTGTGTATTTTGTGAAATTATTTTATAATGCAGTGATCCTTGTTTTAAAGGGGATGCGAGTAAAATACTGAAGTAATCGGGAATGAAACTAGGGAGAGTAAAGATCTGGAAGAAAGAGTAAACAACACTTAATAACTTTAAGCTATGATAATGCATCATGCGTGGAGACTTGACACAAGTGTTTGACACTTTCTGAGCTCTCCAGAACATTCCAGTGAGTAAATTGATGGTGGACTAAGCATCTCTAGGTGAAGATTACTGAAAGCTAAAAGTACTTTTCATGCATTACGTATGTTAAAGGGGGAAGGGGGAAATGGAAGCTTGAGAACTGTCTCAGCTGCAGAGCTAACTTGCATATAATCCACATGCCCCTCTGGATGGTAATTTCAACAGAAGCACCTGGTGATTGAGTTTGGCAATTCTGGTTTCTCCTGGCTGTATGAGAGAGACAAATAGGGTAGCTTTGCTGCTACCGCTTGTGTTCTTTGCAGAAATTCAGTCTGTGTCCAGTCTGAGTGCTATTCTGTAGTGTGGTTCCTAGTGCTCACACAAGGCCAACTTTGTAAGGGCATTTAGGGAAGTAAAAGTCATGGCTTCCCTGGAAAATTAAGTTGGCTTGTGTCAGGACTGTTGTGACCCCATCTCCTTCCATTTGTGTGCTGGAAATTGCATTGCCTAGCAATGAGTTGGTCAACTGGTCTTGCTTCCTCTGTGTGTCCATCTATCCCATCCCACCCCCCCCCACCCCCACCCCACCCCCAAAAAAATAAATAAATATGGGGCATAAGTGTATGTGGAAAAACTGCAGCTCTGAGTTTGATTTAAGCCTTTGTGGAGCCATGGCTCGATATTTTGGGGTAAGTAGAAGTTTTCTGAAAAGGTAGTTGAGACTACAAATACTAATGGCAGCATTTGGATATTTGTAAACATTTTTTACTCTTGAAACAGCAGTAAACTTTGCTGTATGTTTAAAATCACTGTCAAGGGAATTGAATCCTCCCATTGTTTAACAATGAAAGAGACATCATTGCTCTGGACTGGCACCTGGAAGAGCTTTTCACTGCTGTGGAACCAGTAGTGATTTTTTTTGGCCCAATGACTTCACCTTCTCTTATAGTTTCACTGTCTCCTTGTATTCGATTTGCAAAGCCATTTCCTTGAAAGGGTCTCTAATGTCCACAGACTTAAAATGAAAGCAGGAAATGCTACTGAATTAAAAATGTCCCCCTGTTTTGGCTTTCTTCTACGTGCTAAACTGTTTGCAGTGGAGGCATAATATAAACTTCAGTCTTGCTTTCCCAGTATGCACTGTGAGAGAACCCTTTAGAGGCACTTCAGGAGTTTTCAGATTACAGGTTGGAAAAATAAAATTTTTGAAGGCTAGTAGTTTCAGACAAAGTTATCAGATTATTAAAACCTTTTTTCTTTTCTTTTCTTTTTGGAGGATGGAAGAAGTTAGTGTTATCCAGCATTCCTGCTGAATATATAACTTACTGCCATTTCTGATCTTTGAAGAGAGATTTATCGCTTCCTGTGGCAATACTGAATACTCAAAAGGTACTCATTGATTACTTGATCCTTGCCTACCTTCCATATTAATGCACTCCTCTCCTTCCTGCTCAGGAATGACCACTGTTGACTCCTACCTACTTGGAGCTACTAGAGCATTATATGAGCCCAGAGTAGTTTATCCTTGGCTCCTGTAATGTGTGTGGAAATAGTTTTGTCCTGTCAAAGCAGCTGCATCCTCTTCCTGTTCTACCAGCATTTTGACCTACATGAAGAAGAATTTGGCAGCTGCCATGACAGTATGGTGGAGCAGACTATCAAATATTCAAATGTCTGGCTTGCCTGACATGACATCTGTAATGTTTTTGGAAACACCTGCTTTGAGTGGCTTGTGCAAACAAATCTTCAGAGATGTTTTCTCCAGCTCCACCAGGTTCAAAGAAGCGACATAGCAGTGCATGTTTGTCCTGCTCTGTTATCAGTCTGGTTAGAAGTACTTGATCCACTGCAATTGTTTACCACTTGTTTTTGTCCCAGAGCTGCCTTTTCAACCAGGCTGTCCTGTGCTGGCAGCCAGGGAGCCTCTTCAGCCACCTTCTGGCATTCGAGATATAACCTCTTGTTAAGATTCTGGAGAAAAGAGGACACAGTAGTCCTTCTTTCTTCAAAGACAGATTTTTCTTTTCTATTAGTTTGGACTTAGTCATTGTGGTCCTGGGTTGTCTCCTGCAAATTAAAAAAAAAAAAAGGTCTTCTGCCAGTACTGCTTCCACCTGTTCTATCTGAAGTTCATGTAAGAGCCTTGTCCGATGTTGGTCTTTGTACAGCCCTTCTTTGACTTCGTATTCTTTGTGGTTTTGTCTCTCTTAAACAATGATACAATAAGCCTGTGCTCTTCTAATGCTGCTCTCTTAAATACTGGGCAGCTTTGTATATTCGCCACTCTGAAAGTACAGGGGTCTCGTAGATTGCTGAGAATGATTGTACTTTGCACATGAGCTAAAAAACTAGTCAGCCTTGATTTTGCGAAAGTGTTCCAGGTCCTCTAGAACTTGTGTGGAAGCGAATGCTGAGGCCAGTAGATCTCCGTGTCTTAAGAGCATCATAGTTATAACTGCATAGATGAAAAAATACCCTCACTGTTTTTGTGTTTGAAGTATAGCCTTCATTTTATATAGTGCCAGAGAATGGTAAAATCATTTAGGTTGGAATGGACTGCTTGTGATACCTTGGTTCAGCCCCTGCCTCGATGCAGGGCCAGCTTTGAAGTTAAATGAGGTTGTATTTAGCAAATATTTTCAATAGCTGAAAGATGAGAGTTTCCGGCAGCATCTCTGAGCAACCTGCTCCAATGTTTGACTGCTCTCAGTTGTTGCAACTTGCCTGTTGCATCTTGTCCTTGCACTGTGTTACCTCCAAGAGTGTGGTTTCATCTTGTCTTTGCTCTCCCATTAGGTATTTGAAGGTAGTTGAAGCAAGATCTCCCCTTAGCCTTCTCACAGCTAACTGTGTCAGTCTGCTTTTATAAGTCTTGTGCTCTAGCCACCTCATCCTTCTGGGAGCCCTCTAATGGTCTCTTTCCAGTGTATGTCAGTGTACTAAGCTCAAAAATGGACATGTGGAGCACTTAAATTTCCAGCTTATCCCTGTTTTACTTCAAGTTTATGAAAACTTGCCCATATGTCAAAGATCTTATTGGAATGTAAATTCATGCAAGGTATTTTATGCCAGAAAATATGGTGGTTACTTTAATAGAAGTAGGCTATCTTTCCAGTAAAAGAGGGTAGGAGCGGCTTTTCTTCCCTCTGGGACATTACCATGGAGTGGATCAGAACAAGTACGCCTTGAATTTTTGAAGTATGTATGTTAGCAGTGCTGGGAAACTTTGCTCCTTGGGTTGTACATTAATAGGCGATGTTCCTTCAGCAGTGTCTGAGCTCCCTACTTCAAAACATCCCTTTTAAAAAACTCCAGGAAGCTGTTTTCTTAAGCAGAGTCAATACCTTGAGAAGAGTGATGGTTGTGCTTTGCATTAACCTGCTATCAGTTGTAAACTGCAGATATCCCTGTAAACTATCCTGAATTTATGTTGTCCATAGTGTGGAAAAGAACTACAATTATTATTGTTTTGTTTCTCTTTTCCTCTACTAAGAGGTTGGGTACAATCTTTATTTAAAACAGATCTCTCTACTGTTAAGTAGAAGGTTAGGTTTTGAAAATTGAAAGAAAACTATTTCTCACTTCAAAATTTCAGGAAAACCAACGTTAGGATAAAATAATAGCAGTAGATAAAAGGATGCTTCCATTCAATTAAATGTGCTCTGTTGAAGAGTCCTGGTGTGTTTCATCCAGTGACAAAACTTCTGAGATGATACAGTTCCATGCGGGAGGTGTTCACTTTCCATCAAGCATCTTCTGAATAGAGAAGTCCTTCACTCCTAAGGCTTTTCTGTGTTAATCACAAGTTTTTAAGTTTTAGGAAATAGCAGCATTCTCCAGGGTCACAAGTCAGGAATAAAACCTCAGCTCCTAATGGTAGCTATTTTATATGCCTACCACTGTGTGCAAGCTCTCATCAGCGTAGAACTTGGCAAGGATGCAGCTTGCGTCAGCAGACTTAATGTGCCCTTAGTGGAGCACACCCCATGTATCCTCTGAGCATCTCCCTTTCTGGTCAGTGAATGTATACAGCATATGTGACTTTTATAGAGCAAATGTTAAGTAAAAAGAGATCAATTCCAAATGCTCTTTTAAAAGCATATTATCACTGAACATCCACAGCTCCAACAAACTTCTTATCAGTAGTGCTCTTTGAAGCTGATAAACAATTAAAAATATGCTTTCCAAGATAAAAATGCAGCCAGAACCCAGACTTAAGTACCTTGTACTAAATAAATGACAGACCAACTGGGGGAGGAAACGCTTAAATTCAGAGGGCATAGAACTAGTGTGAAACTCAACGTTGGCCTGCATCAGAGTGCAGCAAGGATACATGCCTTGCTTGAGAATTACTCCTGTGGAGTTGCTTACTGTTCCCAGGGTTTTTAGCATGTATGCACACCGAGGACTGAAGAGAATTACAGATGAGAAGTAATGTGCTGTCTTGTAAATATTTTGGTTCCATAAATGTGAATATTTTAAGCCCTTAATTGATTAGGGTAATGAAGCTAGTGTCGCAACTCTTCAACAAGCTGAGGCTGTTCTTCCTCACGGTAACAAGGTTTCGAAGTCTGTTAGAGCTGATTTTGTTACTTTATTGATAGTGTTACTTGCTGCATTGACAGTATGTAACAGGTTACACTTGCTCTAACTTACACCCCTTTAACAAAACTGCTTTTGTGTTGTGATTTGGTATTCCACGGCACAGGAGGAAAAGGACACCTGAAGTAGGCATTACCACCTCTAAAATGTCATATTGCATTCTTAATTTGACATGAGGGATATAGAGTGTTAGGTTATAAGAACTGTAAATGCTAAAGAATTTGAGAAGAGGTAGAGAGAGGATTTTGAAATACATTCATTCTTCCTGGTGTAAAAAGTATTAAAGCCAATTAAAATACTCTTTTGGTTTTGGTCAAGGCTTTTTTAAGCGAAGGGGTCCTCAAGCAGTTACCAATGCTGCTATTCTTAGAGGTGTGGGACTGCACATTTCTGTTAAACAAGCATTAAACATTCAGTGATTTCCCCTGCACCACCACCCCTTCTCTTCCCTTTCTTTTTTATGTAGTTTCACTAGTACGACTCATCTGTTCTGTTCCAGAGTGTGTTCTGACATCAAGAGCTGCATGAAGAATAGCAAGCATGAAGAGAACAAATCAGTCCAGGCAGAAGTGCAGAAGCGTCAAGAACATAAATGTAAATTAAGGGGTTTTAAAGCGCGGTATGCGTTCCATGCTGTAGTTTCCTGAACACTTAAAGCTTACACTATTCTGGAAGAAACCCTCTTGCTATGCTTATCTTTTGGCAGGCCTGAGTGTTTGGGCACACCAGAGACCTGGTCTGGATGGAAATAAGTATATTTTTGGCTGGGTGAGTTCTGGCCCAGATTAGTTGCCTGACCAGTTAGCTACAGTGTTAGAAATGCTTGCACTAACATGCGGAAGAGTTGGGGTGGTGTGGGTGGGAATGAGTGGTCAGTTTGAAGGCAGGGATGGCTTCTCTGATGGAGTCGGTGTGTTTGAAAATGAGGCCTTAGTCCTGGTGGAATGCCCTCCAGGTCCTCCAAGGTCAAATGCCTTTGTGGGAATTTTCTTTTTTGCTTCATCTGCTTTGAAGGTTGGTTTTAAAGGCACTTGCAGAGCTTGGTCTATAAGCATATTTGAAACACATGTCCAGATGAATTAGATGTGTGTATAAAATGGGTTAAACTGCTTAAGACTTTAGCATGAGGACCACTATCGAGGGTTCACCCAGGTTTAATTCTGTTTACATCTGTTCCAACGTTTATGAATTCAGATGAACTTTTCTGTGATCTGCAATTCAAAAGCAAGGATGACTTAATTTAGGCTCCAGGAGTTTGTCTTATGTGTTTTCAAAACTCTTCTGGAATTTCCTGTCCCTGCTACAACAACAGTAAAGTACACCTCTACATTTAACAGCCTCTCATTAAGCTAACTAGCACTAACTTTAGTTTTCCTTATATGCAGCAGGGTGTAATTTGTGAGGTAACTAATAGTTACTACATGGGCAGCTGTTGTTCATGGGGTAGGACTGAAGTTACCATCCTGGGGACGAGCGCTCCTGCTCCTCTGATTTGAAGCCTGAATTCCCTTGGCCAGGCAGAGTATTGCTACTTAATGACTACTGGTGCAAAGATAAAAGCAATAGCTGTTTCCCCAAAAATTTGTGCTTGGATACTTGTTCATCTAGTGAAGCCTTAGAGAAAAACAAAAACCAAATACTTGCAGGTTATTATGAAGTCCCCAGAACACCATGAAACTCATTGCACTGGTCTCTTTTCAGGTGTGGTAGTGTCTCGTGTTGCTGTTTTGATATCATGCAGTACTGCATCAGATGACCAAAGAATCCTGCTCTGGTCTGACTAATTTTGAAGAAACACCTTTTTTTGCTGTTAGCAGTTTGCTAATAGCCTAAACGAAAGCCTAAATGAACATGTGAAGGGAAGAATGACCACAGATACTTGCTCATAAAACCATTAACCTTTTCCAGTATCTCCCTACAATGTTTGACTTTACTTTTTGTGGCAGCATATTTAACAGGCTGTTTTAACCTGAAATATTTTTCTGTTTTTCTCAATTTATTACCTTCAAGTATTCAAGTGGTCTTTTGTGAGCTCCTTTGTCACCTTTATGTTATGAAGAACTGTAAAAAGGAGGGACTGATTAGTTTTATGATCCAGCATCAGATGAAAATTAATTCCTCTGTGACTGCTGCTTTTAAAGTGTAAATCTTTCTGTATTTTATACCTGATAAAATGGCATGTTTGTTCTTCTGAAAGGAACTGTCGAATTAGCAAAATAAAACACCTTCCTTAATATATTAAAAAGGGAAATGTTTCCCCAAAATTATTGATATGGAAATGCTTAATTTACATTTCCCCACTTTCACTAGAGAATTCTGTGTGTGACTAAAGAACTAGGGTCATCTGGTGAGATTGTACTAGCAGTTATTGGAAGAAATAGGGGAAATTTAAAATTAAACTTTAAAAGAATGTTAGATAGGAACGAGAAATTAAGGAAGAATTGAACAAGGTTTAAGAACAAGAATATTTACTAAAATTTTCCCTACTACCTTCTCAATAGAACTTTAATTCTCAATCTAAAGGAAAAACAAGGAGGAAGTTGTAATTCCAGAAATAAGGTTTAAACGCTTCTACCAGACTTTCTTCGTTAAAGCTTACCATTGCAAGTTAAAAGTTGGTTATAGCCTAAGTGACTTGAGTACATGTGGGCTTTGTTGTGAGTAGCTGCAGCGATTTTTTTTTTCGTCACAATCTAAATTTCAAGCAGTTGACACTATTGTGTTCTGCTTTCCTCACCATTGTAGGCTACAGCTTATTACAGCAGAATTAGCAGTATTAGCTCTGGAAGAGGCGTGATTCTGGGGCCTTTTGACACTGCAAGGATTAAGAAGGGAGCTTGTTCTGTAAACAGCTGAGGAAAGATATGGAATTAAGGTTTTTTCTGTCTTGCTGGGGGACTATGTGTGCATAGACTCTGTTTTCATGTCTTCCCCCGAGTTCTTGATCCAAAGTAACAAGTTAATTTTATCCCAAGTAACTGCAGAAAACCACAGGTGTGTGCTGTTTGCTGACTGAAAAATAAGGGTCAGTGCTGACTGAAGGTTCTCATTGCTGTGAATTATTGTGCAAGGCATGATGGATGTTTGAAAGAGCTCTGCTAAGATCCCTGGGCAGGAGCAACTAGGAAGATCACTTTCGTAGGTTACAGAAGGAGAGGAAAAAAGAAAAGGTTGGGGAGAAGGCTGGAGGTAGTTGTAGAAATGTCACAGAATGCATTTTGATTTTACAGCAAACCAGCTGTGGGTAGTGAATGTCCTGTGGCCAGGGAGATGGCTTGGCTGTGCTCTTAGGAGTTTTTAAGGGTAAAAGTTAAAGATGACTTTTGATAACGTCTGGCCAAAGCATGCTACCTTCACATAAGTGTAAGTGAAAGGTAACTTTGGTTCACAATTAACAACTAATTGAATAAAATAGTAGTGTGGGGGTTCATCACAGTTAAATGCTATTGACTTTAAACAGGACGATGCCCACAAACTGCCTGTGACCCAGAGGGTTGCAGGATGCTTGAGAAAGTGATTTAACTGGAGTGTGTACTCAGTGGATGACAGGATGGCACAAAGTGGGGGTACGCGGCTCAGTGTAGCCACCTAGCTTCCAGGATGCAAGGTTCTTGGTGCTGTGGTTTGTTTAGAGCTTTAAGCTGGCATTGCTACTTGAGATGGCCCTGGCACTCTTAACCTGCTCCCTTACCTCTGCCCAGGCATTTGTGTGGGGAATCAGATCAGGAACTGAACATGTTCTAACATAATTAACTGCTTTTCCCTGCATTAGTTTTCAGCTGGAATTAGTTCTTGATTGAGTTCATTATGGTGGGTGAATTATTCTGTCAATCTGAAGGAAGGGAAAAGGTGAGAGCAGTTTTTCTGACAGTAGCACTGTGTTTTCCTGTTTTACAGGAGTTATGAAACCATTATGCCAGTTAAGAATCTGGTTTCCTCTCTGTTTAATGGGGAGAAAGGTGGGTTCCTTTAGACAGTTTAGTGTAGGGATCCACTTAAAAGCTTTGAATTGCTCTCTGGAAGAATGTACTCTTCTCCCTGCCCTATTTAGGGAGGCCAGCCTTCCAGCACAGACACCTCAGGTAACTGGCAGCAGGACTCCAGACACTATCAAAGAGGTATATCTGCCTCCCATTCTTTTGCTGGGTCAGTACTTCAGGAAACCATCCTTCTACAACAAGATGTTTGCAACTGCAGCTGTCATTCTGTAGCTTTTTTTTACATATTTCTTGGGGCCTCTTCATGTTGACAGGCCCCTTTTTGTACATAGAAAAAGCACAAGCGTTTATTAACCCATGATGAAGTTCTATCACTCTTCTGTTCTAGGTTTCTTAGTTTTTCTTTTCCTTACTCTCTCCAAGGTGCTAGAATATTTCTCAAAATAATTACCTAATGGTGGATTAATGGGACTGCTTTTTTCTTAATTTAAAACTAATAGATGTTTGAGGTAGTACATCTGATTTTTTTCAGTGCCAGTGTTGTACATGACAAGGAGGAAATGAGAAAGCAGCTGGAGATGGGCATAGCATAGCAGTCATAACCAGTGGATATGGAATTTAATGCAGTAAGCAAATGAAAGCTTTGTTTTCAGCATGAGAAAATTAACTTAATAAAAGAAATTTATCCCAGTTTTTTAGTTTCTGCTGCTGGTAGTGAATCTGTCATGTTTTGCATGTGATAGCGCTGTGAAGATATCCCCTCCCAAGTTATTCACACAGTGGTACCTGTTCCTTAAAGTCTTGTGAGCTTTGTCAAGTAGTTTCACGTTCCTAGGCTTATCTTTAAAAGAAAAAAGAGGGTAAAGTTGGTTCCCTCTTTTGCCTGTTCCTGAATAATTCAACACAAGATTGCTAAGTTTTTGTGCAACTTTCACTTATAATTGGATGCTTAAGTAACTCCACCCCTATTAATCTTCTATATTTCTGTGGGCAAATAGCAAAAGAAGTGGACAAGAGTCTGCTAGGAAATTTCAGTCTCTGTATATAATCTGAATTCTGGATGATCTGTGGGTCTTTGCCTTTATGCACAGCTAGCCTGTTTTGATCCAGCTGAGCCTCTTGAGTGTACTACCATGGCTGAACTCCTCTTAGAGCCACCTTGAGTTCAAGAGCTTTATAGCCATGGTTGTGAAGTGCTGAGACTAAGCTAACAAACTTCTCTTGAGGGTGTGTGGCTCTACACAGAGCTCTTCAGGCATCTTCCCACCACTTTTCCAGTTATGTCAGGATTTTTTTATTCTACTTCCATGCTGTGTGGAGAACAAGATTTGGCATGCTTTTAAACAGAGAGGGGAGCTTTGAGAACAGTGCACATCCACCTAGTTCATATTCTGATTTGTTGCCCATGTAGAGGTGCTACTGATATGCCCAGGAGATTAGAAGCAACTGTAGTAAGAGCAGCACTAGGAAAGGCTATACTTAATGCTTTGTGTTTTCTAAAGCAAATAGACATACACAAAAAGCTGCATTCGTGCCATGTTCATCTCTTAATCGGGGAAGCCCTGCTGGAGGAAAAGCAAGGGCTGCCTGCATGTTAAACTGCCTTATCTTTGACTACGCTTAGTTGGGAGGCTTTTCAGAAGAAAGATATGGCTGTTTCACAATGGGGAAGGATGGGCCAAGCACTCCAGCAGTTACTTTGCACCTGTTAATGTCCTTAAATACTTATAGACATAGATATTGACTGCAAGCAGGAAAAAAACCAAAAAGCCTGTTTGTCCAATGTCCAAAAATGCTCTGTTGGATGTATTTTTTAACAAATCTTTCTCTAAGTTGCAGAAATACTGCATAACTATAGACTCTTCTGTGAACGTTTTGCTTATTCCTCTCTTCAGCTTTCAAAGTTCACAGACTATGCAGGAGAAACATAAGTCTCCCATGTTTTAATATAATGCTTTATTTTCACTCCTGTATCAATTTTACTAAGCGGCTAATCCATAAGTGTCAAAGCCATGCAGATTTTGGAGTGGGGTGTGTTTGTGGATTGACTTGAGTTCAAAGTCTGAATGTGTTGCAGGGTGGGGTTTTTTGCAGCATCATAGCTGCTGATATTTTAATTATTTTATGAATGCCAGATATTTATTGATAGCTAGCATTTGGCTTCATTGTATCTATTGTTTGTTGTGTTTGTTTCAAGTGAACTGTATATTACAGCATTAAATGTACATCTGTCTCTGGGTTTGTACTGTCTGCATTGACATCTAGAGCAAGTTGTCTTTAATGCTTTGACAATTAAGATTAATGCTGTTATAGGACTGCATTAATTGAGTGCTATGTCTCAGTCTTTTTGTGTTGATGTGGTGAGTTTGATCAGCCTTGCTGTACTGGAAGTTTTCTTAAATCATGTTCCTGAATGTTGAGAGTGTACATCTTCTAGCTGAATGCTGTACTGGTTAAGCATGAAGCTTTTGGATGGGACCCAGAATGACAAAATGTTGTATTGTAGTTGGGCTGAGACTCTCCTGTGCTGCAGTTTGTAGGGCTGTTGGCATTAAATGACTTGTTTTTCAAGCAACCTTTTGATCAATTTCACTGGAGTAAGGTGTCAGTTGTATCAAACGCATACCCCATCTTATTTCTGCTTGTTTCAGTTCTTCAGATGAGCTGCCCATCAGTTACTTGAGAAAGCTCAGGCCTATTGTTTGGATGGCACAACTTCTTACCAGGCAAATTGGATTGTGACAGTGCGTTGAATTGTTTAGTGACGCAGTGTCTCTCATTTGAGTTGGTAGAGCCTGTTGAGCGAGCATGTACGTAAAGACTAGTTTGAGCTATTACATGGGAATTGTGGTTTTGATTTCAGATGTTCTCTGGTCTTCCTTGGTCACTCTCCTTATTCTGGAAGCTCTTCTCTCTTGGTTTTTTTTAGTTCTCATTTACCAAATAATTTTCTGTTAACCTGCTGCTTTGTTTTCCTTTTTAGATTCAGTCATTGTGGATCTAAACTATTGGTATAAGGTACAGTAACTGGTAGGAAGAGAGCTGAAGATAAAAGCCAGAAATAAAAGGTTGGGAGAATGGTAAGACAAAATATATTCAGCAGTCTTTATTCCTAGTGTTCCACTGCTATAATGGTCTTAGTTGCAGCAAACATGTTCTCTGAAATGTTGGAAACTTTTTCTCAGAACTTGGCTGGATAATTTCTAGGAGTGTAAATCTAAAAAGTTGAGGAAGACCTGCTTTATTAAAATTAGCAGAAATGGAAAATCGTCAGCAAGCTGCAGGATCTCATCCAGCGAGTTGATGGTATCTTCTGGTGACTCCTCCAATAAATCTAAAACTTCCCCTAAAACCAACTTTGTGAAAAAGGAGGAGTAAGTTTAAAAAAAAAAAAACGAAAGGAAAAAAATGCTGGCAAATACTTGTGACAGAGTGATTGAGATGTGACATGGACAAGCAGCACAAAGCTCACCACAGCAGAGATCGAGTGTCTTTCCAGAGAACTTACTTAGTAGGAAAGAGCCCATACATTTTTGCCTAGTCCCTTTTCGTCTCAAGTTTAGCGGCCATCCTGTGTCCCCCTAGTTGTAGAAGTATTTTAATTTGAAAATCCACACTTTCTTGAGATGAAATCTTGGCAGATCAGCAAGATTTTTTAGCTGGCCAAGACATCAGTTGAGACTCCTTCTGTATTTCTGTAGTACATTGTTAATATAACCTGGAGTGGTTTGTAGTTTCCTTAAAAATACTGTTAACATTTCCTCTGCTGGCAAGAACCTGGTTTAAAAACAGTGTCTTTCAGATTAATTTTTTGAGAGGAACAGACCGTAGTGCATAGCATGGAATAGGCAGGAGTAAATGCTTATCTGTGCGATGAATTTTAGAGTACAGGAGGTCTGAGTCACAACGAACTAGAGGGCAGTGAAAGAGGATGTGGTAGGAGACGGTCTCGGCTGTGTTGCTGCAGTGCATGTTGCTCACCGCTGGAGGACAGCCGTGCTTTGCCAGGCCCGCTGCTTTGGGGTCTGGCTCTCGCAGGAGGATGTTATGAGTAGTGACAGGTAACTCCAGGGTAAGAGATAAGCATCTCTAAAATAAGAGAGCGAGCTGGAAGAAATAGGGGTATCTTAGTTTCTTTACTGAATCGTTGTTAAGAGTCCTTCCACTTACTTCACACATGTGAACACCCTTCATTGTGAGCATACTTTGAACAAAGTCTTGCCTGCTGGTGTTTATTTGGTCTCAGTGTAAGCCTGCTTTCCTAGGCTGTCAAACCTTCCTGGCAAGATGAGCCATATGCCAAAGTCGTCAAGTATGAGCGATCTGTTCCTTTGTGGACACACAATTTTTTTGGTGTGCAAGTCTGGGAGATGAAGCTTTCCTACGCTCTGCTGGAGGACCTGCTTCTGCAGGATCCTAGAGGACACTGGTAAATCTTGGCCTGTTGGCTTGCTTTCAGGTGACTTAGTTTTGTTACTAGCTTCGATATTGGCACTTAATGTGAAGGTCCTTATGAGAGCCCCACCTGAACTGCTCAGAGCTGCTTGTTTTTGTGTCAAGGTTTCTGACCTCTGCTCTGTTCCTCTATAAGGCACCAAAGTGGAACTGCATTAGGTTTGCAGATGGGCTTTTGTCATTTTTTTTTTTCCTTCCGTCTTAAATCTCGTCCATCTAAATCCAGTTGGTGGGCAGTCACGAGCAGGTTCCACAGTGCTCAGTTTTGACGCCAGTCTTATTTAATATCTTTATCAGTGATCTGGATGAGGGGATTGAGTGCACCCTCAGTAAGTTTGCAGATGACACCAAATTGAGTGGGAATGTCAATCTCAAGGGTAGGAAGGCTCTGCAGAGGGATCCTAGACAGGCGGGATCAATGGGCCGAGGTCAGTTGTATGAGGTTTAACAAGGCCAAGTGCCGGGTCCTGCAGTGGGGTCACAATAACCCCATGCAATGCTACAGGCTTGGGGAAAAGTGGCTGGAGAGCTGCCTGGCGGAGAAGGACCTGGGTGTGTTGGTTGACAGCCGGCTGAGCACGAGCCAGCAGTGTGCCCGAGTGGCCAAGGCGGCCAACAGCATCCTGGCTTGTATCAGGAATAGCGTGGCCAGCAGGAGCAGGGCAGTGATCGTGCCCCTGTACTCAGCACTGAATACTGTGTTCAGCACCTTGAATACTGGGTTCAGTTTTGGACCACTCAGTACAAGAAGGACATTAAGTTGCTGGAGTGTGTCCAGAGCAGGGCAACGAAGCTGGTGAAGGGTCTGGAGAACGAGTCTTATGAGGAAAGGTTGAGGGAGCTGGGGTTGTTTAGTCTGGAGAAGAGGAGGCTGAGGGGAGACCTTATTGTTCTCTACAACTACCTGAAAGGAGGTTGTAGTGAGGTGGGTGCTGGTCTCTTCTCCCAAGTCACTAGTGATGGGATGAGATGAAATGGCCTCAAGCTGCGTCAGGGGAGGTTTAGATTGGATATTAGGAAAAATGTCTTTACTGAAAGAGTGGTCAGGCATTGGCACAGGCTGCGCAGAGAGGTGGTGGAGTTGCCATCCATGGTGGTATTTAAAAGATGTGTAGATGTGGCACCTCAGGGCATGGTTTAGGGGGCATGGTGGTGTTGGGTTGGGGGTTGGATTTGATGATCCTAGTGGTCTTTTCCAACATTTATTCTATGATTACTGCCCCCTGAGCTATTTACCACATTCTCATATTTTGTTTAGCTCTTTCCTTCCTTTTCTGTTAAGAGTCTTTTGGTCACCTGAAGAGGCTTCTTGTGTGTGTCTCTCTGCAAATACTTGATATAATTGAAAAACAATTTGCTCCAAGTGTTTCACAGTTGCTGTAGGCCAAAGACCAGTGCTCTGTTCTGATCACCTGCTGGCTAGTGTTAAATACTTGCATCATCTTGTGTACTTCAGCTGTTTGTCCATATGGATTTGCTCTGACTTGAAAAGCTGATGGGTGATAAAGGAAAGGAGAGGCCGGATTCCTGCAGGGAGTGTGCATGAAGCCATATGTCAGTAATTCTGGGTATCTGGTGCCCCCTGGAGACTGCTGCTGCCCACAGCATAATGAATATCAAGACCGCACATTAATACTGAGCAGGCTGAAGAACAATATGAACTATATTGTTCTCAACGGAAGTGGAGGATACCAGAAAAGGCAGTAGAGTAAAAGCAATAAAAACAATTACATATCTTGTCATTCTTAAAGATAATGAAGACTAACAGCTGTGTTTCATGTCTGTGCATATAAGCCTGTGTATTTAAAAAATTAGTATGCAAGATTAAGTGTAGGTATTTGAAAGTAGCGTGATATGAGGGTTAAGTGTTAAGTTCACAAGGCAGGTTAAATAGATTCTGTTAGCTAGTCTGAGGGCCACTCAATCTAATAGGAAAATGTTGAAGACTCTTATCAAATCTGGAATTGGAATCAGAACTTCATCACTAGCTTTGTAAGGAAACTGGCATTTTTGTTACTTATTTCAACAGTAAAATTGACCATGGTACCTTTCTAACGCTTAAGTGAGGGGTATAATAAATTGTATCCTGATGCAAGGAATGTATTTGACATGATTGTGGAATCTGCTTTCATTTTTCCAAATTAAACCACCTGAAACAGGGTTAGGCTTAAAAAATACTACTTTACTATGATTTTCATTATTTTCATTTTGGGAAAAAGGCAGCTGCAAAAAGGTCACTTCTTTTAGCTGCTATTACTCTTGAAACAACCTTCCTGCAGAATGCAAACAGAGGAATTCCATATTTGACACTGAGTGCACAGAAGAATGCTGGATGGTCTAGTCTGAGCAGGAAGAAAATCCCAATGTTACGCATGTAACCCTGAAAATAATGGCATACAGTTAAGGCCCACCAAAATGCTGAGCTTCAGTATTGTTGCTTGCTTATGATATGGGTAGATTTAACCCAGGTGCCATGAGAAAGCAGTAGAGTCCGCTAGCTCTGAGTCCACATCATTTAAATTGAAGTAAAATTTTCTGAGCCTTGTTTGCCTGCTGCAGCTCATTCACACCAAAGGGGGCACCGGGCATCATCCTCTGCTCTGCTCATGGGCCAGGTGATGTCCAGAAGTGGGAGCAGGAATTGAAATCCAGGCTGCTTGCAAAAAATATACTTGACTAACTTATGTCCTTTCATTTTTGTTGTTCAGGTGAGATTTAAACATACAGGAAACAACAGTAGTTTGACACAAAACAAGTGAGGCTTAAGTTCTTGTCCTCAGTTCTTAGTGCTTTTTCTTCTGGAAAAGTTCTGCAGTTCTCAAATATAATTCTTTCACGTTGGCTTTCTAGTTTTAACAGTATATTATTTTTGTGCCTTTAAAATTTATAGCCAAAGCCTGCCTCTGGTATTGCTAAGCCATGTAAAGTGACTAAACAAGCTCAATAAGGAATAATACTGCCGTACATCTTTCCTGTGAGATTTGTGGTCTTTGAGAAATGGGAACATGCATATCACTTAATCTCTCCTCCTTGCTTTCCTTCCTTTCCAAGAAACCCATACAGTTGTCTCACTTCAGGCAGCGTTCTGTGATTGCCTTGGCTTACAGTGGCATTAGGCTAGTGGAGACTTAGAGTTCTCAAATCCTGTTTTCTGAATATACTTTCAGTACATTGCTGCTGTTGAGCTGGTGGTTTTCAGTTAGGCCACTTGGCCCTCTGTGGGGTTTGTGCAGTTGTTAAAATACATTGGATGGTGTGCATCATTCATTCTCTTGTTTCTACAGCAGGAAGGTGAAATGGAAGGTGAGGCAGTTGAAGCTATTGTGGAGGAATCAGAAACTTTTATTAAGGGGAAAGAGAGAAAAACCTATCAGAGACGCCGTGAAGGTGGGCAGGAGGACGATGCTTGTCATATGCCACCAAATCAAGCAGATGGAGGTGAAGTAGTGCAGGATGTCAACAGTGGTGTGCAGATGGTGATGATGGAACAGCTGGATCCAACCCTTCTTCAAATGAAGACTGAAGTAATGGAAGGTGCAGTGCCTCAAGAAACAGAGGCCACGGTGGATGACACACAGATCATAACACTTCAGGTTGTTAATATGGAAGAGCAGCCTATAAACCTTGGTGAGCTTCAGCTGGTCCAAGTACCTGTACCAGTGACTGTACCTGTTGCCACCACGTCTGTGGAAGAACTTCAGGGAGCTTATGAAAATGAGGTTTCCAAAGGAGGCCTGCAAGAGGGAGAGCCCATGATCTGTCACACCCTCCCTTTACCAGAAGGCTTCCAAGTAGTGAAAGTGGGTGCAAATGGTGAGGTGGAGACACTGGAACAAGGTGAACTTCAGCCACAGGAAGATCCCAATTGGCAAAAAGATCCAGACTATCAGCCACCAGCCAAAAAAACAAAGAAAAACAAAAAGAGTAAGCTTCGCTACACCGAGGAAGGCAAAGATGTGGATGTCTCTGTGTATGACTTTGAAGAGGAGCAGCAGGAGGGTTTGTTGTCAGAGGTCAATGCAGAAAAGGTGGTGGGCAATATGAAACCACCTAAACCAACAAAAATTAAAAAGAAAGGTAAGCTCCCCATCTGCAAATTCATTTTGAAATTGGATTTGTTACGGTGGAACCTTGCAATGTGATCGAAGTGACTGAGTAGATGCAGGTGGGAGTAAAGCAGAAATGCCCAATGTCGCTTATGCTTTATATAAGAGCTCAGAATAGAGCTCAGCTCTATTGTTTCTTGGGCAAACCTCCTATCACCACCTATAAAGGAGCTCATTTTCCTCAAGCATGATGCTGTGGCATTAGTCTTGCCATACAGCTACAGTTGAAAAGATTCTTCTCTTTGTTGTAATACGTATGTAAGAATTTGTGTACGTGTGGTTTACATCAGGAACCAACAGTATAATTAGTTCTGTGGGTTTTTCCTAACCAATTGCTGGGTAGGGTAGGTGGTGCAAAATACAACTTTTCTTAAAACTGTAAATTGAGGCACCCTTTTTAGAGTGGAGAAGGAACACTGAGTGCTGGCATACTAATGAAAACCGAAGTCAAGCCAGCCATAGGCAATGACTGTTTCTAAGGATTTAATGGTACATGATGTGGTTCCTTGTAGTAGTTGTACCTCCAAGAATCTCTCCTTTTCCCTGCTGATCTCTTACATAATGCAGTAGACCACAGTACTGTCAAGAGTAAAGATGATTTCCTTCATGGCTAGGTGTAAAGAAGACATTCCAGTGTGAACTGTGCAGTTACACTTGTCCGCGTCGTTCCAACTTGGACCGCCACATGAAAAGCCACACTGATGAAAGACCACATAAGTGCCATCTCTGTGGCAGGGCTTTTCGGACAGTCACATTGCTGAGGAACCACCTCAACACTCACACAGGTACCCTTGCTTTTGCATACATTGTTTTTGTAGGATCTATTCTCTTTAGAATAGATAGAAAACCAGGGTGGATCTGTCTTCAGTCTGTTTAATTCCACTTACAGAATAAACTAAAAAGAAAGAAACTATGCAGTGCTGTTGTTCATTTCTCATTTGAAGTCAGTTTTCTGCCTGGCCAGATCAGGTGCAAAGCTCATTGGTACATAGGTATAAGGCTGATCCTGGGCTTGATCTGAAATCACCTGAAGTTATAGAAAATGCTCCGTTTGTCTTGTGCATTAGTTGTGTTCCAAGCTTTGTGTCACCACTGCTGCTTGCAGAAAAGTAAGATGAGAATGAGGCTGGAGTTAAACATAAGGGAGCTGAAAATAGCAAAAAGATCCCCAACCCAAAACGAACAAACACACCCACAAAAAAACCCCCACTACCACTAAAAAAAAGCCCTCATCAAACCCCCAAGCAATAGATTATGAAGTGGACCAACAGAACTTATGGCTAGGAAGCGTAGCACACTTCTGTTTCTCCTTACAAGTTTCTGGTGTAGAACTATGAGGTGTTAAAAATGTGTAGACATGGCACTTCAGGGCATGGTTTAGGAGGCCTGGTGGTGTTGGGTCGGGGGTTGGACTTAATGATCTTAGAGGTCTTTTCCTATCTTAATGATTCTATGATTCTAGGTACCTGAACTGTAATTAAGCTTTTTGTGACCTTTCTGCCAGGAAAAAAGTGTCACATCCCTCGTGTTCTCTACCTACCTACATTATGTCTAACTGGATGGTTTAAAATTTGTAAATAACCAAGTGATACAAAAAGAAGAGAGTTTGCTTCCTCATTGAAAGGTTATTAATTCTCTAAGATCTTCAGTCCATTAGTTATGTATACAAAAGTTGTGATGCCTGCATACTATTTGTTGCTCTAATCTTTCAGAACATGAAAGCAATGTTGCTAAATCACTTTAAAAGAAAAAAATGTCCCATATTTTCTTTTGCCACTAAACCTGACTGTCATCATCTTCCTCTTCTGCTGTAAACGATTAGGTACTCGCCCTCACAAGTGCCCAGACTGCGACATGGCCTTTGTGACCAGTGGAGAGTTGGTTCGGCATCGCCGCTACAAACATACCCATGAGAAACCCTTCAAATGTTCAATGTGTGATTATGCTAGTGTGGAGGTATGTTAGTTAATTGTTACAGCACTGAATATTTCCTTGTATGCTTCAAAGCCTGTTTACAGTCTGTTACGAACTCTGTTCTTGTACATTTTCTCTTTGGCCATTTGTTTAAAAGGCTCTAAGCAAAAACGTTGCAAATCAGGTCTGCTCATAGAAGCAAATGGTGGGGCTTCCCTAGTTATTGAGAGAACAGTTTGAGAGCATGTATGCATAGAAATCCTAGGCGATATCCATTTCTTTTTTGGAGACGATAGTTGTTGTCATTGTTTCTTAAATTATTCGGCCTTTAAGATGATTGCAGGAATTGTAGTGTGCTCCACGTTGAAGGAGGCAGCCATCTTCTGCTGCAGTAGGGTGTACTTTCAGACTAGAGGTGCCCTCCCATTTTAGAAACATGCATTCTGCATGTTATCTGTTTATGCCATTAAGGTGACTGTAGCGAAAATTAATGAGCCTTTGCCTCAATATTGGTGAAAAGTAGCTTTGCTAATACTGGAGTGATTGACCAATTTGCTCGAGCAAATTAAGCTTCCTTGAGTGCACTCTCCTATGCAGTATTGCTACTTATGCTGCAGGACAGCTTCTGTATTGTGATAGGAAATTTGAGCAAGCTGATGAGCAATGTAATTGAAAAAAAAAAAGGGGGATGTCTGCAGTGGAAGAAGGCTACAGTGGGGAGAGGCTGAGTACGGCCTTTTCGTCCTACCCATGCTGTGGCTGCAGTGCTGTAATTCCAGTCCCTGTGGTTTGCATGCTGAATAACTTGTGCTGCAGTGGTTTTCATGGTATGAATTAGGAAAGAATAACCAAGTTATTCCTTATGCGAGCTCGTGCTGTGTTTTATAGGCATAGGTTGGTGATTAAACAGCATGGTCAGGCTGGAGTAGAAAAATGCCTTAACATCGGTGTTCATGCCTACCTTTAAGCTGGATTCATGCCTTCTAGAGAAGCACAAATCCAGCTTAATCTTCCTTCAAGAGAGGAAAGGAATTAAGCCACCCTGTTGATTGCAGGACTAGATTTTTGTTGTTCTTAGCAAGAAATTGATTTATCTTCTCTCTCAAAGTAACTGGAGAGGACCCAAGAAAGCCCCCTGTGGAGAATAATATACTGTAGAGGGGACGGTAACCCCTGCAATGTTTCCTGCATCCATGCTTTCCCAGAACATTTTCTTGTGTTTCTTCAGGATACTTTCAAATTTTAGTGGGTTTTCAGATGCAGATATGGTCAATAATAGTAAGGTGAGCACAAGACTAAACTAGGCTGCACTGAAGGTAGGAACAAGCATCGAGCAAGACCAGGAATGAGGTTGGGAGGTGAAGTAGAATTGGCAGGAGCTAGTGGCTATGTGCAGTGTGATAATGGGATTGGAGCATGCTTGCTTGTTTCAGTGGCTAGTATAAATAAAACCAGACTACCATAAACTCTTAACTGCTTTCTTGTACTTTTGGCAATCTGACCTGCTCATCTATGCTAACTTCAGTCTTGCTGTTGACTTCCAGGTTAGCAAATTGAAACGGCACATCCGTTCTCACACTGGAGAGCGTCCGTTCCAGTGCAGCTTGTGCAGCTATGCCAGCAGGGATACCTACAAACTGAAGAGACACATGAGGACCCACTCTGGTATCAATGCTGTGTTTCTTTAGTGTGGGTTTTTTTATGTTTTAGTGTCAGCGCTGAGGCTGTGTACAGTGTGTGCTAACACTTAAACACCAAAAAAAATACTATTTTTTAATTTAATGTAAAACCTTTATAGAAGAGAACGCACAGTGATTTGTAAGCGCTAGTAAATTCATAACCTGATAGTAATTGCTGCATTGAGAAATGAGCTTGGAGGATTCTGATTTCCAGTTTGACTGTGAGCTGATAAAATACAGGCAATTCTAGTAGGGAGAGAAGAAACTTCTTCTGTTATCAGTGTTCCGCTTCCAGTTGAACTTTATAGACATTTGCAGTTTCATGCTTGAGTGTAATTACAAAAGCATCTCCTGCATGTTTGTAAAGAGTCTAAATTTTTTATTCAGTAGAAATAGGGTTGGATGTTACTGGAGTGCCAAATTAATCATACTGCTAAAATTGGAAGGGGGAAAAAAAAAATGCCCTTGCCTGTATTCATGAGCTTTCAGAACCCCCACCCCCCAAAAAAATCTGATGCCGCTTGCTGTCTTCTGGCAGCCTGTGTGCATAGGTCTTCCATTCATCTCCAAGTAAGGATAACAATTTAACTCATTTGCTTAGCAGTTGAACTCAAGTCTCTTTGTAGAAAGACACATACTGGAGCTAAAACTTCTGGAGAAAGAGACATTATTGAGCTCTTTCTAGAGTTACTATTTCTATCAACTAGCTGTTGCAAGTTTCCTGGGAGGTGGTTTTGTTTGGTGAGATTTTTTTAAATTAAAGTACTTGTGCTATTTTTCCCTTCTGCTACTGAAGGAGAGAAGCCATATGAATGTTACATCTGCCATGCTCGCTTCACTCAGAGTGGTACCATGAAGATGCACATTTTGCAGAAGCACACAGAGAACGTGGCCAAATTTCACTGTCCTCACTGTGATACTGTTATAGCGAGAAAGAGTGACTTGGGTATGTATCTCTCAAAAGTGGCCACTTAGTGAAGATTCTACAAAACACTCCCCAGAATTAGAGTTCATAACACAGCTGCTGTCTCTTCTGGGTTTTTCAACCTAATAATTCTGGTAAATGTACAACATGAAGTACAGGCTTAGATGTGTGGCTGGTAATACACACTTCTAGCTTACAGCAGCAGCTGCAAACTATAAGAATTTTCAGTTTCTCTTTGTTACTTGAAAATGTAGCATGTTTTACAAGCATACAAGGCAAGCTACTGTTTTCAGACCCACAGATGAAAGTCATTTATTGAACTTGGATTGCGATTACAACTGCATATCAACTGGAGTCTGAAAAACCAGACGATCACTTGGCTTGACCTCTTGCACATTGGAAGCCATTAAGTTTCATGCAGAGATATTTTCATCAAGCTAAAAGGTTTGAATTAGATAGACCAGATAATTTTCCAGGATGTGAAGCTGTGTGCTACAGAGGATAGGAGAGACTGAATTGTCACAAAAGCCCTGAGTCCTTGCAGTAGGAGAGTCTTGATCTATGAGCAGTACCCAGTGTGATTTCAGCAGGCAAGCTCTCTTATGTTCTACAAGAAGGTGAAAAAATATCACGTCCAGAGCAGCCGAGCAGAAGGAAGAAGCCACGATTTGGCAGAACTTTCTGTCTGTAAACAAAATATTGCCCAAGGATGGGAAGGCAGGCTGCCTTCCAGTAAAGACAAGTGTAAAGTGCCACGGTGAGAGGCAGTTTGAGAGAATGGCAGTCAGTTGATGTGAGGAGCAAATGAGCTGGTTTACAATGGTGAAAAACTGCTGTTATCTTTGAAGAATATTGTTCTAATAATGCTTTATCTACCCTAAGCTACCTTGTGCAGCTGTGGTATGCTCTTAGTTGGGGGATTTTAAAGTTACTAAAACCTCT
This sequence comes from Phalacrocorax carbo, assembly GCF_963921805.1. Taxonomy (NCBI): domain Eukaryota; kingdom Metazoa; phylum Chordata; class Aves; order Suliformes; family Phalacrocoracidae; genus Phalacrocorax; species Phalacrocorax carbo. The sequence goes on from NC_087520.1 coordinate 23,707,923, forward strand.
GTTGGGGATTATCTGCTGGTATCCCTGTTGCCTTCTAGCCCTGTCACTCTGACTTCTAATCCTGCAGAAAATCCTGTTTCTCCCAGTGTATTACCTGGCTTCGGGCTGTATCCAGGCAATTCAGGGTAGTCTTAAACATAACAGTCCACAAGACTCTTTAGTTTGACAATCATATGTTACAAATGCAAGGGTACTCTCTCAGCACAGATTGTGACTAATAACGAAATCTAGATTACTGTGGAAGAATTTGGAGTTTTTCAGCAGTTTCAGTTTTTCAGTTTCTGTCTAGAAACTGTTCTGGTTGCTTTTAATTATGAGTCTTTTAGGTTTATAGTTGAATCCTAAATCAACTACTTCACTTTCTTTGGTTGAGCTCATGAGCATGTGGAAGGAAGATCGCTAAGGGGACTGTAGGCTAGTTTTCCATGCTTGGAAAGCCAGGATGACTAAAACCTCTGATTCTTTTGCTCCTAGGCGTCCATTTGCGAAAGCAGCATTCCTACATTGAACAGGGCAAGAAGTGTCGCTATTGTGATGCTGTGTTTCATGAGCGGTATGCCCTCATACAGCATCAAAAGTCTCACAAGAATGAGAAGCGCTTCAAGTGTGACCAGTGCGATTATGCATGCAGACAGGTAAGCTGGTGGGACTGGCACCCCTTATGAGTGTGAGAATGAACAGGATCTAAAAGTATGAGGTGGAAATGTTAGCTGTTAAGTTTGACCAGCTGTCAAGATCGATTAGCTCTCTAAATCTTTTGAAGGGTGTGAAGGAAAGTTCAGTGGCCTTCGTTTCTTGGTGCAGTGCTCCCCTGTAGAGAAGTGGTTTCTAAGTCATCACTTTGATATATCTGTTGACAAAGGGATAAGAGTCCATACACGATGGAGGTAGCTAGGACTGAATATGCTATCAACCAAGATATTCTCACATTCCTGTGGAATCATCCATTCCTTGCTATTAACGATGAAGTTTTGGCATCCTTTTAGCTGAAAATTTGCTCTTCTGTATCCACGTGTCTGAGTTCTTGGGTTACTTTTCCTGTCTTGCTTGTCCCGGTCAGGAGCGGCACATGGTCATGCATAAACGGACCCATACTGGAGAAAAGCCTTATGCCTGTAGCCATTGTGATAAAACTTTCCGTCAGAAACAGCTCCTCGATATGCACTTCAAACGATATCACGATCCCAACTTTGTCCCTGCTGCCTTTGTCTGTTCCAAGTGTGGCAAAACATTCACTCGCAGGGTAAGGGACTATGCTGGTCTGAATTGTGGGGATTTGGGGTGGAATGCAGCTATCAGCCAAGGGGAGGGGAACATGTTTACCCAGAAGGAAAGGTGGGTAAGATATGGGGCACAATACTGATCTTTTAAGTAGAGCACTTCTGTCGGAGAGGAAAAGAGAGGGGGGGAGACCTGGTATAATTCAGAGCTAGTACTAGCATGTTTTAGCATTGACGACATGAGCAATGTGAAAATTTGACTTTATGAATAAAAGTTAATGAAACTTACCAATTTCCCCTGAATTGTCTTCCTTTAAAAAAAAAAAAAACCAACAAAAACAAAAAACCACGACACGTAAGTTACTAGAAATGTGTTTGAAAATACAGAGCCAGAACATCTAGTCTTTAATTCAATGCATGTTGTATTTTTTGTTGTGTTTTTTTTCTTTTCCACTGAGTAGAACACAATGGCCAGACATGCTGATAACTGCTCTGGCCTAGACGGTGGGGAAGGAGAGAATGGAGGAGAAACGAAGAAGGGCAAACGTGGCCGAAAGAGAAAGATGCGGTCTAAGAAAGAAGATTCCTCTGACAGTGGTAAAAAATAGCTCAGTACATTCTGAACATTACAGGCCTGTGATTCACTGTCTATGTTAGCTGTTAGTTTACCTGTTCTGCAGGTTTTTTCTGGGACTTCAAAGGCTTTTACCTAGTTGGCAAGCAGAAAATGGCAGTACGTGGCCAAGTACAGAGTTGACTGCCTGTGAGGGATAGTATAGATTCTGCTGTCCTGGGCCTCTTCCAAGATAAGAGTAGTTGAAAAAACATGGTATGACACCCTTTGCCTAGGCTGTGCAGTTCCTGTCCTGCCTGCTCTTCTGTGTGTGAAATTCTCTGGTAGTGTTTTCAGTGTCCCGAAAGAAACTGTGTGGTTTTGTGGTGCGCTGCTATGAAATGCCACATTCTCCTGCTTCACCGCTGCTGGGTAGTATGTGGTGTGTCCAGATGTTCCCACTGCTGAATAGCTTAACTGCTTTGGTGGGGGAAGGCTGGCAGCATCCAAGAGAATGGTGGAGATAATGCTGCAATCTATGGACTGTTGGGAAGGTCCTGCTGAGACAATTAAAGGGTCAAGGAGGTGGTGGTGTCTTCCACTTCACAGGTGTGTTTGTGTGTATGCTGGTATTGAAAAGATGACATTTGAGGGGCTCTGACTTTCTGGACAATGTGTGAGAAAATGGGTTAGGTGCAGTTTGTAATAGGGTGGCTACTGTCTGTAAGCTTTTGCAGAACAGGGAGATGCCAAAAACCGTTGCAGCAGATAGTGATCACCTTCACTGCTGTATTATTTGTGAAGTAATAGTAATAGTCCTCCCTCCTGGTGGAGGGAAAACTTAATTATATCTTCAGCAGGAAAATCCAAGTAGAGTCTCAAGACCAACCAGTTCAAAGATGATTCTGCAAAAGCAGTGTTGCTGATTAGTCTTTTATCTGGAGTGCTTTAATTAATCAAGGGGTGTGGGTTGGGAGAACTGGGGTATTTCTGACTAGAGAATGTCTGAAATTCTTGTGGCAAACAGGTTTTATAGGATGAGTATTATCAAGTGGCTTGTGCAAGCCTTGATTGCAAAAACTGTAGAAATAAGTGCTTAAACTCATGCTTGTATAGATATTTGAAAAAGTGTTACAGTAAGTTGAATGAAGCATGTGTAACTTTATTGTTCATTTAAAATACGAAAAGATCATGGAGGCAGAGTAAAATAACTGCCTTGATGGAAGGTAGTTGAAAATGTGGGATTCTGGAGTATCTAATTTTTAGTATCTGATTTGTAGGCTTCCTGGGAGTTTAACCTATTCTAAAATCCCAAATTTTATTTAGTTGATATGGTCTGGGTTCCAGATAGTTTCTGGGGAAGCCAGTCAAGTGTCATGCTTGTTAGGTGAACTGACAATGAGCGTTGTATGATTGTGGCTCAGACGCTGTGACTGAGAGAATCCTTTCAGCCTCAGATGAGTTGACAAGTCTGTGTTGACTTTCTTAGTTGTTTGATAAATGTAAACAATTGACTAGTGTGAGCTGAGCAGTGGTAGGAAAGAGGTCCTAACCACATTCTCAGGAGAATTGCATTATTCAGCGTTTTTGTCTCTGGATCTGCATTTTCATGTGTTTCGGCAACTGTGTAATATCTAAAAATGGTGAGCAAAGCTGTGACCAAACAGACCTGGCTTGTGCTAATGGGAAGAATACTAAATAGCAAACGATAGTTTTGTCTCCCATCTGGCCTGTCTGCCCAACATTACACAGACTGTTAGTTGATGGACATTGAATTGAGGGGGGAATGTAAAGAGCTCTAAAACTGGGACCTGAGAAATCAAAAAAATGAAAGAAATTTGGCTTGGGTAATATTGCTTGAGTGACTGCATAAAAAACAATGCAGCAAATACATGCCTCAGTGTGCATAAGGGACAGTTCGTGTGGGTTTGGGTTTTTTCCCCTTTTAACTGGATAAATAGAAGTATGCCTTACACAATGGCCTTTTTGTTCATGAGTGAAGCCACTTTTCTATGCAGTGGATGGCCTTACAAATTAAGGGCAGTCATTTTGCTGTCCAAACAATATTATCCGATTCAATATCTCTTACTGCTTTTTGTCTGCTTTGGTTTTCCCTGGGACATTCTGAACAAGTCAATGGTGCTTACCTAGTAACTTCAAGGAGTGTTCTGAAGAATAAAATGTAGAGCAATAAACTCGGTTATCAACAAAGTTGCAAAAAACCCACAGCTTGCTGTGAGGACTGTTGGATTGGTATCACCTCCAAAATGCAGTGAGGTGCAAGGAGTTGATGTGAATGGGAGGTGCCATCATAAAGTCTTTGAGTAGACAGGGCCTCATAAAATATACTGTGTCAGACCAGTCCTGACTCTGAAGAGAGGTTTTGGGGAAAATTCTCTTAGTCATTAGTTGGTAAACTGAGTGTTGATGGCCCTGGAAAGCATGGTGGTCTGCAGGCCTGTGCTCACCCACAATGCTTAAGAACAGTTTTGTGCAGTTCTACCATATTCAACCTAATTTTGGGGTCTTGGACATAAGTCCCAGTGTCTGGGAACTGCTACCCTGGTTTCTCATCTACTTAACAGAGGAGGACTGAAGTATGGCATTGCTGTTTCTTGAGGGCTAGGAGACTTGGTCTTGGATCCCTCTTGAGCTCTAGTGTTTCACAGAGGTACTGTAGTAACTGATCCTCTTCAGATCACCTCAGCCCCTCCCCTAAGCATCCCATAAGCAGTCCTGTATGATTCAAAACTGCCTTTCCCCTGTATCCCTGTTATATGTCCTGCCCCCAGCCAGCCATTCCCCCATACCCCTTAATCTGAAATGTGGTCTGGAGAGCTGTTCCTGATGACTTCTCCTGGTGGGTTTCACACCTGGGCACTGAGGCTGATGGCTCTCCTGGGAGTGGCCCGAACAAGATGTTTGTTCCTCAGAGGTCATGGGTTTGGGTTTCCACCTTCCATCATGCACCCCTGTGCTCCACTGGGTTGTGCTGGTGGGACTCTGGGGGGCTGATGGCTCCTCTTGATGGGCCTGGGAGTAGCCCAGCAGTTTATTATTTGGTCACCCTCCTGCCATTGTCTTGCTGAGCTCCTTTGTGGATATGCAGAAGAGCTTTTATTGCATAATCTAATGTAATTATGTGTTCTTTCGCTTTCTGAAGGAGAACTTGTTTTCTCTAATGTGAGGGTAACAGGCTAACAGTCCCTGTCACCTGCTTCTCAACAAAGGCCTTGTTTGCCGCCTTTCTCATCAGACTTGACTCCTTCTGATGGTGGTTCTCTGTAGCTGGATGTGTCTCATTCTTGTTTAAACTGAACACTTACCTGATACAATGTTTCTTACAGAGGAAAATGCTGAACCAGATTTGGATGATAATGAAGATGAGGAGGAGACAGCAGTAGAAATTGAGGCTGAACCAGAAGTTGAGCAAGAGGCTCCTGCACCACCTCCCAGTAAGAAACGAAGAGGAAGACCACCAGGCAAAGCTGCCACCCAACCAAAACAATCCCAGCGTAAGTCACTAATTGAAGCTTCATTACACTGCTTGTTTAAGCTGCTTTTTCTTTGGATTTGGCAGTTCTTGTAGGAGAACTGCTCCCCTCAAGTGAGCTTATTTAAAAGATAACTGTATGTGTCTCTTCTTTGCTAAGACCTCACCTTTTGTGGGAAATTTGCAAGGATTTCCTGGTGACAAGGGAACAAAGCTGCTTCAGGCCATGCTTAAAGAAGAGGACATTATTTTTTTTTAACATTATTCTGTTTCATAGATGTGCAAACTGCTCACTTTTTTGCACTAGTTACGGTATCTCTGCTAAGGTACAGTTCCTGGTAAAGCAGCTGTTGGTACAGTCACCGTGGTACTCTTACGTACGTAGACTTTTGTCGGTATTACCGCAAAAAAAAAAAGTAGTTCTGAGCATAGCATCAGTGGAGATGTCATTTCAACTCTGAAGATTCTTCTCTGTAAGAATAGACATTGGTAACTGTGCAAAGACTAAGTAAGTAAATTCTAGGAACAAAGCAGGAAGGGCAAATTTGTTCCTTCACGGGGTAATGGCGTCCCCAGTGGCTTGGCAGTCTGCTCAGTGCTACAAGCGTGGCCTGTGTCCTTCCTAGAATTACAGCCTGTGGAAACATTTTATGCTGAATTAATCACTAGTGTCACTGGATTCCCCTGAATTTGAAGTTGTGCCTTATGCCCATACATTGATACAGTCTTGTTTGATTACTCTATAAAATCCATTGTTTGAACAATGTCTTAATATCCAGAGGCTTACTGGAACTGTTGTAGTGGTAGCACATCTTCATAACAGGGGCAAGGAAATAGATGCTTGATACTTGGGTGAATGAGGCAGGTTGAATCACTCCCCACTAATGTGGGGGTGTGAGTTGTAGGCCCCAGCTTCCCTCTCCATGGAAGAGTCTTAACTTTTCAGTAGATACTTACCTGGTAAGGTGTGCAGGCCAGCTCTGGAACCAGTAAAAAGGTCTGTTGTTTCCCCCCTCCCCCTTTGTTTTCTGCCCTTCTAGCTGCAGCAATCATTCAGGTTGAAGACCAGAACACTGGTGAAATTGAAAATATTATAGTTGAAGTAAAGAAAGAACCTGATGCAGAAACAGTAGAGGAAGAGGAGGAAGCTCAGCCTGCAGTAGTGGAAGCTCCCAATGGAGACCTCACTCCTGAGATGATTCTCAGTATGATGGACCGGTGATGGAGGAAGACCACACTGGCTGACTGAACTGGCCTGGGCTGTGTTTAAGCGGCTCAAATCTATTTTTCCTTTTACCTTTTTTCTTGGCTTTGGGAAATGCATCATTTTAGACCATTTTACCAAACATACTGGGAAATAAAACTTCAAAATGATGTTAGAATGTGATTTAACTAGAAGTTGCTGTTTTATGTTAGCATTACAGGATCATGGAACATTAGGAAATATTTTGGAGTCCTTGAGGGTTTCCTGTGAGATGCTTGATTTTGTTTTGCTCTGAACTGCATTGTAAAGCTGGTCCAAGGGCCATGTTTACATGCACCAAGTTTTAATATACAAAAGCGGGAGCCTTGGCCTAGAGTATGTGGTAAACCACTCCGGACTTGCCCTTCTGGTTCCCAGAGTCCTTGAGTCTCCTTCTCTCAGTAGTGTTTTTAACTGTAAATGCAGACTAGGGAGGGTTCTAGACTTTTAAAATGTTTCTGCTTTTCCCCACTGACTAGCTCTGGTTCTCCAAGTCGGCTGCACACGGTAGTTTTGGCATGCTCCAACTGGTTTCTGTCCTTAATATGCTTTGCTTTCTGCAAAGCATTTCTGTAATGGTCAAGCTTGTAAATAACTTTTTTTTACATTTTAATCTTTTTCCATTAATTAAAAGGTATGCAAAAATACAGTTTAAATAAACCCCAGTATTTTAATGCCTTTCAAACTAAGTGACGAGAATTGATAGAGTGTAAATGTTGGAAAAGCTGTTGATAACCAATCATGTAGAGAAGAGACGTACCCAGGCTATTGCTTGCAGAACGAGAGAAACCCACATCTGAAATCTGGTTTTGAAGCACACAAAACTGGCATTTGAAACAAGTATAATTAACCTTCTTTTTGAGTTATAATTTCACAACTACATTTCCTTTGCTCTATCTTGTAGTTGTATTTTGTGTTTATGAATCCTTTGTTAAGGCAGAAGTGGTGATTTATAAGTGGGTCACTGCAGCCCTCAAAACCTGGGCCAGGAAATTTTAATAGGTCAGTAATTATACAATTTTGGATCTCTGATAAAGACGAAAAGGAATAATGTGAAATACAAATGATGCCTGTATATGAACTGTCACATGTTAAAATATGTAAGCTTTTTATAGAGCCTCAGTCTTGCTGATTTCAAACAAATTTTTCTTCTATGTATCGCTTTTAAGAGAGCTATCAGTTTAGCTATCAGACTCTAGGTTGATGCATTTTTGTACTTAGCTGTACTGTGTGATATTTTTCATTATTTTAGGAAGCCAACATGGGAAAAAATACTGTTATAAAATATGTAATGGGGTTTGAAAGCTGGGAAGGAGAATATACTGCTGTACAGCTAATAAATAATAATGGATTAACATGTGTACTCGCTGGCTGCTTTCTTTGTGTATATTATTGGTGTGACCTGGCAATGATATCCAGACTGAAGCCTCTCCTATGTGGATGCTGCACACCTGTAACAGGGACCAACTCTTCTCTTGCTGCAGGTGTTCCCTCTGCCCTGTGCCGAGTGCAAGGTAGCTCTTGGTCGTGTTAAATCACGGTGTGCTGCCCTGTCCCAGCCACAGGTGAATGTGCACGTAAGCAAGGGTCGTTACTGCTGTGAAGCCAGTGCGTGATCCCAGTTCCCTTACAGCAGCTCCACTGTGTAGCAAGGATCTAAGCTGCTTGTTCAGCTGGGGCTGCGTGGAGGAGTGGTCAGTAGAGAGGTGATGTAAAATATGCTGTCATTAGTGTGCCAAACGTCAGCATTAGCAGCTTGAGGAAGAAGTAATGTGGGAGTAGTTGTTGGTTTTGTTTGTTTTGGCTGTGAGGTTTTTTTAAATTATTGTAGCTGATGGTTTAGGTAGCAGGAATATTATTTCCTTTTCATTCTGGGAAGTGGGCATATCTTCTCTTGGTTGCCTGTGAAAGCAGCTTTGAGAGCTGACGGAGAGTAAGCAGTCAGGTAGCTGCATGCTGTGTAAGTTCAGAACAGTACCTGTCCCACAGCTGACTTCAGGACAGGAGTTGCTGCAAATGGCACAATAGGCTTATTTAAAGGAAATCTTAAAGCATAGGAGTTGCCAGAGTTCATTTTCACTAGATGTGTGGTGACTAGTTATCTCTGGTCTTGAGAGATGGTCCTTTTTAAACCTGCTAAGGAAAGCTGCCTGGAGGTTGATGCCTGAAATCCTGAGCAGGATGGAGGCTTGTTTTGGCAGGTGGGAGCAGTAACTGCAAGAGCTTCTGTGAGCAGGAGCCAGGTCTGCTGGATAAATCCTCAAGTGTTTTCTCAGTTGGGCTTGTGACAACACCAGCTCTTTGTCCAAAGATGCTTCAGAGGCAGCACTCTAAAGGAGATGCAATTTGGTATAAGCCTAGAGCTAGGGAGGCTTTGGTGAGCTGGAAAGCTGAAGGCTGTCTCAGGATCTGTAAGAAGCACCACCATGAACTGAAACCCTGAGGCTGAACCCACCGCTGACAAGCGGGGTGTGAAAGATGTTGCAGTGGCTTTAACTGGTGAACCCTGATGGTGCCCCAAGGTGTCGTGTGTGCTCTAGTAGAGGTCTCCCTCAATCCACGTGAGCACTGCCGCAAGACCTCTGGGTGCAGCAGCTTATGCTGTCATACCCAGGTCTGGGTGACCTCAAGGCACATGTTGCCAACTCTCCTGGAGTTTAGAGGAGCTGGAGGAAATGGCTGCATGTGAACAGCTTGATGCCAGGCTGAAAGGAAGACCACCTGAGAGAGGTGTGTTTGCCCAAAGACTACAGGTATGGCTGTGATTCTAAGCAGTGCTGCTTTAGTTAATGCAATAGATGCCTGTAGTTGTGTGTAGAGTGGACCTGGTCATTTACTGTGGGCTGCTTTTTGAACTTTCTCCAGAGACCAAGGTTTTAGTGGGGATGGGAACAGTCACCCTGTGGCCATCCTCCTTTTTTCCTTAGCCTGGTGTGTTACTTTGCAGTCTGCTCAGTTGACCCGGTTTCTTGGTGCTTGCTCAGTCAACACTCCTGCTATGCAACCTGGTTTTCATCTGATTTCAGCTGGGTCTCCTGCTGTCGGCAGGTATCTCTGCTTGTGACCTCTTTTGCAGGCTTCTGGTTTGGCCTTGGTGGAGCTGCTCTGAAGAGATGCAGAGCAATGCCCCAGCCTGTTCCTGAGGATGCGCATCCAGGGCAGCATCTCAAGCCTGAATGTGGACAGAGCATCTCTGCTCAGTCCCAGTGCTGTTATCAAGGCTGGGAAAGGTGTGCCCTGTGTCCTGGACCATGAGTGAAAAGCCAGCGCTAGGATGGATCCAAGGAGCATCACAGCCTCTGCCAATTGCTTGGCCTGGTTGCCACCTCTGGTGCTTGGGCTGCTGTCCTGAGAGCATGATGGAGAATGGCGTCAGGACGGAGGGGGACTGAGACTAGCTCTATGTGACTGTTGCAGCCTGCCAAAAGCTCGTTTGGCTTCCAGAGGTTGAGGGCTCCCCAGGTTAGAGGGACCAACCCTTATGTTACTAAGCTGGGGTCTAAGTCCACTTCTTTAGCCAAGGGTGTCAGACTGAAGTTTTGTTGGTGCAAACCATGGGATGTTTTCTTCTGCCTCATTGGAGGAAAAGCTAATGACATCTTCTACTCTTTTGTCTTCACAGCATTGTAGCAGATGATTCTCCAGGTGAGAAGATGACAAATGTAGATCGGGACAGCTCAGGGAGACTAGGGCAGGGAGGCAGCTGGCGGTACAGCCTCTAAGAGTTGGAGGCCCCGGGGACACCCTTGCAGAGCAGTTAGAGTTTCCCAAGCTGCCTGACTCCTGCAAGGCTCGTGGAAGGTAGGCAGAATCCAAACTGGTGCAGATGTGACCAGGCTTGTGGACTAAAATGTCCTACACTATCCTAAACTGTTGGTGGGAGCAGGGCAAGAGCTGCAGTGGATTTGCTGGTCTGAGCATGCATTTTAAGAGCAGACTGAAACGTGCCAGAGCTATGCAAAATCCAAGGAAGTCTTCAGCAGGGAGTCAGGCGTGGTAGGCAGCCAATGTGGACAAGCAGGAAGGGGAAAAGGAAGTGCACAGAAAGCAGAAGCGGGAACAGGCTACCCTGAAAGAGCAGACATTGCTTGAGTGTGTAGGGACGGAGCTAGGAGAGCCAAGAGTTGGACTTGGGAAGCACGTGAAGGACAAAGAACAGCTTCTATATTAAGAAGGGCTTCAGCAGGAGCAGGAAGGCATTGGAAAAATGCAGGCCTGCTCCTTAATGGAGCAGAGGACTAAGTGGCAAAGGACATGGAAAAGACCAAGGTACTCCGTGCTGCTCTTGCCTTCATTTTGGCTGGTGAGGTCTGTCTTCAGACCTCCCAGGGCCCAAGCCTAATGGCAGAGTCTAAAGGAAACATGTGAAGGTGCTGAGGAAACCAGCCAATGTCAGCGCACTCTCTCATCTTTGAAAAGTCCTGGTGATCTTGGGAGGTTCATGACACCTGGAAAAAGGCAAATGTCCCACCCATCCTCAATAAGGGTAAGAAGGAAGATCTGGGGAACTACCCCATTGCATTCTCCAAGGAGGTGGCTGGCTGTGTGGACAAGGGGAGAGCAGTGAATGTTCATCTGGACTTCAGCAAGGCTTTTGTCATGGTCTCCTGTAGCCTCCTTGTGGCAGAATTGAAGACATGGGGTCTGGAGAAGAGGATTACTGGGTGCATGGAAAATTGGCTGGGCTACCCAGTTCAGCATGGTCAGCAGCATGATGTCTAACTGGTAGTGGTTGCTCATGTTCCTCAGGCATCGCCTGTAGGGCCGACTGGTCCTGTCTTGGCTCCCCAGTGCAAGAAACCAGTGAGAGGCTGGCATGAGCCCAGCAGACACCCCCAGGATGGTTCCCACAGCAGCACAAGATGGGTGAGGAGAGGCTGTTGGAGACTGGTGTGACCAGCCTGGAGGAAAGTGAGGTGGGGACCTTACTGCTGTCTGCAGATAGTTGATGGGAGAGTGTGGAGAAGATAGGGAAGCTACCACTGTGAGAGCACACAGGACATGATCACTGGGAGGGCACCTGGGTGCCCATGTCAGCCCAGCACAGGAGCATCTGGGCTGAGAAGGGGAGCTGAGGGCAGAAAAAGGATGAAGTGGTGTTCTGGAGCCAGGGGAAGAGAGCTCCTACTACTACTACCCCCAGAGCATGGTAAGTGCTTCAACTCCCCAAAGGTGATCTAGGAATGGAGAAGAGCACCAGGACCTCTTTCTAGGGAGGTTCTGGTACTCTAGGACAGCTGAAAATGCCCACCGGGGAAGACAGGGGAGATGGGTTGCTCTGGACATCCTGACATACCTGGGCTTGTACAACAGGTAGGGAATGCCTGTGCACATGGATGTCGTCTTCTGCCCCGCTTCTAGGAAAGATGCTGAGCATCACTACAGCAGAATGTGTTCCAGCATGTGGGACCCAGTATTTTGGGGAATGAGCTTGGGATGTGGCTTACCTGGAGCTCCTTTGTGCTTCTAAGCTTCAATAGAAGCCATCTTCTGATGGGTGCAAGGGGACAGCTGCTCTCTCCATGCCCTGAATATCCTTCCATGCCCTGAATATCCTTCCATGACAAAAATGGGACCTGGTGCCCCTTCTGAGACATTCAGATACCAGTAGCCTGGTCTCCTGTCATCCTGGAAAAGCCAGATATCCAGCTAGGCCTGTCACTGGCGGACATTCTGTTGGGTGGTGAACACCTTGTGCCCTCCTTCTTCCTGGTGCTCATCTGCCTGCTGAATATAGCTTGGGAGGCTCAAGGAAGTGCCTCAGCAGAGGTTGGTGCCTGCCCTGAGCCATGTTCTCCCCAGCCACCTCCTTGAGAAGAGCTGCTGTGTGTTGTGGTTGGGCTCTATGGAGATGCCATCCCTGCAGGGAGATGACTTCCTGCCTCTCCTTTCATGCTGAAAGTGGTTTCAAAGGGCTGCAGCCCCAGGTACATGCAGCAGGAGAGCAACATTGCCCAGCCCTTCCAGGGATCACTTTCTCCTGAGTTATTCCAATTCTGGAAAAACTCCTCTGGGAGCCATTGTTTGGAGAGTGCAGCTCAGGCAGCCTGGAGCTTCGTGGTTTGTCAAAAAGGACAATTTAGGGAGACAATGCAACTGGCACCCTCCATCCCAGCTGATGCTGGTCATGGGGACCCAGGCTGCTGGCTGTGAGCACCTCTGCTGGCTCCCTCAGCACCTTCTCTTGAGCCTCTTGTAGGGCCTGCTGAGCCAACACCAAGAAATGCTGGGTCTACTGAAGTCCTGCAGCACTGCACAGGGCACAGGACAGCTTTCTGCTCTGTCCTGGAGCACATCTGGCATTTTGCCTGGTCCAGAGCCTTCCCTGGGGAGCAGAGTGGTTGATGTGCTCACTCCTGTTGCTTCAAGGAGGCCGTCTAGCATCAGCCTCTCATGCTTTCTTTGGGGCCGCTGTTTTTGTCGTTGTGGTGTGACACCTACGGTATTTCTGCTCTGCAGAAGCCCTGCCTGCAGTACCCTGCAGTGGATGCCAGCACCCATCCCCATTAAATCTTCTCACAGATGCCTGGTGAAAGGTGGCAGGGGTGGGCTGTCCTCCCTGAGCCAGGAAGGGAGGAGCTGCTCTTTTTGTGCTCACCAGCCATCTTCAGGCAGAAATATGTCCCCATGAACTACCCTGGGGGGCTGCAGGGCAGGAAGCTGTCATGGACCCTCACCCCTCAAGGCTGGAGCCATGGGGAGATGCTGCTTCTGCTACTGGCTGGGAGGCACTGGTGGGGCATCCTGCTCACCCAGGTGAAGCCACGTGGGAGGAGAAGGGCTGGGCAGGGATGCCCTCTCCTCCTGGCAAGGCTGGTTTGCCACGGGTGCTGTCGCTTTCATTTTTCTTCTCTTGCTCAGGCGCTAAATCTTGCCTGACGGGGCAGGAAGAGGCACTGAGTGCTGGGAGGGGGAGGAGGCGCTGAGGCGGCAGCGCTGCCGGTTGGTAACCTCAGCACTTCCTCCCAGTAGGGTGCCTTTCCTGCAGTGACCAAGGATGTAGCCCTGACACCTGCATCCCTGGGCAGGTGATCCTGTGATTCCAACCATGGCTGCATCCTCTAGAGGGATCTCCACTGAGCTGCAAGGTAAGCATTGTCCACTGCTGGGGCACCGATGCCACATGGAAAGCACCGGTTCAGGGCCTGTTCGGCCCTGGTTTGCTGTGCTGGGATTGGCAGAGCCGCTTTCAGGTTCCGCAGCAGCAGCAGCTGTGGTTCAGGGGGGTTTGAGCAGTGTCTGGGGTGTGAGGGCTGCTCTTGCCCTCAAAGCTGGCATGCTTGAGGATGCTGCTCGGGCCAAAAGCATCCCCAGGGAACAGGCTGGATCCTCAAGGACGTGGTTCTCCATGGATCCTGCTGTTCAGTTTGTGGGTACAGCGTGGTGCTGCTCACTCCCATGGGCTTGGGGTCCCCTGGCCAGCTGAAGGCCCTTGGCAGCTCCCCAGGGAAGCATGGCCCACAGGCTTGCCCCAACTCCCCAGCAGTGCGGGGGATGCATGAAGTACCGCTGCTCCCAGCCTTCCCTCATTTGACTGAAGAAGCAAAAGGCTGCGGAGGTCTTGGGGTCCTGCAGCCCCCCCAGCTTGCAGTGGCATGGGAAGGAGAAGGGTTGCTGCACCCCCACAGCCCCAGGTCCTGGCTCTACTAGGATGGATCCCTGAGGACATGTGGCTCACGTCACTGGACCTGTGGGGCTCTCGACAGCCTCAGTAAGGGCCAGAACGAGTGGTGTCATTGCGAATACCTGGTTTGCTTTGCACGGCAACGGGCAGTTGTGGTTCTCATCCCACTCCTCTGAGTGAGAGGTGTGAAGCAGCAGACATGAGGAGGCAGTGCGGGGAGGCAATGCTCAAGGCAGTAGTGATGCTTGTACTGATCCGTAGCAACTGTGGGACCAACTGGTTTGCAAACATGGGGAGGTTCGCACACACAACCACCCAGGCACACTATGGCCAGGAGAGTTGCCAAAAAAATGCAAAAGCAGAATACATGCCTGGCTGCACCATGGGGAGGCAGGACTTGGGCGTTGAGTTACTCACCAGTGGTAAACCTGGGAGGGAGGAAAGGAAGGAGGGAAGAAAGAGAAACCAGGACCGTCTTGTCACTCAACGCCAGCTCCCAGTGAGCAAGGTAGCACATGCGGTGTAAACCAGTGACCCCCAAAGCCCTGTGCTTTGTGACGGCTGCAGCCTGGGCTGCAGAAGCCAATGAGGAGGTGGATTTGTCACCTGAGCCACAAACAAGAGCCAAAGCTGGTGAAGGAGCATGTGGCTTAGCTGAGAGAGCAGCCAGGGTCTGACCATTGGGTGTCAACGGTGAGGAGTTGATTCAGGTGGGGACATGAGGGATGGTGTCCCCAAAGGCAGCAGGGCATGTGAGAGTGGACCAGGGGTGGCTTCAGCCTCCTCACTTCATGTCAACATTGGTCTTTTCAGAGGGCATCACCGCCTTCCTGGGGACAAAGAAGGTTCTCCTGGTGATGAGCATCCAGCTGCAGGTGAAATCCAAGTACAATGACTATATCTTGGTATGTGCAGAGTCTGGCCTGGTTCCTGCTTTCCCAGTATCCCCAGGCAGCCATTTCATGGCCACAGTGGGGGACAGGGGTGGCCTGTGTGTCATCTCAGTCCCCTGTCACACCAATGTCCCCCTGCCTAGGTGCTGACCCCCTGGCGAGCCTATGTGCTGGCAGTGGTGCTGCCACCGGTGAGGGTAAGTGCCAGGGACCCTGCGCCGCAGCACAGCCCAGTGGCTCCTGGGAGGGCATCACTCAGTTGCTTGGGGCACCAGGGTGGGTGTCCCATGGGACAGCCATAGGTCACCCAGGCCACCAGGTGTGGAGAAGCCCTCAGGAGCAGGAGGAGGGTGGGGTGAAGGGGAGGGGGTCTGGGACAGGGGCTGGTGAAGCCTGGGGCATATGGCCAGGCAGTGCCCAGGGTGTGGGGAATGGTGGGAGCCAGGGAGGCACCTTTGGCTCCCCCTTCTGCATCAGTGCTAGGGCTGATTCTGCTTCTCTCACCCACAGGTTCACAGCAGCTTCAGCTTCCTGGAGGTGAGGGAGATGACAGTGCGAGAGCCCAGCTTGGTGAGTGGCACCAACACCCACACCAAACCCAGCCCGGACACCCAGCCCTCCTTGTGGCCCCCCCACACCCACCCCTCCCAATGCAAACCCGGGCCTGGAGCCCACCACAGGATCTAGGGCAGTTCTGGTCCCACATTGCATGTTGAGGGTCACCAGTGATGATCTGAGAGAGCTCCACAGGGTATTTATCCCTTCACCACCTCTGAAGAAATCCTCTTATGGCCTTGCCCAGGGCATCACCCTGGGGGCTGGAGGTGCGGGAAGGCACCCGGGGTGCTAGGGGCAAGTATAGGTGCCTGTGCCTTTTCCTCTCCGGCAGCCACAGACAGTGCCTGGCTGTAGGACCTCCTGCTTGCCAGGGACAAGGTGACAAACGGCTTCTGGCTTACTGAGGCAAAGCCAAATTTAGCAGGAGGGTGTTTTAAACCCCGTTAATCCTCTTAGAGGTGTGCACATAGGGCAGATACAGTATGGAGGAGAGAAGTGGGATGCCCTGGCTTGGATGTGTCGGCTGAAACAGGGCTGTGGTCCTCATTAACCTCTTGTCTGTCTCCTGCTCATTAAAGCATCATCAGTGACAATGGCCCCAGCCTCTAAACAGGGTTCCTGCTGCTCTGTAGGCTGTGTGGCTGAGCTCCAGGAGAGGAATAAAGAGGAGCTAGGCAGAGAGTGAGGGGTGCTGGGCATTGAAACCCTAGGATGGAGTAGGGTGAGACATCTGAGTGGGATATGGAAAGCCCAGGGGTTATTAATGTGCAGGCAGGGCCAGACCCTGCTGCCTCCTGCAGCCCCGGGCACCGGCGGAAGCGCCATCCTCACATGATGCCAGCAGATAATTGTCCTCTCGCTCCCACGCCTCAATCAGCATGTAATTAAATCAGGGAGTGTGTTGCCATGGGATTTTGTTCTGGTTGGAACTGAAAGCTAAAAAAGCCTCAAAACCCGATTAGATAAATTCAGGGAGGAAACCTCCACCCTCCAGCTGCAGCAGGCAGAGTCAAGGCTACTCTCACCCCCACTGCTTTGGGCTGATTTTGCGTTAGCTTAGCTTGAATTCTGGGGAGGTTTATGCCTTATTCTGGCACATTATGATCTCTTTGATGTATTTTATGCTAAGTTCCTGGTGCTCACAGCCTTCCCTATGCCCACAGTGCTCCAGCTGGGTTTATAAGCAGCGTCTGGGTGTTCACAGCGAGGAGATGGTGGCTGTCACCATTATGTCTGGGGGCTTGGGGACGCTCTGTGCTGCCAGCTCACCCAGGCATCTCCCATCCTTTGGACCCTGCAGGTTGTCATAGAAACAGATGCAGCATCTTATGCCTTCCGGTTCATGTCCTTTGATGATTTGGAGCAAGTTGTCATCCATGTCACCATGTCACTTAAGAAGGTTTTTCCAGACTCATCCCCTGGGTAAGGGTCTTCTGCTCCTCAGGTGTAGTTGTGTAGGTACAGTGCAACCTCTTTGCTCAGAAAAACCCCAAATATGGGATGGGTTCACAATTAACGCCTTTTAACAGGAGAAAACCACACTGATGGAGGCCAGACCCTGCTCCCTGATCACATTGGGAAGAATATTTCTGGCCTCACACACAAGGGCTGTAGCTAAGCATAAAGTGGTGGGGATGCTTTTCTCTCATCCCACCACCACGCCACCCCTCTGGTCCTTTCCCAGGACACTGCTCAAGAACTCCCCCCCCAACCTGTATGAGAGGATTCGGCGGATCACAGACTCGCTGGAGGAAATGCTGCAGAGCAGCCTTGGGCCTTGCGGTAAGCCCTTTTTTTGCCCACACATCTCCCCCAGGGTGGGCCAGAAGGGTTGGAGCACCCTGGAGACCATCACAACCCAGCATCCATCAGTGGTAGCTCTGCTGGCAGGTGACCCAGGGTGGCATAGGTCAGAAGGAGCCCTGCTGCTGGGTCTGTTCTCCACCAGCCCACCCCATTCCACAGGGTAGGAGCAGGTTTGAGGGGATGTAGCTCCCAGAAAGGAGCAGAACAGCTGTGGGGCAAGGATGCTCAGTTTCCACCTGTGAGGACGTACAGTCGTGGATTCTTCTACCCACCTCATATGGTATCCCTGCAGATCCAGGGGCTTTTCCTGTAGCCTGGTCTGGAGTAGGATATCTCCGTTATCATCATAGCGATGCACCTTGCCTGGTATCTATATGGAACAAGCAAAGCCAGCTGCAGCCCCTGGAGTTGTGTGATCTCTCTTGGATTGGCAGTAGACCACACAGGACACACTGGCTCCTTTGGGGAGGGAAAGGAGAGCCTCCACCATCCTTCTGCTTTCTGCTCTCCCCAAAGGTTGTCTCCATGTTCCTGTGGGAAGGTCTGCCACCAAGACTGCCTTCTTTTTGCAGGGGGGTTTTCAGAGACCTACGCTGCTTTATGTGATTACAATGGCTTTGCCTTCCGCGAGGAGATCCAGTGGGTAAGCTGGTCTGTCCCATGGAGAAGACAACAAAGACAGCACACCACTTGGCAAGGCAGGGAAGCAGGATGCTTACAGGGCTGCTGGGGTTGGGAGCATCTCAGGGACATCCTAGGGTACCAGGGACATCCCAGAGCTGGGAACTGCAATTTAGCCTGGCTTGGGTGCCCCCTGCTCCTTGGTGGGATGGAATCAAACTGCAGGTAGGGATGAGATGCCTTGGATCAGGTTTTTTCCCAGACTGTAACATAATAAGATCCCCCTGGAAATCTGGGACTTTGCTAGGTGTCCCTAGTAGAGGACAACCCCACTGGGACCCAGCCACAGCAGGACCAGCTCTCCCCCTCTTCCTCTGGGACACTGACTCCAGCCCACCTCTCCCCACACCCTCATTCCCATGTGTTGCCTTCCTCTGGTCAGTCCCTGCAGAAGGAGTCCAAGTCCCACCAAGCCATCCCACCAATGTGGGACGTGTGCCCTGCCAGCCACAGCACCAAGGGAGGTTTTAGGCTCAAGGTTTAAGCAAGGGGCTCCCAAGGGGAGGATCCCTGAGGGCTCAGATTCCTCCAGCAGTGTCAGGCACCCAAGCCCTCCTGAGGCTCAGGTGCTGAGCCTGACCCATGTGTTCATCCATCCGGACAGGATGTGGACAACATCTACCACAGCCAGGACTGCCGGGACTTCAACCTGCTGGACTTCAGCCACCTGGAGAGCCGGTAAGTCCCCTGGCCGTGCCACATGCAGTGCTTCATGCCATGCCAGCGCTTGTCCTCATCCTCTCCTTCCACAGCAGGGGTGGCCTAACACACTCTGCTGCTCATGTTAGAAGCTTTTATTGCTTTACACGCTCCAAGGATGCCACATCTGCAGGCTGACACTCCCCCTGCACCAAACTTGATGAGCCCTATCCCATGGGGCAACAGCCCCGAGAGGCCAGGCAGCCTCCCCTGTTCATTTTTAACACTTTTTAAAACTGCTTGCGGAGGTGAAAACTGAACATCACAGCAACTTCTGGCAGCTCGTGGCTGTCAGGTGTTTCCCTATGCAAAGCAGCCAGCACTGCTCCCCTCGCATATACAAATATATATAACAAATAGCTGTTATGGGCTTATAACCTCATAACAGGGCCATGAGCTCTGTCTGTGCCCAGAGCCATGCCCGTGGGGCTCAGCCACATCTCCATCCCGAGAAAGATGGAGTGAGGATTGAGCTGAAACTTGTTTCCACTCAAGCAAAACCTGTATTGTTCTCTACATGAGAGTTTAGGAATAAAAACCCAACAGAGTGTTTGACTGAAGCATGCAAACATTTTTATTAATTTTATTTTCCCTGAAGGAATAACCTGGGGAGGCTGAATTGTGTTTGTGAGTTGCTTTAAGTTCATGGACCCCAGTCCTGCTTCATTGAATGGTGTGTGGGGCACCCCAGGGTTGGGTGTCTTGGGGCACCCATTTAGGGCTAGGCTTGGCTCAGTCTGGCCCCCAACTCCTTCGTCCTTGTTACCCTGCAGAGATGTGGCACTGAGCGTTGCCGCCTTGTCCTTCAACCTGTGGTTCACCAAGCTCTCCTGCAAGGACTTCAGGCTGGTGAGTGCCGGCGCTGTGGTGCCGGGTGCACCAGAGATGGCTGGGTATCCAGAAAGGCTTTCTTCTCCCCTACCAGAACCAGGAAATTTCAGAGCAGCTGCTCTACATGCTCAGCAAGTCAGTGACACTGGAGGAGCTGGTGCTGGAAAACAGCGGCTTGAAAGCGTAAGCAAAGGCATTGCAGGGGTGATGAGTAGGGTCTTGGCAGCCTGGTGGTGCTCCCTTCACGTGCATGGAGTTGGGGGTTCCATGGCCCCATGTGCCAACGGGGGTGTTGATGTCCCATCCCTTCCACAACATGAAGTTCACTGTTAGTAGCCTGGAGGCCAGTATCACACACCCTTGCAGAGGCTCTGCTTTCAGCTGGAGCTGGCTGTGCCATGTGGTCAGGTGCTGGTGGCACATCCCTGTAAGGCTACAGGGTTGGCAGCCATGCCTCCTGGAGGTGGCTGTAACTTGCTCAGACAGGTGGCCCTTCTCCCTGCAGTGACTTTGCGCAGAGGATGGCCCAGGCGCTCAGCAACCATCCTGACTCTGTCCTGCACACCATCAACCTTGCTGGCAACCAGCTGGAGGACAGAGGTACCCGACTCCTGGGCTAGTGTGAATTTCCACCTATGAAAACTGATGTTCAACTCTGGATCCCTCTGGCAGCTGCTCCCTGCCCGGGGGGCTGTAGCTCAAAGTGGGATGGACACCTGCCTACACTGGCACAGCCGCTCAGGGCTCTCTGCTCTTTCGTCAGGGATCATTGCCTTCAGCCGGCATGTGGAGAAGAGTCCCAAGGGTCTGCAGAGCCTCAGCTTGGCCAGGACCATGCTCACTGCCAAAGGTACAGCCCGGCATCCCACTCCCTGCCTGGCTGCCATTGGGAGGCTGGGCATGGCGGTGCCTGGGGACAAGCTGGGACCAAGTAGGTGGCTGGAGGGTCTCCAGGGACATCCTGGAAAGGGCATCTTCAAGGATGCAATGTCCTGCTGCCCCAGCTGTAGGAAAGTGCCCCTTCCTCTGCACCATGGTTCTTCCTGGTGCAGGGGGCCCACGGGCATCCCTCTCTCCCCCTCTCCTTGAGTAGGGATGAGCACATTATGCAAGGCCCTCGCAGATAACAAAGCCAGCGGATCCTCCCTCCGGCATTTGGACCTCTCCGGAAACCCTGGTACCCTGGTTGGGGATGACATCAGCGTGAGTGCCCAGGCTGCAATGGGGTGACACCACCTGGGCTCTGTCCCAAGCATTGTTTGGATGGCTTTGGTCTCCTGGGGTGTGTGCCCTGCCTTGCAGCACCCCAGGGACAGGGAAGCCACTGCTGTGACACCTCTGTCCTACCCAGGGACAGTTGGGGGATGCACTGGAGACATTCCCATGTATGTCCTTGTGGGAGGGTGGGAGATGCCACCTGGAGCAAGGAGGCATCCAAGGAGTGAGCAGCATGGGCCTGGGTCCCTCTGTACAGGATTCCTCCCTGTGCTCAGCAGGAGGGAGGAGGCAGGCTGAAGCTGGGATTTCTGGACTGCAGGGTGCTGGGTGGAGGGGTGTCAGGGTCCTGGGCAAAGCCTCTGACCCCTCTGCCCACAGAACCTGCAGAGCCTCCTCCGCCAGTGCCAATCACTCTCCCACCTCAGCCTGGCTGGCACGGACTGCCCTTTGGATGCTGTGAGTACCTGCACAGGGGGTCCCAGCAACAAGCTCCTGCCCTCATCCCCCCTCCCAAAAGTGTCCTGTGCTGCTGGGGAGAGCTGCCATACTACCCTGGCTGGCCCAGGGCTGCAGGCATGTGTGGGTCAGTGGGCAGCCAGCCCAGTGATGCCCTGCTCTGTGCCCGCTGCCCAGGCGGGTTGGGGGACTTGGGGTTCAGCAAGAGGAATAAGGGACCCCCAGCATGGGGCAGACACCCTTAGCACCTCACACAGCTCATCCTATACCACCACCCACCCAACCCCAAGCTGTGTGAGGGGCTGCAGCGCCGGCTGGGTGGTCCTTGACACAGCTCACATCCCCACACCAACAGCTTTTTGGAGCCCTGGTCCATGGATGCCACACCAGCCTCATCCATCTGGATCTCTCCAAAAACGTGTACTCCCACAAGTAAGCCCCCAGGATGGCAGCGAAAGAAGTGTGGTACCCAGGCAAGTGGCTGGTGCTGGGTAGCCATGATGCCATGTTGTGCCTGTCCTTTTCAGGAGGGTGAAAACCACCTCCCCTGACATCAAGGAGTTTTTCAGCCAGGCCTGTGCTCTCAGGCACGTCTCTCTGGCGGGTACCAAGCTACCAGCGGATACTGTAAGGTGAGGTGGGGCTGTGAGTCCTCCAAGGGAATGGATTTGAGGTGAGCATGGCCCAGGGTGAACCTTGCTCAGGGATTTGCATGTTGAGAGGGCTGATGGGGAGGATGGATGGGGCAGAGCTCTGGGAAAAGGTTGTCTTCTCCAGCACCCCACTCCCACTGCCTGGACTGTTGAGGGGGTGCTCCACGGCAGGTGCTGGTGCCCCTGTTGCTTGCACCGATGGGTGGCTTTGGTGACTTTTCCAGAGCATTGCTGCAAGGGCTGGCAGACAACAGTCACATCAGTGACCTACACCTGGATCTTAGCAACTGCGAGGTGAGAGGCCAGCACCTATGGGGTGCTGTCAGTCCAGCCAGGGGGGTCCCATTGCGATGGTCAAGAGGGCTCACTCCCTGTGCGGGAAGGCCCGTGCCCTGTCCACCGTGGGGCTGGGGTGACCTTCCCGACAGCAGGATCTCATTTGTAGGGCTTGGCGCCTCCCCTTGTACTGATGTCTTGCTGTTTCTTCCAAGCTGAGATCAGCGGGGGCCCAAGTCATCCAGGATCTCATCCCTGTCACCAGCTCCATCAGTGACCTGGACTTGTCTGACAATGGTAGGTTGCTTTTTCCCCTCGTGGGAGATGATCATCTCCATTTGCAGATCCAGCAGCCACCACAGGCTGTTTGGCAGAGGCCAGCTCAGCCCCAACACCTCATGAGCTTGTAGAGGAGTTCCCAGGGAGATGGGTAGGGTCTGCTGTGCTTGCCTGCCTCTTGTCTGTGCTTGCTAATGCAACGTTA
Organism: Phalacrocorax carbo; assembly: GCF_963921805.1. NCBI lineage: Eukaryota > Metazoa > Chordata > Aves > Suliformes > Phalacrocoracidae > Phalacrocorax > Phalacrocorax carbo. Next base: position 23,730,611 of record NC_087520.1, read on the forward strand.
AACTGCACTTGTCACCTGTAAAAGTCCATCAGCAGCAGAAGCTTCATCACTACCAGCTGTGTCCCATGGGGATGAAAGCACCCAACGGCCAGCAGTGGATTCCTGCCTGAGAAACTACTACCTCATCATGATTTTATGGCTTTTTATGCCTAAACCAAACACCCCTCCACCTTTCCCAAGGCAGGCAGTCCTTACATGTGCTTTTCTCCCTCTGCTGATGTCCTTTCAGTGTGCCAGGCCTCTTCCATCACCTTCCAGCATTGCATCCTGTGGTGGACAGCGGTGGTGACCATTGCCTCTTTCCTCATTGAGAGACAGCATCTCCAGCACAGGGTGTGGGGTGACTTCTTCATCCCCTCTTGCCTCAGGGCTTGACAAAAATTCCCATTTCACATCTTTCTTTGTACAAGTGTCTTCAGCTCACTGAATCTGAGCTAGTCTCACATTGCTAGCTCAGGGTTTGAAGCATTGAAATTGTCTCCTTGGGCTGAAACTCCTCCCACATCCCTGCAGGAGTTCGCAACCTCTGCTGCTAACCTTGTCCTGCCATGGCCTCCAAAGCCATGGGCAAGCAATACTAATTATCATGAACATCACCTCTGCCAGCTCAGTTTCACCTAAAAGGCCCCAAACCTTAAAGCAGCCTTGCTAAGATCTTGCAGCAGACCATACAGCTCCTCAACAGCCAGATGGCTCTGGGAATGCTGACACGATTTGGAGCCCTTCAAAAAACTGTTCAGGCCACCAGTGCTCCAAAATCTTGTTCTCTTACACAAAATCTCTAGTCAACCTTTGCCAAAATATGCTTCTGTATTTGGTTTTCCCAGTAGAGCATCTCTGTGCAGGAGGGACAGTCCTGTAGGTGGGTCTTGGTGCCTCTTGCCCTTGGCTGGCAGAGCAGCTGGGCAAGCAGATCCCTGCCCCAACCCTTCCTTGTGGGAAGGACGTCACCTTTGCTTGCCAAATTTCCCTGGGGATGCTGTAGCTGCAAGGATGGGAGTGCAAGCAGCTGCCTGCAAGCTGTGAGAACTCCTCCCATGTTGTCCAGGGTGGTGGGTGGTGGGTGGTGGCAGAAAGCAAGCACCGCCTCTAGCTCCATAAGTGCTTCTCATGGCTCAGCACAGCCCTGGCACCCCCAATAGCAGGAGTCCCCAGAGAGGGTGCTCCTTCTCTGGGGTAATTCCTCAGGGGCCCTGGCTCTGCACAGGTCTTTGGTCTCCTTGGGGGAGCCATGAAGAGGAGAAAGATGCACAGGAGTTGCCCTGGGCATTTCTCCACCATCCCAGAGTAGCAGCTTGGTGGCTGTGTAGATCTCCTGTGAGGGACCACCTTGGTGTCACCTCTATGGACTCTTGGAGCATGCCGGTGGGTGTCTCCCATCTCTCACAGGCTTTGACCCCGACATGGTGACGCTGGTGCTTTCCATCGGCAGAAGCAAGTCCATTAGGCATGTCTCGCTGGGGAAAAACTTCAACATCAAATCCAAGTAAGTGCAAAGCCACAGCGCCCAGGCCAGGAGCCATCCTGCCACCATGCACCCACCTTGACTCTGCCTCCCCATCTAAAGCCTATGGGCTGGTTGGGAATGTCAGGGATCTCCTGCTGATCCTGCCTGCTTCAACCCAATGGGGAGCCTGGGGCAATGGGGGGGACCATCACCTGCTCCTGGCGCAGTCCCTATGGGACCACAGGTGCTGCAGGGACCGGCCACAGCCCTCAGGCAAGACTGGGAGAGAGGACAGAGCTTGGCCAGCTGCCCCTTTGGTCCCAGGGGATGCATTGGGGATGCATGTGTAACCACTGCTACCTCTCCCGCAGGGAGGGGCTGTTGGACGTCCTGCACCGCATTGTCCAGCTCACTCAGGAGGATGACTGTGTAAGTCTGGCTTGCCCTCAACCACCACAACCATCCCACCCATGCTTTCAGTCATCCACTGCTACAACTGTGCAGCTTCTGTGCTGGGGTGTCATCCAAATCCCTCCCAGCACAGGCTGGGAGCAAACCTCCCTCTCTCCCACTGCCATTCAAATCCTTCCACTCTTATTTTCCTCCGTCTGAAGCAGATGCTCAGACAGAGAAGTGAGAACTGTTCCTGTTCATCTGTGAAAGCGGGAGCCTGTGTCTGGCTAAAGGCATGAAGGAGATACTTGGTGTAACCTGGCTGCAGCCCAGCTTTAAAAAAACCAAACAAACACCAAAACCCTCTAACCTCTTTCCTCCTCACTGCCTGCCAGGCATCTGAGCTAAATCCAGGGTGTTGCCTAAGCACCCATTGCCCTCCTGTTTCTTGGGGTTCAGCAGGACTTACGCTCTCCAAAACCAGTACCAGGTACCCACAGCAGCTGCCAGCTTGACAGGGATGGAGGCTGTGACTGCAAAAGTGACATACATCCTCATGTGTCCCAGCCACCTCTCCCCCTCCTTGTCCCCTTTCTAGCCTCTCCAGTCCTTATCTGTGGCTGACTCACGCCTCAAACTGGGAACCAACGTTCTGCTGAGTGCCCTGGGTAGTAACACCAGCCTCATCGCTCTGGACATCAGTGGCAATGCCATGGGGGACACGGGAGCCAAGATGCTAGCGAAGGCCCTGCAGATCAACACAAAACTCAGGTAGCAGCAGGTTCATGTTGCCTTGTGGGTGCCCTTCCCACCTTGTGCTGGGTGGCCCTGTTACAGTGGTCCTGGATGTGATGTTGATGCCATCGGAGGAGCCTTATTGTGGCTCCTGGTGACCATGGATGTGGCCCTGGACAACTTTTGGCACACGGTTGGATGCTGTGACAGGAAATGTGAATGGCAAGAAAGCCGCTCAATCCCTACCCCAGCACTTGCCAGATCTTTGCCAGGCTCCTGCACAGCCCGGGGTGCTGCAGCTGGACCTTTGAAGTCGCTGCCCTCACCCCACATTCTGACATCAGTTCCTAAAATGCCATTTTTTGACCACATTGTGCCTGCAAAGGCAAGGCAGGGGTGTCTGCAGGGGATGGGGAAGAATCTTCCAGCCAGGGCTTTTCCTCTGAGGGATGTCTGTCACTGCCAGCAGGATGGTGCCTGACTGTGTCCTTCCTGCCCTTCACTCCCTCCAGGCACCCACATACTTTATGGCTCCTTGCCAAGTCCAAGTTTAGGTTTTGAACATTTAGATTCAGATTTTTAACCCCATTTCTAGGCTTTCTGGTGCCTGCCATCAGCCTAGGGCTCACTTCCTGGCACCCAGTGGGTGGGCACTGAGGCTGCACGGGTGCAGGCAGTGCTCACGTGTGTCCTTCTCTTTGCAGGACCGTGGTTTGGGACAGGAACAACACAACTGCCCAAGGGCTCCTGGAGGTGGCTCAGGCTTTGGAGAGGTAAGGAAGGAGCTGCTTGGTACTCCTGGCTTCCTACTGCCATGCAAAAGAGACTCTGGTGCCAGGATGTCACTATCACCAGGGCCTCTTGTCCCCTTGAAGGAGCAGCTGCATCACACAGTTGCATACAGATCCCTAGGGAGTGGGTCCACAGCTTGGGCCTTGCAGCTAGCAAAGCAACCTGCCACCCATTTGGTGATGGTACCTTTGTTACCAACCTCAGGGTCCGCCTGGGCTCTGCATCCCAACGCAGCAGAGCTCTGTGTCGCCCAAGGCAGCCCCCAGTGAGCACAGGGGGATCTGCTGTGGGTGGAGACATGATGCTACTCTTCTCCCTGCCCACAAAAGATGGGTAGAAGTTGTCCACCTGCCAGGCACACCATCAGGTTTGGTGTTTGGCCATGCAGGTTCTCTGGAGGTCTGAAGAGAGAGGGGTGAATGCAGGCCCTGAGTGGGTGGTTGCTGCCACCCCATCGGGGTTTGCTTAAGGCCAGAGTCTGGCCGTCCCCATCTCCAGGGATGGACCTTGGGGCAATGTCTGGGCTGCTGTTGGGTGGGCTCTGGACTGATGTTATGTCTGTGGGGAAACGCACAATGGGGATGAGCCCCACGAGGCTGATGAGGGGGTCCAGCAGCATCCACTCATCCCTGCACTGCCTCACAGGAATTACACCCTCAAGTCGATGCCTTTGCCGATGTGCGACGTGGCGCAGGCGTACCGCAGCAACCCCGAGAGAACGGAGGAGGCGGTGCACAAGGTAGAATGGTGTAGGCCAGGGGGTTACGGGGCTGGTTGCCACCAATGCTGGCTGCTCATGGCCTCTTGCCTTCTGCAGCTCCAGTCCTGCCTGACAAGGAACCAGCTGCGGCGCACACTGCCCACACAGACCTTCCGGCTGCAGCAGGGCATCCTCACCACCTCTTCCGAACAGGTTTGCTGGCCAGATTGCTGCATGGGGCTGCCCTCCCTTGCCCTGAACAACCCTGGCTAGCTCATGTGAGCTATTGCAAGCAGCACCAACCCCTTTTCACCTTTTCTGAGTGGAGGGCAGAGCAGTCCGGAGGGATGAGAGTGGGGCCAGGCAGAAACGGTATCTTCAGTGAACCCTCCTGGTTGCATCCATGGGTTTCATGCATATGCAATGTTGGGATATCTCACTGCTATGCTACCTCATGCAGCATGTTCCCAGCTCCCTGCACACGCTTGCAAGCAAATCCCCACCATGTGGCATCCCCTAATGTCAGGGATGCTCTGGGGGCTGTAACCTGCCTGTGCCCCTGCTTGCCCCATCGGGCAGTGCCAGCACATCCTTCTCTGGGAAAGCCACGGCAAGGAGGGGAACTGGCAGTGCTGCTCCAGCATCAGTGCGTGATGCAGCCTCTCTGCGCTCCAGATGGTGAACGAGATCTGCCTGAGCGTGCAGAAGCATGTTGACATCCTCAGCGCCTGCCCAGGCAGGGAGGCGGAGGCAGACATCCTCTGCGCAGAGGAGGCCATCAGGAATGCCAACCTCTCCGTCAGCGTGAGTCTATCACGTGGGGAAACCCCTCAACTCACCCAGCTTCAATTCAGGATCGAAGCAGGTTATTGATTAGTTAATGACATAATTAACTGGCAGTTGGGGAACACCAGAATCATCAATGCAACAGATGCATATGTTGCAAAGTGTTAAAGAACAGCTGTGAATTTCTGAACCCCCTTCTAGAACAAGTCCCAAAATGTTCTCAATCTTCCCCACACATGCATACAGGTGTCTGCACACCCCCCAGGAACTGGGGGTTACAAGTGCACCTCCTCTTCAGCAAGGGCACCCCCTGCTCATGCTCCCCTCCATGGGGGAGGTGGGTGCTTCAGCTCTGGGCAATCCATGAATGCCCACACATGTGAGAAACACTCCCTGCATCCTCAGGGTGTCTTTCCTTGGGGCACCCTCATCACACCCTGTCTGGATGCAGGCCAGTGATGAGGATACTTCATCAGCCCATGATGAAGGCTACCATGTTGGCTGGGCAGCTCCTGGCATTGTCAGCCCTGGTTTGATCCTCCTGGTCCCACTTCTCTCTCCCCATCACACCTTTTCTTCCTTTTCCTCCACATCTCTTCAAAGCACCTCCTTTTCCTTTTTCTCAACTCTCCTGGCACACCCCCCTGGGTACTTAATCTGGCAGAGATAGGATTTAAGAGGAGAGTGCTGATGGTGGAAAGGAGGTGGAATGGATGGGAAAGGATCTCCCCTGATGTGGACAGCAGCATGGCTGGGTACAAGGGTGGGAAGGAGGGTCAGTGCGTGGTGGGGAGCAGTCACAGTTCTGGCTGGTGGGACACAGGGGGCCACAAGGGATCAGGATGCCCAACCCTGGCCCAGTAAAGCCAGAAGGTCGCTGGGTCTCCCCAGCTGATGCAGGCAATGCTTTTCCATGGGGCAGCCACAGGTGCAGGCTGTGCATGGAAGGATGGAAAGCAAGGATCCATGCCATCTCTCTTCCCATGGCAGATCCTGCCCCTATTGTATGAAGCGGGAAACACCCCATACCAGAACTGCAAGCTGCAGCACAAGCTGGAGTGTCTCACGGAGGAAGCAGCGCAGACCTGTGGCCGGGAGATCCAGGTGGGCGTCTGTGGGGAGCTGCCAGCAGCTCAGGGTGCTCATCAGCCTCGGCCCAAGGATGAGGGACATGACATCTCCTGGAAACCACATGAATCCTGATAGAAAAGACACCAAAAACTTCCCTTTCCTCCCCAAACCTCAGGCAATCATGCAGGCAGTGCTGGACACAGCACACAACCTCTGCCCGGCCGTGGTGCAGAAGAGCGGGGTCAGGGACCAGCTGGTCAATGCCATGTCAGAACGAATCTACCTCCAGGACCACCTCAACCTCAGCGCTGTCCTGGACCAGATGATCACTGACATCTTCAGCAAGCTGAAGTGGGTGACATGCTGTCCTTCTCATTTGGTAGCTGGCTCTCACCCATGGGGCCAGATGAGGATTTTGGGGGTTCCTTACTAACTGCTGCACTCCCCACGTGGTGGGGGTGTGCTGGGTCATGCTGCTGTGTTTTCCCAGCTGTGGCTTTGCTTCCCGCTCAGATCCAGTTCAGATGTACCCCTAGGGAACTGAGAAGTCCCGTGGGGTGATGTTCCTGCAGTCACATCCCTGTGGTTGGCAGAGGGGAGACCTGAACATTGATGGGGGGAATATGCTTGGCATCCTCCATCCCAGCCAGTGCTTGTTCCCGTTCCTGCCCCAGCAGCATTCACCCAGCGAGCCAGAGCCCAGAGCATGCCCTGGGTGCCCCTCTGGGTGTCACAGCCGAGCACCCATATCCCCAGCACGGTTCTCCCTGCAGGGGCTGGGCCCATAGCTTGCAGGGGCTGTGGATGCTGGCCCTGACACCCCTCTCTGCTCCCAGTGAAATCAAGCTGTCAGTCACAGCCGCCATGGCCGACTGCATTGTGGATGCTGTGCTGGGAGAGCTGACCATCGCCCAGTGCAAGCTGGTGAGTACCAGGGGATGCCAGCCCCTGCAGAATGGGGAATTGGGGCTGGGATGCAGGATGGGAGTCTCGCTACCCTGGCATTGCCCAGGCACCAGCCAATGCTATGACCATGGATTTGCTGCCTGGGAAGCAGGACAATTCCAACCCACCCTGGTTTTCCTCCCAGGGAATCCTCTCCCAGTGTGGTCACAGCAGCATTAATGTCCTGAGCAAATTCCAGGAGCTGCTGCAGGGTCGGGGTGCTGGGGCGAAGCCAGGCACCAGCCGCTCATACACCGGGGCAGGCACGGGGCAGCTGCGCTGGGGCCAGCAGCCAGCTAATCAGGCCTAAATCCGCTTGCAAATCCCGGGTAGGGAGTGGAGCAGCACGGAGCATGCAGAGTGGCTGGGTGCGCTTCAGCCCCTGGGATACTTTAAGCACTTCCTAATGGTTTTAGGCAGAAAGCCTCCCCAGGCAGGGGCTCGACCTCTCGGTGCTGCTGCCAGAGCTGGCTGAGGATGATGCCGCCACACCAGTGAGGGGCAGGAATCCTCCAGACCTTGTTGCAGAGGAGGTAGGGTCCGACCCTGCTGCTGCTGCATGATACCCGCGCTATAACCGTCTTTTATCCTCCTTACCGGATGATGCTGGGCTTAGCACTGCAGCCTCTCTGGGTACGCGCACCCCCGGCACCCCCCCAGGGCATTGCTAAGGCAATTAGTACCGGGAAATGGGACCGTTAGCCCGGCTGGCCGTGCTGCCTGCCCTGCCCGCACTGGGAGTGTGTCCTTGCAGTGACCTGGGCTGGTCCTGGCCAAATGCAGCCCTTCCAGCTGGCCTTTGCTCTGGGACCTGGGGTCCAGCACAGCACAGGATCCCAGCTGGCAAAGCATCTGATCCAGCATCATGGGTGGTTTCAGTGCTGAACCAAGATGTGGGGGTGCAGCACTGGGGATCTGGGGATTATGGAGGGATTGCACCCATCACTGGGCGAAGCCTGCCTGGCTCTGGCTGCTGCAGGATGCTGCTCACCACAGCCAGTTTGTCAACGCCAAAGCCACCACCATCCTGCTCTCCCTGCAGTACAAGATGGCCCTGCGGAGGAAAAACAAGCATTTCAGGAGTATTCGGCCCACGCCAACCGTGAGAAGTAAGGCTACCACACAGCTTTCCCTTTGCTATGGCTCGGTGTGTGCTGTGCCGCTTTTGCCGGGGCATGGCGGGCAGGGGGCTCACAGTAGCAATCTTTGGGAGGCAGAGCCATCCATGATGATGCTGCAGGCTGTGGGCAGAGGCTGGCAGGGATCCAGCCCCTCCGGTGCCATGGCATGGATCTGATTGCAAAGCTCACCTTGAGCTTGCTCTTGTGCTGCTTTTGCAGGGCTGGCCAGCTCAGAACCCACAGGTAGCAGAGTAAAAGCCCTGAGCTCCCTTCCCATGCAGTCAGGCAGCAAAAGAGCTGCTCTTGTGCCATGGCATCTCCTGCGCTATCTCAGGGACCACCCCAGGCATGGACGGACATCACCAACCCAACCAGCATCCCAGGGACCTGGCACAGGAGAGGGGATGTTGCCCATGGGTGCTCCTGGTGCTGAACTACCCCAGGCTTCTCCACTACTGGTGTTGTCCCACGGAGCCCTGCATGCCTGCGGGGGGGCAGGAGCTGGTGGGGCCTGGGGAAATGAGCAGCTGATGGTTTTCAGGGTTTTGGCTGTGATGCATATTTGGCTTTGGCTGAAGCAGAGCTCATGCTGGGCCCCAGAGCCTGGCACCCAGGTGTCCCCAGGGGACCCCTGATATCCCCGAGCCCAGCAGCATTCCAACCTCTGATGTCCCTGATCCTAGCAGTATCCTGACTCCCATCCAGTGGGTAATGAGTGGGGCTGAGGAACTGCCTGCAGAGCAAAACAGGGTGTGTGTGTGGGTGCTGCTTGCTGGGCTGATGCTGGCAGAGCTTGTGCCGTACACCTCCTGCTGGCTGTGGGGGTCAGCTCAGTCCCTGCCAGAGCATCCCCCCCCCACCTCCCCATGCATGCAAACCTCTGGGGACCATTGCAAGCTCTGGCTGTGCCACAAAGCCACTGCCCCAGGAGTTGCCATCCAAGCTCTTGGTGGGCACAGCTGCACTCTCCTCCCCGTAGCCGTGGCATGGCACGGCGCAGCCAGCGCCGCACCAACCCTTTGTGCGTGGGCAAAGGTGAGGGCAATGATGATGGGGAGGCCTGGTGAAGCTGTGTGCCAACCAGGGCCCTCTCGCCCCTCGTAGGTGTCTCGGAGCTGGAGCTGGCAGCGGGTAGGGACGCCAGCGGGCTCCGAGCTCACCGGGCGCCGCCGTCACTCAGCCCCGCCGCGCCGCCGGCACGCCCTGCCTCCACAAAGGATGCTGAGCCTGCGAGTGGCTTGCTCCCCTCCACGCAGCCTGCCACCGCCGCCACCACCGGATCCCTTATGGACCTGCCGACCGCTGGCGAGAAGCTGGAGCATTGCACCAAAGCCAGGCCCCGGCCCAACCGCCGGCACAAGCAACCGCCCAGCAAACCAAATGTAAGCAGGGGTGGTTGGCAGGGGAAGGGGGATGTATCTGGGGTTTTTTTTTTCTGTTTTCTTCTCAATTGGGTGAATTATTGCAGTCAGTATTTGTTGCAAGGCAGCATAATGAGACGCGTGGAACCGCGGCTGGTTTATTATCCCACATTTCAGCCACTGCCAGAGCCCCCTCAGAGGAGGGGGGCAGCCCGAAAGGATGGGCAGAGGGGCTGGGGGGGGGGGGGGGTTGGGAAATAATCCATCCCTTTTCCTGCTGCCTGCTGGGAGATGCTGAGCAGTGGGAGCCAGCAGAGAGGCAGCAAGGAATGAAAAAATCTGCAGAGTTTGGGTGCAGAGGGACAGTGTGCTTGGCAATGGCTCCGGCTGCCTCTCTCCTCCTGTGCCCTGTTTGCTCTCCCCCCCTCCAAAATCTATCGGCCCTGAAGTTCCAGCAGCCGCTGCAGCTCCCGGTGATACTGGTGGGGCTCTGCCAGCTGCACAGGGTGGGTTTCACCTCCCCCCCATCGAAAGGGTGAGAGCCCCGTGGTCCTGCCTTTGCAGCCCCCCTACCCAAAGGAAAAGTAACTTTTGGGTGCAGTTGGCAGAGTCCGTCTCTGTTGCCATTCCTGCTGGCATCACTTTGTCCCCACACCACCGTGATGCAGCTGGATCCTTCCACCTGCCGGAAAGCCCTGGCTTGCACAGCCACAGTGATGCTTGCCCTTAGACTGTGGTGGAACCAGCACTGCCGTGGGGCTGGAGGAGACACAGGAGGTGTTTCCTGCAGGCAGGGCAGTTGCTGGAGGCTGGCAGGGGTCAGGAAGAGCCTGGTGCCCTCACCTTGGCACATCTCTCTGCAGCAATATGGGCATGCTCATCACCCAGGGTTGGCCAAGCCTTGAGTGAGGACAGGCTTTGATGGATGTGATGTGACAGGGAGAGCAGATCTTGGATGGCTAGAAAGGCTCCTGAGCGGCATCAATCCAGCTGTAATGAAAAGTTTTTGTGGACTGAAATGCCATCGATGGGGAAGCACCTCCCTCTCATTGATAGGAAGTCACTGATGCAGTGCCATGTGCCAGGGCAAGGAAGATGCTGTGGAGGAAGGCTTGGCCGTGGCATGGACTGCTTTGCCATGGGGATGAAGTGGGTGGCCTTCATGCAGACTGTGGTGGCATTCCAAGGTTGGACTTGAGGATGAGCACCAGCCTGAAGAATGCAGATCTGGGTCCATGCAGGTCACCCACTCCATAACCCACCAGCCACAGGGGTGTCCCTTCCTTGGAGCTCAAATGAAGGAAGCATCCCTGCCAAAGGCTTCTCCCACAGGACAGCAGGGTCAGAGACCTGGCCCAGCTCTAGGAGGTCTTTAGCAGGTTTTGTCACTGTGTGTCACCAAGGAAGGTCAGAGGCACCTTACCTGTGGGTAAAGAACACGTACCTGAGCATGTACAGATTACATACCCCAGCCACTGTGCTTGGGAGCCACCAGTACTCCAGTTGTGGCACCCAGTGGGGTGCAGGGGGCTGGCAACCAAGCTGCCCTGCCTGCACAGGCAGGGCAAGGAGATGGCAGGAGCCCAGAGTGGACTGGAGCTCCCAATGCCCCAGGGATGCAGCAGGATGAGAGCTGGGATGCAGCTGATAACACCATGGTCTGGCTTTTGTGTTGGATGTGAGACAGAGTGTGCCAGCACCCATGCCAGCACCCATCCCACACAAGCACCCATTGTTAGGGGCACAAGCACAGGTGGTAAGTGTTTGTGTGGGGGGGTATCTTTGCCCCACACCAGGCTGACAGCCACACTTGCTTGCAGGTGCAGCCCGTGGCCTGTGAGAACAGTGAAGACAGGAGCATCACCCGTGTGGATGAGGGCTTGGAGGACTTCTTTGCCAAAAGGCTCATCCCAGAGGAGCTGCCGTAAGGCCAGAGGGGTGCCCAGGGTCCCCTGCACCCACCCAGCAGCCCCAGGATTTCACCTACCCTGCAAACTTTGCTGGTCCCAGTGCCAGAGGGATGCTGGGGAAAACATCCCTTCTGACGTCAGGCACCCAGCTTTTGCACCCAGGGCATCGCCAAGGGCAAGACTGGTGGGAGAGGGCTGGGATGCTGCTATGGAGTGCAGAATACAGCCAGCACCCCGATCCCATGAGCCTGGGGAGGGGCTGTGGGGCCTGCCTTGTAGCAGGGAGGCAATGGGGCAGCACCCATAGGGTCCCACACTGGGAATAGCTGCCCTTGCCAGGACAGCATCATCTTGGGAGGGGTGTCTGGGATCTGGATACAACCCTTCAGGGTGGGCAGAGGGGAAAAAATTATCTATAGTCCCTCGGCAGCCTAGAGCTTACTTTTCCCAATGCTTATCTCTCCCCAGCCCCATGGCTCCAGAGACGTGCCCAGGATCAACCCCTCTGGCCCCCTCTGGCTCTCGCACCCTCAAGAAGAAAATTGGAAATTTTTTTGCCTTCAAGAAACCCAAATCCAGCCGGGGCTCGAGGTGTGAGAAGGAACCCGAGGGTGGCCCCACTGCCCCCAGGAGCAGGCGCTCAATGCTCAGTGACATTTTACGGGCCCCCAGCAAGGCGAGCGAAGCGGGCAAGCCACTGAGTAAATCAGAGGAAGGGGGGCTCGCTGCCGAGCCCCGGGCAGAGCCCGAGCACTGCCAGACCCCTGACTCTGCCCGCAGGATCCGGCCCAAGTACTCACGGGAGGGCAAATCCCAGTCACTCATATTGCTGTCTGGGGAGGATGAGGATGCACTGGGGGTCAGGCATGACAAGGTAAGCACTGTCACTGTCACCCAGCCACCGCCACTGACCCTGCTGTTTGGCTTGCCCAGTGGGTGCTGCTCCCACCCAAGGCTGCTGGTGGTGGGGTCAGCCAGGCACCACAGGGGGACGTGAGGACTCCGGAGCAATGGCTGGGGACATCCCTGCTGGGTTGTGGCCATGCCTCCATCTCACAGGGGCATGGCTGGGGTTGGGGACCTGGATGTGCTGCGGGCAGGTGGGTGCTATGGGTGCTGTGCTGGGTGCTGTGCTGGGTGCTGTGCCCCTGGCAGGGCTGTGTCTGTCCCACAGAAGAGGCACCTGGAGAAGAGTGAGGGGGAGCTGCCTGGCTCCTTCGAGCAGCGCATGCAGGTCATGCTCCACCGCATCGGTGTCACCAAAGGCCCGGCCGCTGAGGGCAAGAAGCAGCAGGTAGGGACTGGCTCTATTTTTCAGGACAGATCCTGCACCCAAAGGGGCCCCAGGCTGGGACTGGCAGCTCCCAGCTCTGTGCAGCCACTGCCCATGGCTTCTGTCCAGTCACCTGACCATCTACAAGGGGACCAATACATGGGCCTCTAGGCACTGCATGGTGTCTGTCCCTCCTTCCCTGGCATGCACCCATCCCCTGCAGCCACCCCAAAGCCTGGCAGCATCCTGCTCTCTGCCACCCATCAGCCCTTCAGGTGCTGCCACCCTGAACGCCCCCACCCTTACCAGGTTTCTTTCCCCTTGCAGAGCAAAGACAACGAGATCAAGAAAGCTGGCTCAGATGGTGAGGGGCTGCATCCTCCCACACACATGCCAATCCCCACCCCAGTTGGGCATCCACAGGGGGGCATAGACAGGCCACCTCAGTCCCGCCACATCCCCTCCTTACTGGGTGCTGGTGGCAAGGGACAGACCCCAGTGTGCTGATGATGGCTGGTGCCTTGTGCTTGCAGGGGACATTGTGGACAGCTCTGCGGACTCACCCCCCTCCCTGAAGGCACGCACGCACTCAGTGTCCACAGGTGGGTCACTAGGGGGTGCCAAGGTGGTGGCACCAGCCCCCAGGGCAGAGGGCTCTGTCCCCTTTACTAGCACCAAACAGCACTGCATGGGGACTGGAGCCAACAGGGACTGGTGGACATGGGCACCCAGGCAGGGTCCCACCCTCGGGAGGGTGCCCAACCCTGGTGATGGCAGATGGAAACCCAGCCCTTTGCCCCAGGTCCCCGGGGTGGCTGCAGGCTGGGTCCCAGCACCAAGAGCCAGCCCCTGAGGTCATCACTGCTGGGCACCCACAGCTCTGCCCTGCCTTCCCCACAGATGCACCCTTCCGCAGCCCAGCCACCGCGATGGAGCCCAGGACCTACCTGGCTGATCCCTGGCCAGCCTGGAAAGCCCTGGGGAGACAGTTGCCTGCCGAGCCACAGGGCACCAGCTCCAACCAGCCCCGGCGCTCCTTCATCCTGGCTGAACCAAGTGGGCTGCCAGAGCCTGGGGGCCGGGAGGACTGGAGCAGCAGCCTGCCACGGCCAGGGAGGAGCACACCAGCGGTGCTGCCACGGAGGGTCAGCCACAGCGGGGAGGTGGGTGCTGGCAGCCCCCTGCACACACCGCCTGACACCGAAGGTAGGATTACATGAGCTGCTGATGGGGTGCCCATCCCACTGGTGGCATATTCCCAGACCCCCTTGGGAATGGAGGGCAGCAGAGACCCAAGCACCCAGCACTGGGTGCTGATGGGGGGCTGTCAGGAGATCGAGGGCGCTGTAGGCTCCCCCTGACAGCACCTCCCTGCTGCTTTTCCAGACAACCGGCTGACGCCGTGGCTGGCAGCATTGTGGGGGACCGGCCGCCGAGCTGTGTCTGTCCATGAGGAGCAGCTCAGGGAGCCCGAGTGCTCAGTGGAGCTGGGAGGTAAGTGAGGGCTGGAGTGGGACCCCAGTGCACCCCGTGCTGGAGGAGGCAGGCAGTGCATCCCATGTGCGTGGTGGTGCTGCCGCCTGTCTCAGCTGGCAGGTGGCCGCCTGTGGTGCCAGGGTGCTAGATGATGGTGTTGCCACACTAAGGCAATCCCGGGGGATGAACTTGGCATAGGGATCAGCTCCAGCAGCAGTAGGGCTGCCTGGGCTTACAGGCAGAAAGGGGCAGGAGCCAGGCGGCTGCACCCCACCGTAACGCAGGGCTGGGTCGTGTTTCCCTCAGCAGACACTGTCCCCCTGCGCCTGCGGCGGTCGCCTGTGTTCAGACGGAGGACCAAGCATGACTCCTTCCCAGAGCCAGAGGGCAAGCCCAGACTGTCCTTGAGTGCTGCAGGTGAGATGTGATGCTCCCCTCCCTTGCACCCCATGCTAAAGCAGGTGTTGGGATATGGAGGATTACCCCAGTGCTCATGCCAGCACCTGTGACTGCTCTAGGTGCCACACCGCAGGACTGGCCCGGTGCCGGGCTGGAGGAGCTGCAGGCTGGAGTGGGCACCAAAGGCAAGGAGCCACAAGCCCTGACACAAACTGTTGTGAATGCACAAGGCTCAGCAGCCATAGACCAAAGACGCCCAGTACCAGGCCAGGGGGAGCCAGCCCTGGGAGAGTGAAGCCCCTGCATGCTGCTGCACTGTTCCCAATAAAACCCTGCAAGCAAGCACACGGTGCCGGGGTGATTGGCAGCTGAGGTGCAGAGAGCAGAAACGGCGCAGGTCTGCTCCATACCACACTGGCATGGATGCGGCCATGGGGCCGGATAACGATGGCATCACCCACCATCCACTGTGGGGACAGCTGGGCCACCAGCATCACCCGGGAGGGCAGGGATGCCCAGGGACCGTGCAAGAACCCTCGGGGTGCACTGAGCAGCATCGCCGTCCCCAGATGGCCTCTGCCACCATGGGCTGCAGGGGGGAAGCTGGTGATTTTAGGCAGCAGCTGGGCAGGCAGCCAGCCATTTTTAGCAAGTGTTAGCAGGGCCCTTTCACCTCTCCAGCTCCTCACCCCATAAGGTACTGCTCTTTCCAGCCCCCCCAAGACACAGGTTTCCATCAGTGGGACCACAACCCATGGCATTTCAGCACACAGCTCTGCAGCCAAGCTCCAGCCATGCCTGCGCCAGCATCCCTGCAGCTCTCCCGATGTCACCAGCAATACCCCAACATCCAAGTGGCTTTCTCCTGTGTTGACCTCTGCTCCGGACCAAATGCATTCCTTACACGGATGTTTACGACAAAGCAGCAAGATGCTTATTTTTTTTTCCCTTTTTTTCTCAATACAAGAGCTGTGTATTTAAAAAATATACAATTTTTATTTTTAATTTCTACAGCATAACCCTGCGGAATATATTTTTTAATGAACAGTGCAGGACCTGACCTAAACCAATCAATAAAATGTCCAAACACCTGTGCTGCCTTTGGAGCAGGATCAGGTTGTGGGGCCTCTGCCATCACTGCCTCCCCCGCTACAGCGGCACAGGGTAACCTCTTGTCCCCATTCAATGGGGCCAGGGCATTTGGAAAAGATGGAGAGGGAGAGGTGGGAGAGGAATGCTGGCTCATGCACAGGCATCCCTGAATAAGTGGGTTTTTTCCCCCTCTCAGCACTGAGGGTGCTGGCCTTCAACAGGTCATGTCCCCAGCATCACTGAAGCCAGGGTCTCTGGAGCCAGGCCAACCTATCAGCAGTCTCCTTTAGGGATAGGGGTCCTGGTGTCCCCACCATCCCTCCCCTAACTGCTTTTCCCAGGCAACCCTAAATTGTTTTGGCTGAACCAGTGAAGAAGTGACGGACAGGCTAGGCTCAGGAGTCCACCTCCCTGTCTGTGAGTATCCAGCATGCCCACTTCAGCATCGCTTTCGAGATCCTGCAAAACCAGACCAGGGGAGCCAGGGTGAGAAAGGACGCAGCTGGGGACATGCCATGCCATACTGAGGCAGGCTGGTGCTGAGGGGTAAGGCAGAGTCTGGGGACCTGCTGCAGCGATTCCTGCATCCCATGGGGCTGGCCATGGGGGGGAACAAGGGACAGCCATACAAGGCCATCACTGCACTGACCTGACAGATCTTATCCTCTCGCAGAGCTCGGGGCTTGGTGCCTCGTATCTGTACTGGACCGGCTTCTCCTTCACATACTGCAGAAGGGAAGGGGAGGGTGAGGCTGGTCTGCCCCAGCTGCAAAGCCCAGAGCACAGCCCCACCAGAAGCCCCAGACCCTGATACACCTAGGAAAACTCTTGAGTCTCTCCTTCAATCTTTTCCGGCTCCTCCTATCTTATTGTATGCAGAGAGCTGGAAGATGACCCAGCAAGTGTTGGTTCCCATCCAGCTCGGGCTCAACCACTTCTTCACCCAGTGCCCCAGATCCTCCTTTGGGAGGGTTGGGGCCACCATCTATGTCAACACCTGCTTTCAACTTCCCACCGCACCAGCCAGGTGAAGAAAGGCCCTGGGGATGGACACCAGTGGGGGGGTGACACAGAGAGCCTCCTTGGGGACCACCCCCCATAGGACCCCACCAGCTGCTCGTCTTTACCGGCTGCAGAGCTCTGTGCTGCTCTGGCCTGGAGCTGGTGCCGCTCACTGGGGATGCTTGCTCTTCCTCCTCTTCTTCCTCAGGGAGCTCCTTTCCATGCTGTAGCCCCATCTCCTCCTTTCTGCTCTTCTTTGCCTGCTGTGTGCTCACGAGCTCCGTCCTGCCTGTGCCTCTCCCACTACCCCACAGGGCACCTCGGGGATGCTGCTGCCCACCGTGGGCCGGCTGCACCTGGCCGTCTCCTGCCAGCAGCTTCCTCTTGGCACCTGCAGCATCTCCTCCCTGGGTCCTGGCACGAGCCGGACTACGCTTCAACGTATCTGGAGGGAAAGCTGTGCCACTGGAGTCTGCCTGCTCCTTGTGAGGCATCCCTTCGGGCAGGGATTCCAAGCGGCTGTCGGGCAAGATGGGAAAAGCTGGAGAAAGAGATGGCAGGGTGGCCTGAGAGCCCCCCGACACCTGCGGGCCTTGAGCAGGGCAGGGGGCATCGCAGGCTGCCTCCGCAGCTGACGTTGCCTGGGTGGTGCCAGTCTCTACCAGACTGGTATTGCCATAGGAGCAGAGCAGGGAGGGAGAGGAGGTCTGCACCGGCTCTCCCTGCGGTAAGCCCTCGGGAGAGTCCTGGCTGCACGGTTCCAGGAAGTCAGGGGTATTGCTGTCAGCAGCCACATCTTGCTGGGTCTTCAGTGAAGGTTCATGTTGAAAGGTCTTCTCTGGTAGGAGAAAATGCATGGTCAGCTTGGGCAGGGGGCAAGTGGCTGGTGGTGGGACCTGCCCCAGCATGTCAGGTTGGGGAGGAGAGCATTGTAGCTGGAACAATACAGGCACAGGGCAATGGGAACACTACAGTGCTAATTTTTGGCCAGGGGAAAGCAAGCCAGCATCCAGGATGAGCTACATGGTCACCCACTGAGAAGAGAGGGGGTTGTCTCCTGCCAGTGATGGAGGCTGGATGCCATGGGGCATCTGGACTCACCATCTGAAGAGTTCAGGGTCAAAGATATCAGGGGGAGCCTGTTCCAGGGGTTATCCAGGGATCCCTCTGAGCTCGCTGACAAAGCTGTTGACTCAGCAGCTGCAACAATCAAATCAGGGGGTTGATTTTGGCAAAGAATGCAGCTGCCCACTCCCAACCCTGTGGCAGCTACAAAGAACTGTGCATGAGGTCTCGGACAGACAGCACTCAAGGGGAGCTCTGAGAGCCCTTTCAGCTAAAACTGGGATGTAGTCCAGCCAGACTCTGTCCATGACCTCAGCCAGCCCCTGCAGCAGGCAGCAGGGAGGCAGATGCTGCCCAGAGAGCAGGGAGGTGGGGTGAAGACCATCTACACCCTGCACTGTCTACGACAGCAGTTCCCTTCATCTCCTCTACGTGTACCTTCTGCAGGTACTCTGCAGCAAAGCTTGGCGACACCAAGCCCATACCAGTGCCAAACCAAAATCAGGCAAGAACCCACAATCAGGCCAGCAAATCAGGCTCTGTGATGACATCACAGGGACAAAATAATTTGTTGTGCTCCCAGCACCATGAACCAAAGCTGCTCAGCGTCAGGAGGCTGCAGGAATAGGACCATTCCCTGCCTGCTTAAGGCAGGGCTGGGAGTCCTGTTCTCCCAAAGAGCTGGCCATGCCAGAACCTCCTCTGCTCAATCCAAGGAGAAGATGTGCTGAGCCAACTTCAGAGGAAAACGCTACAAGTCTGGATGGGATCTGGAGGTCCCACTACTCACAGCTGGCTTGGGATACAACACTCAGGTCGCCTGACACTGTCCTGTCATCGCCACTCTTCTCGGGAGCTGCTTCACTTTTATCTGCAATGAAAGGGGCACTGCTGGTCGCATCCCAGCATGGTGTGCAGCCAGAGCAAAGGAGGTCTTCTCCCCATTCCAGGAAGACACTCACTTCACATGCTTGGGCACCAAACTGCCCACCTGCCTACCCTGCAGGTGAAGCTACTGCACTGACCTGCCTTGAAAGCATCGCAATCAACTGCCTCCTCCTCAGGAGGGATCACCAAGGTGTCGGCCAGGACCATGAAGATGTCCTCACCCTGCTGAAATGAGACACATTATGTGGTTTTCACTGGGTAGTCCCACTTGAGCTGCAGGAGCCCACCTGTAACTGGTAGTTGAACACCATCTCTCCATCAAACCTCCAGCTCTGCCCACTGCTCTTCCCCTTCCTTCTCCCACCCCTCCCAAGTAGGGTCCCCACCAAGAGCTGTCTCAGCAGCCAGACTGACCTCTTTCTTGCGCTCTGCCTCCCACTGGGTGACAGGAACCTCATTCTTCATCGTCGCTGGTGTCTCCTTGGGCATCCGTAAATCCAAGCATTCCTCAGCACTTTCCTTCAAAACCTCCAGCTGGTTCTGTCCTATGGCATCAATCAGCTGAGAGATGGATGGCTCTGGAGCAAGAACACAAGTGTTAGTGGAGAAGACGCCTTAATTCAGGCAAGCCTCACTTGCAAATGCCTTTACTCTGCTGCATGGCTGTCATGTGCCTTGAAACCTGTGGAAACAAAATTCTGCATTTCCTTTGCTACACGGGTCCTGGAGCAGCAGCATAAGCACAGGCATGCATTGGCTCACGCTGCTTTAGCTGTCAGCACCATTTTGTCCTGCTTTGGGCTTAGCAACGTTGCCTTGTGAGATCTGGTCATGTTTGTGCTACCTCTGCCTAACACAGACCAAGCTGAGAAGAGCCAGGAGCCCCACCAAGCACCCAGAGCATTGCGTACCCGCCCTGAAAACCCCTTACCTGAGTTGGGAGCGTTCTTCAGAGCGAGAGTCCTCCTGCAATGACCAAGGATAAGATAAAGCCTAGTTAGGACTGGGGCGCACACAGGCCAGCAGCCCTTTGCAGATCTTGGTCGCAGATCGGTCGGCTTGTGGAAGCAGTGGATTCCCCACTAGGTGCCAGATCCAGCCACTGCTCAGTATCCCAGAAATGCCCATCAGGGAGCCCTGTTCCCACAGATGGACCAATGGAGACCCCTGAGGATCTCCAGAGTTGGTGCTCCAAGTGTGAAGAATGAGCTGTGCAGGGCTTCACGCACCCAGCCATGCTGCCTACAGCTGGAAAAAACCAAGTTCCCCACAGGTGTAACCTCTCAGCTCTGCCAGCTCAGAGGAAGAGACTGGGTTGGAGAGCCCTCTCTGTCACTAGGATCTCATTTTGCATGATCTACTCAGCTCTCTCATATCCAGGGGCAGGGAGTCCCACAGGTTAACCAGGAGCTGCCATAACATGTGCCTGTGCTTGCCAGCCTGCTCTAGCCTCATGCAGAGACTGCATGCCCTCATCATGGTGCCTGGAGGCGTTCCCCAGCAATGGACAGCCCCATACTTACAGCCAGAGCTCCTTTATCTTCTGCTGCACAGAGGGCTCCTGGTTCCTGCAGCAACAAAGAAGCCAGTTACCGATTCCCTCCACATTCCCACCTTCCTTCACAGCTTGTGATGGAGACAATTCCTCCTTCAAAGAGCAAAAAGTCTCCACCACAACCAGCTCACACCAGGTCTCCTAGAGTCAGTGTTGCTCTAGGGGTATGAGAAAGCCCTGCCAGACCAGAGCCCCCTGGCTGCCCCTTGGGCCGTACCCATCAGATGACTCCAACCTCTGCCTCTCCAACGGCAGCACAATGAACCGCTGCACCATGAGGTAAAACTCGCAGTCCTCCTGTGAGGAAAACAGAGCCCGTAAGGCACCTCTGCAGTCCCACCTCTGCTCCCACCTCCCCTGGGGCCAGTGAGCACCCACACACACACCCCAGCTTTGCCACCAACCCTCCAACCAAAGTGAGGGCCCCCTGCAAAGGACAACACCCTTCAGCGGAGGGTTTGTACCCTCCTGCACCAGCTGATGGCTCTTCAGGAGCCACAGGCTAGGCTGGGCCAGCCCGAGGCCACAGGACCAGGGGCTGGCAAGGGGCCAGCAGGCAGCTCTGCCACCAGTGGTCCATGCAGGTCTCCTGCAGCTCCACAGCAGCTGGAGGTAACAGCCAGCTGGCCCTGGGGCAGATACAGCACATCTGCATGGAGGGCTCAGGCCAACCCCTGCCCCAGCGCGCACGCCAAGCCATTGACACTGCCACAGACACTCCCAGGAGCTGCACATGGAAGAAAAAAGAAAGGCCATCCCTCATCTACCTCCAGCTCCCGGGAGCAGCTCAAAGCAGGTAAGCATGCAGGAAGCAAGGCACAGTGAAGGGACAAGTTGCTCCTGCTCATCAGAGCCCTTACCAGTCTGGCTTCCTCTCGGAAACACACCGTGTACTTCTGCAAGACGATAATTCTGCAAATAAGGCTGGAAAGCCTGAGCTGCATGTGAGTGCTAGAAAAAGAGCAGAGCAGGAATGTCTTGATGAAGAACGGAGCTGGACCACCCAGACACATAGTGGGGCTCCCCAAACAGCTACACCAACCACATCAGGGCATGCTGGAACATGTCTCAGCATGAGCATCAAGGACCAAGGGCTCCTGGTTCCTCCAAATTATACTTGCTGCTTATCCTTGGCTTTGCTACTAGCATCCCACTACTCTAGGGTGTCCAAATGGGGAAACTGAGGAAAACGCTGAAGGAGCACTCCAAGCTATCATGGTTAATGCTCTGGCTCCTCCTTTCACAAAGCCCATGGGCTCTTTAGTCCTTTCTAATCACGTCTACATGGCATCGCAGCTTCTGCCATCGACCCCTGCCCATCCTAGCCAGCCAAAACTGGAGCACCGAGCACTGGCATTCCGGCTTTCTTCTCTTAGCAGCTCTTTCATGCAGATTTCCCACCCTGTGATTGCTTTAGCTAAACACAACCTGAAATAAGACCAGGCAGGAGCCCCACTACCAGCTGTGGAGAACCGCTGTCTCAGCCACAGCCAAGTCACGGTGGAACCCACTTTTCCTCTGCCTGCAGAGCTTCAGACGTAATGACCACACGGATGTAGTAGGACCCATCTGAGACCTGTAGGACGGCATCTTGGAGGACCCCAGGTTGGCCTGGAGCAGCTGAATCACTCAAAACCTATCAAGAGATTTAGGAGGGGAGGAAAAAAAAGTCTTAGACTTCCCAGTGAACAAGGACAGGACACCTGGCTGACAGCCTGGACTCTTAGGAGAGAAGGTCACCATTCACCATGAAGCAAGGTAGTGACACACTTACCTTAAGGCCGAGGGATCCCCGCTGGACCAAGCAGGCTCCACACCAAGAGAGAACAAGAGACATGCCACATTGTGCAAGACAGCAATTGAAGGCAAGGTGGGAGAGGTGCCACCACTAAACATTTTTTTTACCCAAATCAACAGCAGGAAACCAGGCAAAAGGGGTCTGGGCAGGCTTGGGACACATGCTCCTCTGCTAACCAGAGGGAGACAGAGAGCAGCAGTAACAAGCAGGATCATTACAGCTGTTCCCTTCTTCTGAATGAAGTCCCTGGTATAGCAACACTGAGCCTGTACTAAGCCATGTCCATGCTAGGTCAAAACAACCCCCGAGGGAAGCAATTAACTGTTCCTCCAAGTCTCATACCTGTCTGGTCCGTGGGCTGGGAGCTGTGGATCAGTCCTGGCCTGTCCTAATCCCTACAGCCCTACAGTGTGGTCTCACAGGTCATGCACATCGTTCAGCTGACTGGTGATGTTAGACATGATGCACAAAGAGGGGACATGAAATCACATGTCCCACCGTACACAAAAGCCACCTGTATCTAACAAGAGGTGCACCCGTGTCCTTTAATAGGTGCCCACCATGCTAAAAAGAAAAATTGTCATCACCTGGGACCTTCTGACAACATGAGTCTGCCAGACCTACTGCATAAATTCCCTGTACAAGCCAACAAGGCTTGATGCTGGGTTTAAGGATGCCCATGCTGCCAGGATCCTGCTCCTGTCAGCCATGTCCCCTTGCCCTGGTGGGAGAAGCCCAGCATGCAGGTGTCTCAAGTCCCCACCATGTGCTCAGTCACTACAGACCACTCTTGACTCCCAGCAGAGGCAGAGTGGCTTAGCGCACAACGGAAGACAGTGAGCCGGGCTGCTCACAGGACTGGGTAAAAAACAAGACAAAGAAAAGGGTAGGTTTGGAAGTTATAGATCTGAAACAGAGATGAAAGTAGGCATAGCTGGAGCCTACCAGCTAGAGGTGAAAGGCTCTGCTGCTCAAGATACACTCCCAACCTTCATTCGCTGTGGAGGACTCGGGTGGGGGTAGGTTGGAGGTGGTCACACTGAGGAAAATCTCCCCATTAACCTCTTGAACCCGCAGATGGATCCACTCATTCACTTCTGGGTCTTCGTCAGCCCAGGCACAAGAGATCTCCTGCCTGAGCGAGGGGACTGGGCCAAGAAGTAGGTAACCAGTGATTTCACCACCTCCATGTCTTCAGACAGGATGGGGAACAGGACTACAGGGTCTCCTCTCTCCCACTGTCATTCTTTTCTCCTCGTCTCATCTTTCCTTCCATTTCACAGAATCACAGAATGGTAGAGGTTGGAAGGGACCTCTGGAGATCATCTTGTCCAACCCCTCTGCTTGAGCAGGGACACCTAGAGCAGGGGGCACAGAAATGCATCCAGGCGGGTTTTGAATGTCTCCAGCGAAGGAGACTCCACAAGCTCTCTGGGAAGCCTGTTCCACTGCTCTGTCACCCTCACAGGAAAGAAGTTTTTTCTTGTATTGAGGTGGAAAAACCACAACATCCATCTTTCTCCTTCCTTCTTCTGTTAGTAAGGAGATACCTGATTTGCCACAAACATCCCCAAAAGACAACAGGACATTGCTAACAGTGCTGTCAACCACGGTGGGATGCTGCTACAAGCACCCAAAGGCTGCGAGAGAACAGCAAAACCAGAGCACTGGAGCTGGGTCTCCCCAGCATCCAGGTGATGACCACAACCCATTACAAGGCAGAAACCACAGGCCATTGCCCATGTGTGTCTCACGCCTGCTTGTGCACCCAGTTGTCTCACAGTATCTTCACCCACTCCCTGCAAGTCCACAGCTAATTATCAGCAGCACTGACTCTGCTTGGTTGTTTCCCTCCTGCTTCGTTTCCGCAGCCCATCAGGCCTCAAACAGGCAAGAGTCCCCTCGCTAAAGCTCTCTCCTGCCATGATTTGATAGATTAAATGTCAAAGACGTCACCAGCGCTGCACAAAAAGCTCTCTGGGAATATGCAGGAGCAGGTTTTGTGCCTCAGAGCCCCATGCCCTGAATGGGGCTTTCCCAGAAGAGGCAGCATCCATGGGAGGGCAAGCTCATGGTCCCACCAAGGCTCACCACCAGACAGTAAAAGGCTCCAGACACCTCAGCAGCTCCTGCTTCTGCCTCGTGCTACTCACTGTCAGGACCACCCATCAAATGACATAGTACAAGGAAGGACAGGATGCAGAGAGGAGGAAGAGGAAAGCAAGGCAGACTGTGAGTGCAAAGCTAGGAGAGAACATGACTTTGGAGACTCTGGACAAGAGCAGGGCACACCTACCAGAGGTGCAAAAGTCAGCCAAGGCCACCAGAAATGGCCAAAGAAAAGTTCCCTTACCTCAAACAAACAAACAAAAATATCAGGGACTTTGAGGAGAAAGGGCCACCCACCCACAGCCAGTGAATTGGGAACTGCTGAACACTTCCAGAAATTTGGATTTCAAATGCTGTTGGAGCACTTTAGGACAGTACCCGTCGGTACCTACCCGCAGGACCTGCCCGGCCAGAAGATTCTCATTGGCATCCAGCTGCTCATAATTCACCAAGAGGTTCACAATCCAAGGCTGCAAGATGTAGACTTTAGGAGAAGACATGTTTTTGTTCTCATACACAAACCTACAGGACAAGAGACAAGGCACCAAATCAGAAGAGCACGATGCTGCAAAGTTCCGGCACCCCAGGAACAGTTTTACGCTCCCAACACAGCCACAACCTCAGGGGCTGGCTCAAATTCAGCCCAAATCCACTTGCTTCTCCGCAAGGACAGCCATCCTAAGGGAGCCTTGCTGAGGAAGATGCGTTGCTGGGCAAACGCAGGTCCGGCAGCATCCCACTCCTGCCATGGAGATGGGACACCAGCAGGCTTCGGAGCTTCGCGTGTGGGCTGGGGCAGGCCTTTTGCAACACTCCCGCGCAGTTCAGGGCATTTTTTTTTCCCACCTCTTCCTATATTGTTTATTATCCTCCCAGTAGTTATTTTTCCTGCGCCCAGGACTTAACCATCACTCTCTTAACTGCAAAAGGGGGAAGGGGTCTCTCTTTGCTGGATGAGGGCCACGCAGCAGGGCTGGGGCAGGCAGAGTTAGGGGCGGGCAGGGTTGGGGACAGACAAGGCTGGTCGGGGACAGGCAGGGGTCGGGGACAGGCAGGGCTGCCGTGCCCGCCAACCGCGCCCCCCCCCCTCACCTGGGCCCCAGGGCCGGCCCCGCCGGCGGCTCCCGCCGGCCCCGCTGCTCCCCCGCGCCCGCCCCGCCGGGACAAGCGGCCGCCAGCGCCGCCACCGCCGCCACGGCCCCGCGCGGCGAGGCGAGGCGGGGCCGCGGCACAGGAAGAGGAAACGGGGACGGGATGGCCAGGATCCGGGGCGGAGCGGCTGGCGGAGCGCGGCCCCGGCCCCGGCCCCGGCCCCATTCGCATCCCCAATCCCATACCCATCCACATCCGCAACCTCATCCACATCTGCATCCCCAACCTCGTCCCCATCCGCATCGCGAGCCTCAACCCCATCCCCAGCTGATCTCCATCCCTGGCCCCATCCACATTCCCAACCCCTTCCCCATCGGCATCCCTGACCCAGCCACAGCCACAGCCCGCTCCAGGCTCCTTTCTCTCTTCCAGGCTTTTCCTGAGCACTCACACGCTTTTCCTCATTGTTTGGCCGACTTTCTGTTACCACTTCCCATTCAGTGGTTCACACGTAATGACAAAGCATCGCTGAAACTCTACTTTGTTTTCGTGTTGTTTCCTTTGGTTTTGACCCCAACAGCTCCAAGCGACGCCAGGTTCTCCACAGGTGGTCGCCCATGGGAAGAAGCATCCTTCCACAATGGGCTTGTGTACACTTTGCCTCCTCTTGAGGCATTAAAGCTGCTTATCTGCTCAAATCCAGCAAGCAAACCAGGAAATGTTCAGGCACATGCTGAAGGGATGGTAAACGCCTCCTCTTGTGCAGGTCAGGGATGAAATCAAGCCATGTAAGTCGTAGCTCGGTCCAGCCAGCGTCTTTTCATCCCCAGGCCGGAGACTGTGGCTGCATTGGT
The DNA here is from genome assembly GCF_963921805.1 of Phalacrocorax carbo. NCBI lineage: Eukaryota > Metazoa > Chordata > Aves > Suliformes > Phalacrocoracidae > Phalacrocorax > Phalacrocorax carbo. Next base: position 23,756,475 of record NC_087520.1, read on the forward strand.
GGGCTTGGGTGAGTGTGGTGAAATGCCACAAGAAGACTGATGAGTGCTACACAGAAGAGTAGACTGCAGGGTTTGTTTTTAAAGAAAAAAGCTAATTTATTGGGACCTATACATAAGGCTGTATATGCGTGGATCAAATCTCTTAAACCAGAGGGTTACTGTCGAGTTGCAAAGGTCCTTGTAGCAGCTTCTCCAGCTGGAGCAGGTGAGATTCCCCAAGCTTTCACCCACCCGGTCCTGCATAATCACCTGCCTGATCTGTTGTTATTAATTATCTTAAACTACCTACAAAACATCTCCTAACTATCTTACATATATGTTCTGCTATTACAAATTGTCTGTGCAACAGTTTGGTCAACACTGCAGGACCAACCTGGGGAGGCCATGGGATGCCCAGATCCTCCCCACAGTGTGTTCATCAGCACATGGAGACATGCAGGTGGTGCTTCTCCACTGACTTTAGGCACAGCAGGAGCTCCTGGGGGATCTTCAGGCCTGTCCCAAAGCTCCTGTATCCACCGGTCAGGGTTTTCTTTGGAAGGCAGCTGGGAGTTCAGTCCATCAGTCGGTCCAGTGCCTTGCTGTTGCAGGAACAAGCTGGGGAGTACCTGGACCACCCTGAGACTGGATGTCCATCGTGTGCTGTGTGTGCATCCAGGCACAGCCCTGATTCCTGGCTACACCACAGTTATACCCAGGGGACAAAACTGAATTTTAACCTTCTATCACATGTACAACTTAAATACTATAGCTGGTGTTAGAGCAGACTCTTAGGAGGGGGTTGCTCTGGGTACTACTGGAGGGTTTCCAAGTGGTCCTGGAGGATTTCTAAGTTTTCCAGCCTGTTGTGGTGGCCAAGGGACACTCACCTGTCCCAGCTGCTCCACCCCTGACCCAAATACACAAATTAAGGCCAACAAACTGCACTGTGCAGGATCAGCGAGTCTACCCTTGCCTGCCTGACCTTGGGCAAGGGGAGGGACAGAGCCTTGTGTCCCATGAGGGGGGGTGGCAGTGGGAGAGGATATCTCAGCACAGGAACGCACGCCCGGAAAACCATCAAAAACCAGGAATGCACTGGAAAACAATAGAGCAGGGAAAGTACAAAGATCAGTTTTCCAGACATCCAGCCCAGGGCATTCCCTGCCTGGGCAGGACACTTGGCTCCCCTTGCATCATTCCTTGGCTGACAGGAAGGCTGGATCGTGGCTATGGGCCACAGCCAGGAGATGGCGGGGAAGGCAGAGAATTTGCTAGAGCCAGCAACTGATGCAAGCCCTCAGGGGGAAATGGGAGATAACTGAGTAGCAAAAGGCACCTGCAGAATCAGGGTGACAGCAGTGCAGTGGCAGACAGAGCAGCATGGCAGGGCTTCATGTCCACTCCCTTCTGGTGACTGAGGCCAACCAGGGAATCAGCCTGGGGCTTGTCCAGCAGTTCCTGGGGATGCCAAACCCACCCAAGTGGGTCTTTGCAGCTTGTCAAGACCCCAAGAGACAATGAGCACAGGCGAGGCTGGGCTGGGATGCAGTGGTTTGTGCTGGGGGATGGGAGCACTTGGTGCCAGGGCAGCAGGTTGGTGCAGGGAGGAGGTTTGCAAAGGGCTCAAGCTGCATCCAGGTGCCTGCAGCACAGAGCAGCTGGGTTAGGATGGCTGTGGGACCAGCTGTGCATGGGATGTGCAGAGGGGACAGTAGCACGTGGTGTGTGCTGGAGGCACAGAGCCCCATCTGACGGGAGCAGGGCAGACAGAGCAGTGTGGTGGGGGTGAGGCAGTGCAGGCACAGAGCAGGATTTGCCTGGGAAAGGCTGAGCCTCTGTGTAGCCAGTCCAGTGTCACCATGCCCATGCAGTCCCCTCTCTTGATGGCGTTACAGAATTCGGCCTCCAGACACCCCAACCTGGTCATCGTCCCACTCAGTAGGTACTCCGAGGTGGGGGTCTGTCACCCCAGTTCTCCTGGCATGTGCCCAGGTGCTGCGCTCACCCTGGTAGCCCAGTGCCAGGAGCTGTGCTGACAGGTCAGTGCCTGTGGGGACACCAAGCGCTGCCATCCCTCTTGCTGCTCACAGCCAGCCCCAAGGGCATGTCCCTGGGGAGACACAGGGAGTTCCCATTCCCCGGCACCATGTGGGGTGAGCCACCATGGGTCTGCTGACCTCCCCTGCGCCGGCTCTGCAGAAGTTACCGACCCCACCAGCATCAAGGTGGCTGCAGCCAGAATCGGGGAGCACCTGGGGGCTTGGGGCTGAATGTCCTCATCAACAATGCTGCAATTGCCACATTGAACTCACTTGATACCGAGATGCTGGAGGACATGTCCCAGGTTTATACCATCAACACAGTTAGGCCCCTGCTGCTGAGCCAGGTGAGACCCTCACCTGCGCTGAGTTGTCCTGGGGGGCATGAAGGGCCAGTGGGAGAGGGCCCCTGCCTCTGCTGCAGCGCGGATGGGCTCTTGCCTGACAAGAAGCTCATGGAGCCATGGGCTGGAGTTCAGGAGCTGGAGCCTCCTGGGCTGGGACAGTGGGAAGACAAGGGAGGATGCTGCAGTACTGGTGTCAATGTTGCCTGCTGTGGAAAAACCTGGTCCCCTCGCCTGTGCCACATCCAGGTGTGCCTCATCTCTTCTTTCTCCTTGCAGGCATCCCTTGCTGAAGAAGGCGGCCCAGGGGAGCCTGGGCTTAGCGCTGAGCTGAAGCAGCCATCATCAACGTGTCCAGCTCTGCAGGCTCCATCGCTTCTCCCTCTGGTTGGGATCTGATGCAAGCTGTCTTGAACCACTGCAGCAAGGTACAGCCATGCCATACTGGGCATAGATTTGCCCTGCCCTGCCCTGCCTGGCCCAGCCATGGGGTCTGCACTTGTCCCCTTGCAGCCGCCCTTCCCCTCCCACTGCCATCCCCGCCCTGTCTCCCCATAGGCTGCTCTGAACATGCTGACCAAGTGCCAGTCCCTGGGGTACCAGGAACATGGCATCCTCTGCGCTGCTCTCCACCCTGGCTGTGTGCACACCAACATGGGGAGCTCAGCCAGACACAGTAGGAGTTTCACCACCGTGGGTCCATCTGAGCCCCTGTGCTGATTTTCCATGGGAGCGAGTTGCTGCCCTGAGACCCTGAGAACGGCCTCCCTGACTGCCCCATCGCTGCCTGGGCAGCTCCCCCTGCCCCGGCCCCATGTGGCTGGTGCCCCTATCCCCTCTGCCCAGGGCTAGCAGCTTTCCCCTTACCCCTGACCAGCTCCTTGCCCTGGCCCCAGCTGCTCCAGGGTAGCACCTTAGCCAGGCTTTGGGCACAGGTTGCCTCTCCCCCTCTGCCCCCGCAGCCCCCTGTGATAGTGGACACCAGTTTGCAAGGGATGCTGAAAGTGCTCTCCTCCCTCTCCAAGAAGGACACCTGCACCTTCCAGGACTGGGAAGAGAAGGTCGTGGCCTGGTGGGATGCCAGCCCAGCCTCCCAGCAGAGGGGCCCTGTGCCACTGTTCCCACCTGCCCCAAGTCCTCAGTAAATACCTGCCCAAGAACCACCAGCTCTGCTGTGCATCCCTGCTCCTTATCCTAGGGTGTGGCGGTACCCACAGCCACCCACACAGCCCACACTGTCTCTGGGGTCTGCACAAGTGACAGCCCATGGGTCCCATGGCACCACGACTGCCCTATGTCCCCTCCAGGAGGTACCAGCGCTGGGGCAGAGCCCCTCTCCTGGGAGGAGAGAGGTCTCCTGAGCATCTGCAGGGCTGGCGAACATCCCAAGCACCCACAAGGCTGGCTTTCCCCCTGCCTGACTGCAGGGCAACCCCAGGGCTGCGCTCAGCCTGGGCTGCCCGAAGGGCTGAGGGTTGCAGGGACTGGCTGCCTTCTCCTCTCAGTTGGGGGACGCCTGGTTGTCGGCAGGACAGACAGACACACAGCACTCACACAGTACATGGGGCGTGGGTGCCAAGCTCAGCCAGGAGGTTTGAGGTTCGTGGTGTGGAGATGGAGCAGAGAGGCATCAGCTCCCGGCATTTATGGAGGTGAGGTGTACAAGGGAGATGCAGGGCTGTGCACGGGGTGAGGAAGGGGGAGAGAAGTTGCTTCCTGTGCCCTTCCCCTCTCCCTGGCAGCCAGAAGAGGCTGAGGGCAAGCAGGGTGACCATGCAGAGGGGTGAGCCAGCAAGTGGGCGGCTGCAGCACGGGCAAGAGGTGCCATTTGCCTTTCCATCACCAGGGCAGGCTGTTCCCTTCCCGGTCCAGGAAGGCTCCAGAGGTGTCCTGCGAGAGGCTGGCCAGCATGGTCAGGATGCCCCGCACACTGTGCTCCACTGTCAGCAGTGCCTGCAGAAGAGACAAGGCACAGTGTCGGTGCCATGGGCTGAGGCTGGCACAGAAAGAAGCCAGGCTTGGGCAGACCAGAGGGTGCACGGCCTGGGCAGCAGCACCCGGGGTGTTCATGGGGGCATTTTTCCTTACTGCTGCCTGCCCTGCTCTCTGCACTTGGCACGTGACAGCTTGCTGCCTGCTCCCTGCCTGTTCCACCCCAGCAGATGGTCCTGGCAGCCCACAGCATCACACAACATCTTGTGCCCCAAGTGCCCCTGCCCTCCCTGAGAGGTGGGGCTACAGCGGGGGTCCTGCTGACCTTCCCCTGCACAGCCCAGTGCCTTCTCCGTCCCCATATCAGTCTTCACCCAGCCAGGATGGATGGCCATGCACAAGATGCCCTTGTCTTGGAGCTCTGCAGCCATGCACCTTGTCACCATGTTCTGGGCAGCCTGGAAGAGGCACCACCATGCCAGCACAACTCGGGGCACAGGTAGGCAGGAGGGGGCATGTTTCCCAGCCGGAAAATGGCTGTGGAGGTCAGAAATGGGATGTTTCCCTAGGGTAAAACATCAGCACAACCCTCCTGAAAGTCTCAGTCCCAGATGCTGCTGGTTTCCATCTCTGTGCTTACACTTGGGAGAACCAGGCAGGGGGTGGGTGGCCTTGGGCAGGTGGGTACCCCCATGGGCTCCCCTCTATGGGCACAGTGCACAGCAGAGCATCTCCAGCACCTCCTCTGGCACCTCACCTGGCTGGCATGGTATGGGTACGTGGGAGGAGGCTCTGGCACCCCAAGGCACAGCCCGATGGATCCCAGCTTAGTGGAGACATTTATGACCGCAGCCCTGGTGCAGCTCAGCCCCTCCTTCCCCGTGCCCTTCGCTTCCTTCTCCAGGAGGGGCAGAAATTCCTTACACAAAGACACCGGCACTCTGTTAATACATGACAGGCCACAAGCTTGAGGACTGCCCTGGAGGTCTCTGTTGCAGACTGTGGACAAGCAGCTGTACAGACACCCCTGGCAGAAGGGCAGTGGATGAGGAGGATGCCCTGAGGACAGGACTAGCTCCAGCCTTTCCCTTCCCCAGGGAAGGAGTGAGCTGGCACAGCCAGCATGGGGCAAGCAGGAGCTCCAGCTGGGGAGAAGCGAAGCATGGGAGATGCTGGGGCTGGGCTGAGCTGCCTCCCAGCTCCTCTGGCTGGGCAGAGGAGACCTGTGGTCCTGGTCTTGCCCCCACCAGTCTGTCTCTTTCAAGAGAGCCAGAACCCACCCAGCTGAGGGCAGCTTTGCTTTGGGGAACACCTCCCCAAGCAGGAGAAACCCGAAAGGTCCACAAGTACCTTGGTGACCTGGAGTGGCCCAACCACATAGGTAACAAACACAGAGAGCATCTCCTGTGAATCCAGGGAGCGCAGCATGGCATGCAAGCTGATGCCTGTGTTGTTGATGAGCAGGTTCAACCCCTGGTCCTTCAGATGAGACCCCACAGCCCATACAGCCCCTTGGATGCTGGGCAAGTTCACTGTTTCTGCTGAGGCAAAAAACAAAGTGGAGGAGAGCTCAAGCAGGTCACACAGCATCCACTGGAAAGCGTGTTGTGGCTGGAATGGCTCTCTTTAAACCAGCATTATGCAAAAAGAAAGGACCAGGTTTAGCAGGTCAGGGTGCTAAACACATCGAAATGAGCAGTAGTTTGTCCTCACCTCTTGGTTTTGCAGCTTTAGTTGAATTAAACCACAGTTCTGCTCCTTTTTGGTCATATGGAGGCTACTGTTAAGAAGAACTTAGCTCTATTTGCTTTCTGTATTCAAGGAATTGATTGCACAAGGGATGATTGGTCCTTGCACACTGAGGATCCCAGTTTTATTTCTACCAGGAGCCCATGCAGTTGGATGGGCACATTTTATGGAGACACAATCTTTGAGGAAACAACTCAACTACACTCTTGAGTCCTTCTGTATTGCACAGCAGCTATAGGGCCTGTTAACATTGGGGAGACACATTCCTGTTGTTGTTGAATTACGTGAAGATCTTTTCTGGTTGATATCCATTCTGACTGAGCATTTAGAGCTATCTTTGCCTTTTTTAACAATTTGTGCTTAAACTGATCTTCCACAGCACAACTTCCCATAGCTTTACAGCCATTCGTATGCAAAAATCCTTCATTTGTTCTTTTCTTTTTCTTGTGCTGAGATTTTTTTTGCTTCACATTGTTACCAAGGTGGATTTGGAGCTGACAGATGAGCTGAGGTCAGTACAGGTAATAAAAGATTTGGGATATAACCTGCAGTATTTGTTTGTAGGCTCTGAGTCTGAACCTCCCCATCTCTACAGAGGCTCCAGCCAGGCTGTGGGGACAACCCCTCTCAAGGAACCAGAAAAAACTGACCTCTCTGAAATTGTGCTAACAGGGCTAAGAATTTCCAGTGCCTTTTTCGTCACTTAAATATTGGTATCTCTTTGAAAATCTGCCATGATTTAATGGCAGGATTTTTTGGCTAAAGTGATAGGAGTAGTATTTTTTATGTTCAGCTTTTGGGTTTGCTTGTTAGGATGTGCATCCCCTACCAGGTGCTTGCCCCACTGATTGTTGATTTAAAAGGGGTTATTATCTAAACACCTTCAGGATCTGAAATGGGACAGTTAGGCTAACATTAAACTTCATATATTGCCTTTCAATATCCCAAATACACCACCAAGGCCTTAAGAACCATGAACGTTCATGCGTACGGGCATGTTGGAGTGTGCCTTTGCTCCCCATGCATGTTTCTGCACCCATTTTTTGCAGGTGCTAATCTGGAGAGTCTGCTGGGTAGGGGAGATCGCAGAACTAGATTTCTTTTTTGCAATACTTTGTCCCACACTGTGTTTCTGTTCTCATGCTTCAACAAGACTGACTTAGCAAAGGTTTGTAAGGCTGAAGATTCTCTTCTCGGAGTATTTCATACACTGATGAGCAGCAGAACAATCCTTTATGCTGGCATTTATAACTAGTCCAGTGGCCATATGGTGATAAGCAAGTATTTGAGTGGCCCAGGACTTGTACCACCTTGCCTTGTGCAGCACAGATCTTCGTAGAGGAGTCATGATAACATTTTGGGGCAATTTGATGAGATAATCTGCTGTGGGGCTGCCATGCATGAGGGGGTGGAGCCTTGGGATTTGAGAGGACATGCATGGCCAGCTGCAGGACATATCATGGGGTGCTTTTTAGTGACTTCTCTTTGGATAATGACTGGACAGAGTTCAAGTTCATCACTCCACTACACGTGAGGGATCTTTTAGTCACTTTGGTGAATGATTAATTGCTCTGTTTGGACTAGCCAAGTCATTGCTCCAAGGGGCCAGGCATATGGGGCCACCAGTTTCTAGTGCTAGGCCAGCCACATTTGTTGAAGGAACAAACTCTTGTCTCCTTGAAAAAAATAAGAGCATAAGGATAGAAAAGGACAAAAGAGATAATGAAAGGAAGCAACAGGTTTTATGCATTTTGGAGTTAACTGCTACCTTTCCCTTCTGAATAGTGCATTCCTGTTACTGGTTTGAAGCTAACCTTTCCTTAAGATGGAGAAAGACAGCCTGAAGCAGCTTCTCCTTTTTAAAAATACCTTGGTGCCATTGTATTTTTCATAGCTTTTTAGCTTATTTTGGGACTTGATCGATAGTCTGGGTTTTGGGGTGTATGTGTTTTAGTAAAGGTTGTTTATTTAGCAGCCAGACCCTTGAGATGTCCCTTTTTATGTTTGCCATGCTGGTGAGCAAAGTAAGCATGCTTTTCCCATCATGTACTGCTGGTTGGGGGTCGCAAGTAAATTTAAAGATGCTATTTTATCACAGAGAAGGTGTTCTACTTTAATAATCTATTCAATAGTAAGAAAGAGATTTGCTGCCTCTTTTTAGTAAAGCCTCACTTCAGGACTGACTTCTTTGCCAAGAAATGCTAAAAATTTACTTGAACTTTTTATGTGATTTTTAACAAATAAATAGGTAGGTAGAAACTGACATAGTCTTTGCATCGCCTTGATTCAGTTTTATTATTATTGGCTTCAAGGAAAGACTCAAACTTATTTAGAAGCTCTGGTTGCTTCCCACCTTACTTACAATGGTGATGGCAATTCTGGTGCAAACCCTTCCTTAAAGCACCTCTTTTGGGTCTGGATGGGTTTTTTACCAACTCTTCTTTTAAAAAAGAGAGACTGCAAGCACCCCTGCTCTCTCAGACATCACTGTCTGCCTCAAGACACATCTGCAGGAAACCATGTTCCTCAGCCTGGTGCTCCTTATCTCCCCATGCTTCACCCCATGCTGTCCTCCCCAGCGAGCACCCATCCCTGCCTAGCACCCTGGAAGCTTCCTGCCTGTGAATACCCCAACTTTGGCAGCACCAAGTGATGCCCTGGCTGCTCTCCCTTTTCCCCTCCAAGTCCCTGTGCTGTCCAGGTCTGTTTGCCACCTTCTCCTGCTGCTCACCAGCACTGCTGACAAAGGCCACTGAATCTGGCCTGCCTCCACAGGAACTGGGAAAGGATATCCTCCCAGTCCAGGCTGTTGGACATCCCGAACTGGAGCATGCCTCCAGGTCTGAGCATCAACCTTCGATACCACCACTACCACAAGGCCAGATTTCTCATATGCATCCTTTTTGCCTATTTTTCTCCCTTTTTATCAGCAGCAAAGGAAATGCTGACTATGGCCGCCTCCAAACAGACCCCAAACCAACCCTCCTTCTTAGGAACCATCCAATAAATTTGCCTGCTATGCCCTACCTTGTTTTGCCTTGCGAACCTGCATATCACAGCTGAAAACTTGGGCATGCTGTTTCGCATTTTTGGGAACAGAGGTTGTGCCTTTCCCATGAAACTTGCTCAGCTGAGGCATCCAGACGCACCTCTGCCTGCCTCCAAAGCCAGTTTGGCCACTTCCAGCCAGAGGACAGGTCTGCTTGGAGAGGGAAGTCTGTCCGGATGTGTGCCCATCCCTCCCTGCCTGGCAGGGCTGGAGCTGCCTGGCTGCCAGCTTTAAGGCAGGCTGCCCAACAAAGCTGCCCTCGGTCCCGTCCCTGAAGTGAGCAGAGGGCTTAGAAGCAATGCTGGATGCAAGGAGGGAGATTGCTCCATACCTAAATGGACCAGTTTGATGCTGGGGTGCTGGGCAGCTAATTTTTGCAGGGCCTAGAAACAAAGTGGTAGAGCAAGGGAGGAGATCGGGAGTCACCAGCTGCACAGCCAGGTCTCCCACCCCTGCTCCCAGGTAACCCCAGCTGGAGCTGGGACAGGGTGACTTTGTTTTTTCTAGGGAAGGTGTGCGGGGCTGTTCCCAGTGGATGGGGCACGGTGGCATCCCTGCAGCTGGCAGGAAAAGGGGTGCCACTGGGCTCAGGTACTGCCCCCCGTCCTGGGTGACCCCAGCATGGAGAATGGGTTGGCTGGCCATTGGCACAGGCAGGAGTGAGTGCCGAGGACATAGGCACTACGTCTGCCGCTCCAGCCGCATTCCACCCGCTGGGTCAGGCACTGCCATAACCACAGGGCTGGAGGGTTATGAGACCCTGCTGGAGCACTCCTGCCCCCACTGCCAGACCATCCAGTCAGGGCCAGATGCAGCAGAGAGCCGGCAGAGCTGCTGGGACCACAAATTCCCTTTGCCTGCCTGGCTCGGGACCATCCCTGTGCCCTGCACTTGCACTGACCTTTCCTCTCAGACCCTCGGGGTCACAGCAGGTGGCAAAGATGTGCTGGAGGGGCCAGAGGCTGGCGGTGAGCTGCCTCACGAGCTCCAGCCCAATGCCCCGGTTGGACCCTGTCAGTAGGATGCTCTGAGCCAGTGCAGCCATCTCCACGGCCTCCGTGCCAGGTGGTGAAACACGGCAGGACTGCTGCCTGCTCAGTGTGAAGTGGAACCAGGCACAGCCCAGGATGTGGCTCTGGGCACCCATGGCGATGGAGACGGTGCTGGCAGCAGCCCTGGCCCTCACCTGCCCAGGCAGAGCCAGGGTCCCAGGGTGGACGCCACCCCAGGATGGCTCCCCATCATTTCGGCACATGGGGCTGCATGTCTCCTGTATTACCCAGTTCCCCACTGCTTCACTCTAAAGCCCCAACTCCCAGAGTCCCTGTAACTGCAGGAGAAGGGTGACCTCTACCACGAGCTTGGAAGAACACTTGGAAACATCACCAGGAAAAGGAAAACAGGTTCAAATCTGGCTGTGACCAGTGATCTCCCAGTTTGGGGGGTGAATTTGGGGTGGTTGAACCCAGGAATGCTAATCCAAAGCCCAGCCTGGGAAGTGCAGAGAGGGCATGTCTAACACTGCAAGCTCAACTCATGTCAATGCTTTCACTCAGAGCACCCTGCAGCCCTGTCCACCTGCTGCTGGGACACCCAGCTCACAGCATCACCATTCTCCTTGATGGAAGACAATGCTGGTTGCTTATTAGGCCAAGAGGTGCCTGCAAAGCTCCTGCAGCCCAGACCAGCCTGTGGTCAAGTATTTTTAGGAGGCAGAAGTGAGCAAGGTGCTAAAAAAACCAAAAAGCTGCCATGTAAAAAGCCTCAGCTGAAAGGGAAGAATTGGGGCAACCTGAATTTAAGGTGGGGGAGAAAATAAAAAGAGGAAAGTAGCAGGGATGGGTCTGTCACATCCGGATGTGCCTAAAGGGACACACCTCCTGCCCAGCCTCGTCCAGCCTGGCGGAGGGGACAGAGCTGACTATTCTCCAAGTATTTGAGTGGTTCCAGGTCTGGCAATCACCAAAGAAATACATGAGCCAGCAGCTGGGAGATGGTGAAGGGGTTGCAAGTTTGGAAGATGTGCTTTCAGGTGACAGAGAGCATGGAGAGGAGGAAGCCATTATGTTTCCTTCCATCTTGGTGGATGTACTATGGCCCCCATGAAAGGTAAGCATGCTGGGTGTGGATTTGGATGGTGTTAGACTCAGACCCACTGTAGCAGGCATTTTTGAGGTTGTAATCACCCACACAAGCAATTGCGCTACACAGACTTGCCAGCTCCTGCTGCTATCTGCCAGCAGCATCCAGAGTAGAGCTCCCATCAGGAACCAACAGGACTGGAGTTTCCTCTGCTTCCTCTTTTTCTTCCAGGCTTCTTGGGAAGGAAAGAACAGACAAAAGTGAAGAGGGCTGCAGGACCAGGAATGGTGGGAATGGCCCCAGGACAGCACCGAGCTGGTGAAGGTAAGCAGCAAGCAGCTTTTGGAAATGGCAAAACCATGGCAACTGAGGCCAAGGACAGCAGCACAGACATGCTTATGGCTCATGAGTATGGGACTAGGAGAGATGCTCTGGGGAAGATATGAGATCTATAAGATCCCAATGCTGTAGAGGCACCTTGAGCCCATTCAGGTTGGAGATGGCCTGGGAAGACTCTGTTCCAAGCCCCATCAGGAGGAGCAGGGTCAGCAGTGACTTCAGATCAGGTTGCCCAGAGCTTGAACCAGACCTCAAAAACCTCCAGGGACCCCGCAGTCTTCCCTGGATCCCCGTTTCAATGCTTGACTGTGCTCACAGTGAATTTTTTGTCAGCATGGCACCTCTCCTGTGTACGTGCCGTACCTCTTGGCCTCGGACTGCATGCCCCCACCCTGCCAACTATTCAACTGCATGGCCGGACCATGTTTATCTCTTAGCCACTTCCTTGCCCCCTCAGACCCATGCAAAGGCCTTGCAGCCACTACATCCCCCAGCAGGGAAGCTGGCAGGGCTTTAGTCACTGCTCCAGCAGCCTCCTTGCCCACCATCCCCAGCCAACTCCCTCTCCCTCACATATAATCACAGAATGTCCTGAGCTGGAAGGGACGCACAAGGATCATCGAGTCCAACTCCCTTCCCTGCACAGGATAACCCCAGATTCACACCATGTCCCTGAGGGCCTTGTCCAAGTGCTTCTTGAATATCGCCAGGCTTGGCACTGTCCATGACTGCCTCCCTGGGGAGCCTGTTCCAGGGCTCCACCACCCGCTGGGTGAAGGACCTTTTCCTAATATCCAACCTAACCCTCCCCTGGCACATCTTCCTGCCATTCCCTTGGGTCCTGTCATTGGTCACCAGGGGGAAAAGATCAGCGCCTGCCCCTCCTCCTCCCCTTGTGAGGAAGCTGTAGACCTCGATGAGGTCTGCCCTCAGTCTCCTCTTGTGCAGGCTGAACAAACCAAGTGGCTTTAGCTGCTCCTCATACAGCTTCCCCTCTAAACCCTTCACCAACTTCGTGGGCCTCCTCTGGACACTCTCTATTAGCTTTATATCCTTAATGTACTGTGGCACCTCAAACTGCACACAGCACTCGAGGTGAGGCTGCACCAGCGCGGTGCAGAGTAGAGCAGGACAATCGCCTCCCTCGACCGGCTGCAATGCAGCAGTTCATGCACCCCCGGACACGGATGGCCCTCTTATCCCATCCACATCCCATGCTTGGCCTGAGCCTTTTGCTCTCTCCACAGCAGCGGCTGAGGCCTCAGGCCCTGCAGGGAGGAAGGCTGCCCCAGGCGGGCCGAGGGCTTACGGTACTGCAGCATCATTGGGCGGACAGTGAGAAGGGGTGGGGGCTGGAGCGCCCGTACTGTTTCAGACCCCCCCGCCCAGCCCCGCCCCGGGGCACTCCTGGCACTCCTAAAATGTCGGGTCCCTGCCCAGCTTCACTCCGGCCTCGTCACGTGGCCGCCGTGTCCCGTCATTGCATCAGCCGGCGGGCGGTCCCTCCCCAAGGCCGACCGAGGGGGGGCGGGGATAACCCGGAGTGATGCCACCAGCAGCCAATCGAAAGCTGGCGTTGCGCCGGGGAGGGGCGGAGCGGAGCGGAGCGGGCGCTGCGGCGGGGCCCGTGGTGCGGAGCGAGGGGCGGCGGTCGGGCAGGTAGGGCCTGAGGAGCTGCTGGGGGGGGGGGGGGGGGTTGCCGGCTGCCACCGGCCTTCGGGGGTTGCCTCCACGGGCGGCTGCCTCCTCTGACGGTCTCCTCCGAGGGGAGGCGGCCTGGCAGGACAGGGGGCTGGGGCGGGCGGCGGGGGGGCCACTGCTGATCTCCTCAGCCGGGGCATCGGCGAGACGCCTGCCTGCCGGCTCTGCGGCGGCTCCCGCAGGGCTGCCGGCATCCGCTGTGTCCCCGCCTCTCCTTGAGCGCTTGAGACCGGGTGGTGTCAGGGCAGACACGCCACCGCCGCTGCGCCGAGCCCTCCGGCCCGCCTGGAGCCCTCTGTCCCTCCTCCAGCGATTCGCTGGGGTTCCTGTGAGAAATTATCGCCCTTCTGCGCCGGAGCAGGCCGCTGGGAGCTTGGCCCGCTAGAGAACTGCGTTGTGCTCCATTGGCAGAGGACAGCGTTATGTACCCGTTAGGATATAACGGAGGTGCCTCCAAACCTCCAAACTGGCACCCACCACTGGTGTGCATACGATGGTGTGGTTGCTTGCGGGGAAGGTTTCCAGGCATCCCTGGAGCTGACCCTGCTTTGAGCAGGGAGATTGGATAAAGTGATATTCAGAGGTCATTTCCAAACTCAGCCATTCTGTGATCCTATGATTTAATCACCCTGAATGCTTTTAAGTGTTAGCAATCCTCCCCCTCCCCTGTGTCCCTGGTAAGGCAGGTGTAATTTCTTAATATGTTCAGTATGCCGGTGAACTCAGTATTTTAAAAACGCACGTTTTCAAAGAACAAGTAACTTGAACTCAAGCTCTAGAAATCAGGGAGGTTGGAGAGAGGAAGTTTGGGTTTGGACCAGCACCATTTGGGGAAGATGGATGGTTAAACTGAGGAGTCCATGAGAGTAGTCATCAGTGTGGTGAGACCCTTTCAGGAGATGGAAGCAGTGATCCTGGTGTTATTGCTTGAGCTGACACCATGTAAGAGCCTTGGTTGTTGTTTCTTCAGACTGCACCAAGGCCTCGCCGCTTTCCCTTACGCTTGCTTTGGACAGCTGTGACTTGCAGTTTCAAGATGGAAGCTACGCTAATGGCTAGCCAGATCCGGCAACGATTTATTGACTTCTTCAAGGAAAACGAGCACACCTATGTGCACTCATCTTCTACAATCCCCCTGGATGACCCCACGCTGCTCTTTGCTAATGCTGGTATGAATCAGGTAGGATTCCCACTCTGATACTTTGGTCCTTGTGAACGTATCCTGTAGCAGCTGAAACCTGTGAAGGTGTTTGCAGAGCTGTTTGTGTGGAAAATTATTGTTGTTTTCTCTATCTTCCTTCTGGTCATAAAGAGGTGGTTGGTGTGTCTGCTGGAGTCCTCTGTGCTCTGGCAAAATTGGCAAGAGCACTGGGAAAGGTTCCTGCGTCTGCTGGGCTGACTGTACAGCAATGGGAGCACTGCCAGTCTCCCTTCCTTGACCCTTTGTACCTCAGCTAGTCCTGGCACAAATGACTAACGGCATCTTTAAAGAGTGGTTGGGGTTGGGCTACTGAAAGGGCTCTGGTAGAGATCAGCACACAGTTTTCACTGACTTTTCTTCTGGTCAGCTGGGAATCTGGCTATTTCCAGTCCCTTTAGAAGTCCTGAGATTTGGTAGGCTTCAGGAACACGCACATGAGCAGGAGTGCTAAGTTATAGGAATTGCTGCAGCCTCCTCGCATGCAGGAGACAGCAGGCTTGTTGTTTCTGAAAGCTGCCTTGGGTACATCCAGGCTAGTGGTATCATGATATAGATAACACTGTTGCTTGCAACATTTGAAAACAGGCTTTTAGTGCTTTTCTTGATTGCCCTTTTTCTTTCCTCTCAGTTCAAGCCCATCTTCCTCAATACTATTGACCCCTCGCACCCGCTCGCTAAACTGAACAGAGCCACCAACACTCAGAAGTGCATCCGAGCAGGGGGCAAGCACAATGACCTGGACGACGTCGGGAAAGATGTCTACCACCACACCTTCTTTGAGATGTTGGGGTCCTGGTCCTTTGGGGATTATTTCAAGGTAATATAGGCTAGGTGCAGCTCTCAATCTCTTGCACAAAGTTACCTGTCTCTATGAACTCAGCAGAGTAATTGCCAAGAGGAAGGACAATATCTTGGCACAAAGTGGTTCCTAAGGTGCATGTGGCTCCTTTGGAATAAATGAGCTTGGAAGCTGCCTGGAACTTGCAGATGTCTTGACATTATTTAAGGTTTACAAAGCTGATTATATTAGCTCTGTCAGTTTGGAGTCTTCAGACAGAGTTTTTAGTGGCTGTCCTGGAGCTGTGGGGAGTTGCATGTGCTGTTCAACTATAATTGACCTCAAAGAGAGGTGATTATAAAGTAGCAACATGCTTTCCCAAGCGTCTTGCTAGTGTAGAATTCATATTCGCAAAGGTGATGTTAAGAATACAGGATAACAGCAGAATTCAAAGGCTTTTTTGGGGCAGCACACGTGCTAGGAGTTAACTTGGCTGCATCTGGAAAGCCATATGAGATGTTTCTTGTGCCCTGTTCCCTGTATATACTGGTTTGCCTATTTCTTATGCAAAAAGTCTGAAAGTGTTTGGCTGTTTCTTTGTAGAGAGCTGCTGATACCTACAATAGCCAGTACTATGTATGTGGGGGTGCTGCACGTTGAAGAGAAACTCTGCATTCACTTGTTGGCCTCGTCTTACCTTCTGCAGGAACTTGCTTGTAAACTGGCACTGGACCTTCTCACCAAGGAGTTTGGCATCCCTGTTGAAAGACTCTATGTCACTTACTTTGGTGGAAATGAGGCTGCAGGACTGCAACCAGACCTGGAGTGCAAGCAGATATGGTTGAATTTGGGGTAAGGCCTTCAAGAGAGGAAAGTGCATGTTTTGAGGAGCGATAGTCATTCAGAGAACGATGGCATGTGTTATGTGGCAGAGCACATATAACAGGAGGTTTTGGGAAAATTGAAGTGTCGCAAATAATGTTTGCAGGGTGGTGGAGCTGCAAAGCCAAAGGGAAGTACTGGTATTGGGTAGAAGAGACAGAGAGCTTTTGTTTCAAAAATCTCTTGTGTAAGCTTAAGAACATAAGAAGTGTCCTGCTGGGTCAGATTAATGCTCTGTCTAGCCCAATGTGCTGCCTCTGACACCAGCTGAGAAGATGCTCTTCAGAGAAAGCAGGCAAGCCTGACTGTGGCCTGCACTCTGTTTTCCTCCTCACCTCCCAGCATCCATAGTCACTGCATTAGTTTGTTAGAGCGTGATCCACCTTTTCCCTTTAGCCTCTGTTTGGGGCCCTGCTCCTTCAGAGTATGTCTGATTCTGTTTTGAACCTGTTGCATTTTTCTAAATCTCAGTTGTAATCTCCCATCCAGCCTTGCCCTCTCCAAATTGAAGAGTCCTAATCTTTTCTATACTATCTGTGTAAGGCAGATGTTCCACCCCTAGGTAGTTTTTGTTGCTCTCCTCTATACGTTTGTTACTTCTACCTCACCCTCCTGGAGGTGAGGAAGTGAGAACTGTACTCAACACTCAAGCTGTGGGTAGGCCAAAGCTTGATGTAGCGATGAAGTGATGCCTTTGGTCTTGTGGCTGTAGTCCCCTCTGAAACCTGCCACTGGCCCTGTGACACACCTCTACGCTGTGGGACCAAACCCACCTCATGGGTATTAATGTTGGAGACCCACCTGTTGTCTTGTTGGTGACTTCGCTGAGGTGTTGTGAAGGCCTCTGCCTCCACCTGGGGCCAGTTCCAGCTGTTGATGCTCGCCTGATCCTCCTCACCAGGGAACCTGGGTGGTAGGATCCTGAGAGTTAGGCTCTTGGATTGATCTGTCTCAGGACCCTGATGATTCATCTGCTCACCCAGGGAATTAGTGAGCTGAGATTTCTCTGGAATAGTCCTTGGTTGAGGGAATTCTTGCCTGCTGTGAGTCTCTGTTGCTCAATAAGAGTTTCTTGTTACAGCCTGGCTCAGGGCAGGATTCTGCCTGGCAATATGAAGGATAACTTCTGGGAAATGGGAGACACAGGCCCCTGTGGCCCTTGCAGTGAGATCCACTATGACCGTATCGGGGACAGAGATGCTTCCCACCTGGTCAATCAGGACGACCCCAATGTCCTGGAGATCTGGAATCTGGTGTTCATACAGTTCAACAGGTGAGCCAGATATGTTTCCCTCCCCAGGCTGCTCCAGCTCAGTGTGGGAGGTTGCTCGGTTTGTATACTCTTTTAACTGCCCCTGGCTTGCTCGCCATTCCCTCTTGTCCAGGAGCTGTGCACTTTGTGATGCTCTGTCCTCTGACCCACCTGTACAGAAAAGGTCTGTCACACTGGCTTTGGGGACAGACTGGAAGTATTTTCTCAGTTCATCTGCCAGTAGTTCAGTAGGGAGTAAGTGGCATCCCGCTCTAGGTCTAAGTTGTTCTTGAGGGTTTTGTTAACTATATTCTGTCAAAGTTGTCCTTTGTGTGGCCTGTGTATGAGCCCGTGTCATAAATCTGATTGGATGAAATCTCATGGAGATGGGGCTGCCTCTGCAAAGCCTCCATCTGTAACAGCTCATCTTTCTTTTTGTGGCTGGACAGGGAAGCTGATGGGACACTGAAACCTCTTCCTAAGAAAAGTATTGATACTGGTATGGGCCTGGAGAGGCTGGTCTCTGTGCTGCAGAACAAGATGTCCAACTATGACACCGACCTTTTCCTTCCTTACTTTGAAGCCATCCAGAAGGTACAAAGTGGGGAGTCTGGGTCTGGGCCTGACCCAGCTGCATCCATTGCCTGAATCCCTGGGGAGATGCATGGGGCTGGTCAGACAGGGCAGTTACATCTGCAGGTCTCTGCTTTCCCGGCTGCTGCAAGCCCTGCAGGTTTGCACTTTGCTGAGGGTAGGAACACAGGCTGGCACAGTGATTGCTGCCATGGGGCATGTTTCCAGGGCAAAACATGGGACAATGAGCAGTGCAGCTTTCCCAGGTGTTTCCTGTGAACTGTCCTATTGATGCACTCCTTGGCTCTCTCCAAGAGGGAGATGCCTTGCTGTCCCTTATGGCCAAGGGCCATCTTTTGCCATGTGGTAGAGAGCAAGTGGTGCTGATGACTCAGAATCAGAGTTTGTCCTTCAGCCTCCCACCTGGAACATGCTGATCTGTAGAAAATCCCCTGAGAGAGGAGATCTTTGCTATAAACCATGACAGTCACTTGCAGAACCTGTGTGCTGTTGCTGCATCTTCCTGGGTGGGGCCTTGTTAGCAGTGCTGGGAACTCTGTGTGCAAGTCCAAGCCTCTGTGGAAGGGGCAGAGCTTCCTGGCTGCAGATCATATTGGAAAAAGAATGCAGGGGAAAGAGCCCAGGCTCCTGCTGTCCCTGAGAGGGATGAGGTACAGAGCTCCAGAGCTGGAATTAGAGGGCTGCCTTTTTTTGATGTTAAAGCCACTGGCTGGACACAGCCCATGTGTCCTTGTCTGCTTTCCTGCAGTGTGGTGGGAGCCTGGCTGTAGAGACTGTGTCCATGGTCACAGGCTTACACCACGTGCAAGTACTGCTTTGTTATAGTGTTGTCTTTCTCTTGGGTGTGGACAAAAACACCGCAAAAGAGGGAAGATGGGACCTCCTCCCATGTGACAGAATTTAAAGTTTCTTGGCTGGGCAGGTTATGCCAGGCCAGAGTCTATGGCTGCAGGCACTGGGATGGGGCTGGCTTCTGAGGTGCTTCCCTGTTGTTCTGCTGTGTGGCTGTTCCCTGCTGTCTGTAATCCTCCCCTTTGCTCACCACCTTCTCCCTGCACAGGGCACAGGCGCCAGGCCGTACATGGGGCGGGTCGGTGCTGAGGATGCCGACGGTATAGACATGGCCTACCGCGTGCTGGCTGACCATGCAAGGACCATCACGCTGGCCCTTTCTGATGGGGGCAGACCTGACAACACTGGCAGAGGGTAAGAAGGTAGCTGCCACAATCCTGCTCCCATTCTCTTCAGCACGTCTTCCCTGCGGGGTCTGGGATCTCACGTGTCTCTGGGACTTCTTTGAATTCATCATTAAAGTAGTGGATAGCAGAGTGTTTGCTCAGTATATTTGACGCTTGAACTCCTGTAGCAAGGTCTGCCCAAAAAGCCAAGACACACAGGTCTAAGGGTTCTTGTGAGTACCAGTCCTACTGTGTCAGCCCCCAAAAAGGATCACTGTGGGCAGACAGGCACAAAACCCTGCTTGGTGCAGTACTGCTGTCAAAAAAAGCAAGTTTGGGCTGGGGGGGGCTGCGTTGTGGGTGCCACTGGACTCACAGGACTGACTCTTAACCACACAGTGAGTTTGAGTCACAGAGCTGGGACCTGGCACCTCACCTCTGGCTTGCTGCTGGTGTGAGCAGCTACCTGAGAGAAAATGCGGGGAGAGAAACCTGGGTTATTGGTCCTGGGAGTGGGTGCTGGCAGGTGGATGCTGGTGGATCCCCTGAGAACAGCTCAGAGGTGTAACATTTGCGTGAGGGGCTCTGCTATTCCCTAGGTATGTGCTGAGGCGGATTCTCCGACGGGCTGTGCGCTACTCCCATGAAAAGCTCAATGCCCCCAAGGGTTTCTTTGCTACTCTGGTTGATGTGGTGGTCCAGTCACTGGTAAGTTCTTCTGCTCCACTGTATCTACTGAGGTCTTCCTCTGCTGAAGTGTGCAGATCACCATGCTGAGGGACTAATCTTCTTGGGTCTGCAGGGAGATGCCTTTCCTGAGCTGAAGAAGGACCCAGATATGGTGAAGGACATTATCAATGAAGAAGAGGA
Organism: Phalacrocorax carbo; assembly: GCF_963921805.1. Taxonomy (NCBI): domain Eukaryota; kingdom Metazoa; phylum Chordata; class Aves; order Suliformes; family Phalacrocoracidae; genus Phalacrocorax; species Phalacrocorax carbo. The sequence continues at coordinate 23,776,447 of NC_087520.1, forward strand.
TCAGTTCCTGAAAACACTCAGCAGAGGACGTCGCATTCTGGACAGGAAGATCCAGAGCCTGGGAGACAGTAAAACCATCCCTGGTAAGGCCGTGACTTCCGTCTGGATGCGCTAAAAGGCATTTATCATCGGGGTCTGAGTTAGGGCACAGCTGGGCTGGGAACTGAGAGGTGTTGGAAGGTGTGATGGGATGGAATTGGAGTCAAAAGACTGTTGCTCAGATGTGGGTCACCCCTCTCTCTGGGCTGTGTTCACTTGCTTAGGTTTCTGAGCTGCCCAGAAACAACATGATAGTGTGATCTCTGCGCTGTCAGCAAGGAGCCTTTTTGAGGTTCAGCAGGCCAGTTCCCTGTCCTGCAATAGCACTGAGCCAGTTGGGTGGGACAGAGCCAGTCAGAGAGCAGGGAAAGGAGCAGTGTCTCACAGTACAGGAGTGCCAACTGCTCTGCTTTTTCTCTGGAGGTGATACTGCCTGGCTGCTGTACGACACCTACGGTTTTCCTGTTGATCTCACTGGGCTAATTGCAGAGGAGAAGGGCCTTGTTGTGGACATGGAGGCCTTTGAAGAAGAGCGGAAAAATGCACAGGTAGGTAACAGCTCCAGGGGGAGCTGGTCTGAGAGTGGGCATGGAGAATTCCCTTCCTTGTAGTTTGCAGTCATGAGTCTGGTCCTTTCTTACCGGGTCTGCTCACACGCCACATGCCCCAGTGCCCTCTGGGAAAGACCAGGTTCTTTCTTACAACAGCACCGCAGTTGTAGGACATGTTTGTTCTGTGAGCTGGGGCTCGTTTTGCTCACTAATGCTGTGAGGTCTGGGGCCTTGAGCTCAGCCTTCAGACAGAGTTGGTGGAATGCTGGGAGCACCTCCCCACTGTCCTGTTCTGGTTAGGGAAGTTCGGGACTTCCCTGTCGAGTGTCCAGGCATGCCTGCAGCTTGGGTGCCTCTCCCAACAGTTTGCTGCAGCAGCAGAGAGTGGCATTGACAAGCTGGCTGGCTACTTGCCTTGCCCTTGCTGGGCTCCGACCTGCTGTTGGTAGGGCTGGGAACAGCCTGCTCTGAAGTCAGAAAAGATGGGAGCATGCCAGCTGCTGGCACATGGCTTCCCAGAGCAAAGCCCTGAACTGAGTTGCTCTCAGGGATGTGAGGTGTGCGATGAGGCTGGTGTGCACAGACCAGTGCTTGGGTGGGTTTTCTCAAACATTGTTGCTTGCTGTTGACAGCTCAAATCCCAAGGGAAAGGTGCTGGTGGAGAGGACCTACTCATGTTGGACATCTATGCCATCGAAGAGCTAAGGGCCCAAGGACTGGAGGTGACTGACGACTCGCCAAAATATAGCTACGCTTCAGATCAGAGTGGTGTCTATGGTATGAAAAAACCATTCTCAGAATCATCCTCTGCTGCCTAACCTTTCCTAGCATGTACCTCAGCAAGATCCCCTCTAGGGTCACCTTTCCTGGGACACGGAGGTGGGACTGGGAATGTGCACAAGTGAATTGCCTACTTTTAACAAATTGAGCAGGGTAAGAGAAGGCAGACTGTTCAAGGGCTGCTGTGCTCTTCAGGTCTGTTGTTGCCAACTTAAGGGAATTTCTGTTCCCTGCAGCTTTGTGTCTCCACACTCTTATGTTTGTGTTTCCTAGCTGCTTCTTTGCCAGTGCCACCAGAGACTGGTTTCTACTTGGTCTGTTAGAGAGTCCTTGGCCCACTTTTTTTGGCTCTTGCTGCTAGTTTTTCAATTTGTTGGAGATTCAGGAGGCCCCAGGCAGCATATGTGGCTGACTTTTACTGTATAGGTGTGGAAGGAGGTGACAGTCCCTGCCTTGGAGATCACTGAATGAAATTCCCTTCAATCCAACTAACTATTGCCCTAGTTCTTTCTCCTTACCCCCTGCAACTGTAGCTGTCATGAACTCCTGGAGTAGCTGGGAAGTGTTGCTATTAAGTTCTGCTCCTACAAAGTTTTCCTGTTTTACTGATACTGCCTGTCATCCGGTGACAGATTTTGGGAGCCTCGTGGCCACAGTGAAAGCCATCCGCAGGGAGAAGAAGTTTGTGGAGGAAGTATCCACTGGCCAGGAGTGTGGGATAGTGCTGGACCAGACCTGCTTCTACGCCGAGCAGGGTGGGCAGATCTATGACAAGGGCTACATGGTCAAGGACGACGACGGCAGGGAGGATGTGAGTGGGCCTGAGAGTCTTTTGCTAGACTCAGTCTGACCCAGGGCCTGGGCGTGTGTGTGCAGAGAAGGAGAAGGGGCCAAGTAAGATCCAGCGATTTCCTGTCCACGGCAGGTGTCAGGCATTGCACAGGTTTTCTTTTCAGGCATGCAGCATGGCACAGTTGTGCTGGAGTTTGTTCCCCTTCCTTCTTGGGGAACAAAGCTCTGTGCTGTAGCATCGGGCTGCCAGCAGAACATGAGTACCTGTTGTGGTGGTGCTGGGATTGCTGTGCAGGACAGTGCTTTTGAGCCATGATGGGGAGCTGAGGTGGGGAACAATTTCAGCTCTGCTGTGCCCTGTAACCATGCCCCATCTTCCTTCTCTTCTCTGCTTTGTGGCCCTGTGTGCTGTGCTTGGGGACACTTAGCTTTCTTGTATTGCATTTACCGGTCTGGCTCTCAGCTAAGACCATTCCAGCTGCAGCTCAGACTTCTGGCTGGACTGTCTGTCTCCCCTTGGCCTCTCACCCTGCTCACTGGGTACATTTCCCTCTTTGTACAGAAAACAGAATTCACGGTGAAGAACGTGCAGGTCCGTGGAGGCTATGTGCTTCACATAGGAACTCTATATGGAAGCTTGAAAGTAGGAGATCAGGTCCACCTGTCTATCGATGAGGTAAGTTAAGACATGGTATAACAGATGTCCTCATCTCTTTTCCCTGGATTTTGTCTCCTTCCTTTCCATCGATACCACTTGGGTGGCCTCAAGTTTGGGGCCTGCTCTCCCTGTGGCACACGATGCCATCAAGCAGTGTGGCCCTTCCAGTCTGTGTGACTCAAGGACTCTCCTGCCTGGCACTGGGCTTTCTCCTAGCACGAGGCAGATAACACCCTGCTGGCTCAGAGCCGTGCTCTCTGGGTTTTGCTGACCAGCAGCAGAAGCACATTTTGGGTCACAGCTGGGAGGTGGAGCAGGTACAGTGCCCCACTGTGTTGTAGATGACAGTGGAGAGCCTGGGCCATCTGCTCCGCTCCAGATATTGCTCCAGTGGGCTCAGCCTGCTGAGCAAATGCTGGGTTGAGCCTCATCTGCAAAATGCATTTCCCTTCCCTATAGTGGCAGCATCTTTGGAGCAAGAGGGAAGGCTCTCATCTTGCAGTACTTTTCCTTGTTGAGTGTCTGTGACCTGGTTTGTCCTTGGCCTCTCTCCACATAGGCCTAACAAGGGGACTGCCAGGGAAAAGTCATGCACAAATTTTAAGGGAACATCCTGCTCCCTTAGCTGTGGCTCCAAGGCAGGAAGTGTGCTAAGTTCTTTCTGGTCTCCTGAACTAGTTTAGGTTTCTGTTGGAGCAGCATGTTAACCTCCACTTCTGCTGCTAGAGGCAATCTTGACTCCGCAGTGTGGAACCCCATCTAACAATGGCTTCTTCCACCAGGCTAGGCGGAGGCCAGTCATGAGCAACCACACAGCCACCCACATCCTCAACTTCGCCCTGCGCTCAGTGTTGGGGGAAGCTGACCAGAGAGGGTCGCTGGTCGCACCGGACAGGCTGCGGTTTGACTTCACAGCCAAGGGAGCCTTGTCTACCCAGGAAATCAAGAAAGTCGAAGGGATCGCCAACCAGATGATTGAGGAGGCAAAGGTGGTATGGCTGACGGGTTGGATATACTTGGGGAAAAAAAAATACCTTGAGTCAAGTTTTTGGATGATCTGGAGTGCTGGAAGTTTGGCCCAGTGGGAGTCTTCTGAGCTGCTAATGCAGTACGGTGCACAGGTTGGCATCACAGAGTATTTTGAATGGTAAGAAGACTCCATGTGGATTGCTCCGTTCATTGGTACCGAGCCCTCTCTAGGCTTGGAGTGTTTCTATGCCTGCTGTAGTATCACATTAGCTACAAGAGCTGAGAAGTTTGGCATAGCAGTTTTGCAGGCCTGGCTGGATTTACAGTGTAGACCCAGATGCTTCAATGATGTGTCCTTAACAGTGAGAGAGTTGCTCTTTCTGGTGCCAGCCCTGTGTTAGACCCCGAGAGGACCCTGTGCTCTGCTCAGGCGTCTGTGGTTAGAAACCATTTGAATGTACAGGAGCATGGTGGGTCTGAGCAGGCAGTGGTATCAGGAATTTTGAAGATGGGACATCTGACAATGACTTTAGGATCCCTGCAGCTCAACAAATGCCAGCACAGGTGAGACACATAATTTCCCTTTTAGGATCTTCTGGAGGAAGTCAGGATTCCCTGGGAATGCAGGCCCTCAGTCACAGCAGACAGGACCAGCTCTTACCACCATCCCTTTCCTGTCCTCTGCAGACTGTATACGCCAGGGACTGCCCTCTCGCAGCAGCCAAAGCTATCCAAGGACTGCGGGCAGTTTTTGACGAGACCTACCCTGATCCTGTCCGTGTGGTCTCAATTGGCATTCCAGTGGAGGAGCTGCTGACTGACCCCTCTGGCCCTGCAGGCTCCATCACTTCTGTTGAGTTCTGCGGAGGGACGTGAGTATCTGGAGAGGCCAGGGAAGGCAGCAGGGTGGCTGGAAAGGAGTCCCTGGGGAGCCTGAGCTCTGTTGTGAGTGCTGAGGGCATATGGTGGGCATGATCAGGGCAGAGCTGGAGGTGGTGGTGATGATGCACCTTTGTATTCCCAGTCCTGAGTCAAGCTGCATTTCAAATCAGCCTTTGCAGGCAGAGAATTGCCATACATTTGTCTATATGCTGTCCCTGCCCACACGTATAGTCTCTGATGGTGCTGGGAGCTTAGCCCTTGCCACCCTTTCCTCATTCTTTTGCTTTTAGTGGCTAGGTTGGCTTTTCTGCCTGTCTCCACGCTTGGATCTCCCTGGTGGGGTGGTTTTCTTGTTTCCATGCTGATTCCTGCTGAGATGAGAGGCAAACTTCTAACTCTGTCTTGTCTTCTGGGCTCTTTCCAAAGGCATTTGCAGAACTCCAGCCATGCTGGCCCCTTTGTGATTGTTTCAGAAGAAGCAATTGCTAAAGGCATCCGGAGGATAGTTGCAGTCACCGGCGCCGAAGCTCGGAAGGTGAGGGGAGGCAGGAGAGATCCTATAAAATGCATGCCCTGTGGGAAACCATTGGCATGTGCATGCACAGATATTAAACCCGTGCCAAGGTCCTTTCCATTTATGTTTGCCCAGCATCCCTCAGCACCAAGGAGAATTGGTGTGAGTGCCTGAGGGACTTGTGGCTTGGGCTCCACCAGTGCAGAGCAGAGAAGGGTGCTGCTGTTAGCAAAGGCTGTGCTGGAGGCCCCTGGATGTGCTACAGCCAGAGGGGGGAGCTGTGAGGGAAGTGGGGGAAGCCTTGGCTGTAGCTGTTGTGTTAAGAAGGGCCTAGAGTGGGTCCACAAGGTGGCTGTGGGTTTAGCTCAGGTTGCTTTGCAGGAAGGGCCTCTGATCTAGAGCTCTCGGCAGCTGGCAAGATCAGCAGGAGTTGTGCAGCCTGAAAATCCAGTCCTGTGCTGCAGGAGGCAGGTGACTCTGGTCCTGGGCTAGCCTGGGCCAGTGCTTCCTAGAGTGGGAGAAGGGGCTTGGGGAAGAGATGGTTTTCTCTTTTTGGAGGATCTTGTCATTCCTTCTGGCAAAAAAAAGAGTCTGGGGGCCTGTCTGCCAGCATCACACCCAGTTTCTGGTCAAGTGCTGCCTGATTTGGCTCTGCTGCTTCCAAAGGAGTTGCTGAACTCCATCTGGGGGCTGCAGTATTCTTCACCCCTTCTCATGGTGGTGGCCTAGAGCCCAGCCTGCTAAAGCTCCCTGCATGACTTCACTTGGATTTTATTCTGCTAGGCCCTCAGGAAAGTTGACAGCCTCAGGAAACTGTTGTCAGCCCTGGAGGCCAAGGTGAAGGTCCAGACAGCTCCCAACAAGGATGTGCAGAAGGAGATTGCGGATCTCAGTGAGGTGAGGATGGTAGCAGTGCGCTGCCTTCCCAAAGTGAGTGGGACCTTGATTGCCAGCAGTGGGTGGTATGCATGAGGCCCAGGTTCAGCCTCCTGCTCCTGTTTGAACAGAGGTGCTAGCCCTGCATCCTGTGGGTGCTACAGCTGAGCACCTCATGCCTGAGCTGTCGGGCACTGGGAGAGGAAGGGAGGTTTGAGTGTGGTACAGCATCCCCTGCCTCCTGATGTAGTCTCTAGTACCTCTAACCCTCTCCACCCACTTCTGTTTTGCAGACACTGGCCACTGCTGTTATCCCACAGTGGCAGAAAGATGAACTGAGAGAGGCTGTTAAAGCACTGAAGAAAGTTATGGATGACCTGGACCGAGCAAGCAAAGCTGACATCCAGAAACGAGTGAGCCCCGGGTGGGAATGAAAGGCAGTGTGGGAAGGCTGCAGGGACTCCCTTGGGAGCCCCACCTGTGTCCAGTGTGGAAGGAAGCTAATCTGTGGGGATGCCCCTCGCTCTGTTCAGCCTTCTAGCCTCCCTGCTCCCTCCCAGGGAATGGCTACCTCCACGCCTGTTCCCTGGGATGAAGCACTGGCAGCATATCTTGGAAGGCGGGGTTTTCCTGCCCTAACGGTTCCCCAGGGCACATGGTATGGGTGGTGTGTGTTGGTTTTTTTTTTTTCTTTTTTTCCTCCTGGATCCTGTTGGATTTTCCTGGAGGAAGAATCACGCACAGCACTGCTGCTGCCTTGCAGGCCACACACCCACCTGCCAACATGTTTTGTTCCTGGCTTGCTCTGGGCTGTACCATGGGTCTTGGGGCACCTTGGGGGCCTCTGCACCTGCAGGGAAGCTCTACTCGGGTGGTTCTTGTGTTCATATGCAATGTGTGCACTCTGGTCTGACCACCATTGTCCTCAGGTGCTGGAGAAGACCAAGCAAGTCATTGAGAGTCACCCTAACCAGCCATTGGTCATCATGGAAATGGAAAATGGAGCCTCAGCAAAGGTATGGGAAGGCCTGGTCTCCTTGACAACCTTCCTTGTGCCTGAGGAGCAGCTGGGTGGTCATCTGGGGAGGTGATGCTGTCTCTCTTTGCCACCTGCCAGCCCTCAGCAGCAGCTAGTGAAGAGGGGAGGACCGCTGCGATACTCTCTGTGTCCCACCTCCTAGCCTAACAACATGGGTTTGGAGGGGCGGGGGGGTCCTGACCATTTGCTGAGCACCCAGCCTTGTGGTGGATAGGGACCCTGATAGAAATCACATTGTGTCCCAGATAAGACTCATCCAGGAGCAGTCACAACACTAAAATGCAGGTTAAGGAACTCTGAACAGCAGCTCTGCCAAGCCACAGAAGTCATGATGCTTGTGGCCATTGCACATCAGCTCTGGGAATGGTGTCCTGGGCTGCGTGTGTGGGCAAGGCTCTGCCAGAGAGCTGCTCCCCAGCTCCTGAGCTCTGTCTCCTGCAGCAAGGTTCAAATTCTTCTCTGGCCAGGGCTAAAACTGCTCCTTCCCTCCTCCATGCACAAGTTAAGTTTCTCTCTGAGAAATTTCAGTTGTGAATAAAAGCTCCCTTGTGCATGCTGTGCCACAGTGCTGAGCCCAGCAAGCGCCAGGCAGCGGGGGCTGATCATGCCCTGAGGTTGGGCCAGTCAGGTTTTAATGTTCGATTTAAATTTTCACTCTGGGAGTCTTGGAGCTGACTCTCCTTACAGACGCCTGCTCGCTTTCTGTGGCTGTCCCCATCTCCGCAACGCCAGTGCTCCTGCTTGCAGCAGGTGCCAACACAATGTTCTTCCTAGCAGAAGGGTGCATCCAAGGGGTGGTGGTGCCAGCAGCCCGGGGAGCTGCATATTCCCTATCCAGCTAGAGCAGCACCCCTTTGCTCGCTGGAGGGCCTCCTCCCAGAGCGGTGTGCTACATTGTACTGTCTGCGCGAGCAAAGGATGACAGTTTCCTTGGGAATAACAGGGTGTGTGGCAGTCTCCCTGGTTTCTCCAGTGTGCCTGCTGTGTCCGATAACCCTTGCAGGTTCGTCACACTGCAGTTGAGTCCTCCTGACTTGCTGCACAACAGCTGGGAGCTCACATTGCAGGGCAGAGTGTTTTGTCCCCCAGCCAGTACGGTCAGGCAAAGGTTCACTTGCTTTGGGGCTGCATAGCCACTAATTCTGCCAGTTCCCAGATAACTGAAGGTGGGGAAATAAAAGCAGCTCCTCACTCCTGCCTCCTTGCAGCTGTGAGGCGGCACAGCCAGGACTTGTGTCCCATGCAAGGCTTCTGCACAGCTGGGGATGTGAAGATGGCTCGTGTTTGGAGAAGGAGCGCTGCAGGATGCTGCTGGCTGGTTTAACACAAGTCCAGATCCCTGAGGGCTCCATGGGTGCTGCACGGGCTGGAGCTGGGCTGGTTGCGAGCTGGGGGAAGGTGTGCTGCAATGACTTTGTTGTCCTACAGGCCCTGAACGAATCTCTCAAGCTCTTCAAGGCTTACTCCCCCCAGACTGCCACCATGCTCTTTGCTGTAGATAACGAAGCTGGCAGAATCACCTGCCTGTGTCAAGTACCTCAGGTAACACCAAATCTGTGCATCTGCCTTTTTCTGAGTGTCAGTGGAGGATCTGCAGCCTCCAGGCTGTAACTATTAATACTACAGGGCCAAAACTCATTTGGGTTGGCAAGAGCCGTGACCCTTGTGCTTTGGGTTATTATCAGGCTGTAGAGGGGTTAAAGAGGCATTGTGCTCTGCAAACGGGAGGGGGAGGAGCCAGCATTCTGCAGTTGTAGGCATGGGGCGAGACAGCCTGCTCATACCTGCTGGCCTTGTTCTCTAGATGTACTGGGAAGGGCTTTGTCCTCTTGTACCATCGTCATGGACCCTCTTCCCTTGCCATTGGCTCGGTTGAGGTCGAGCTGCCTCTATTTTTGTTTCTTTTCCTACCCAGGAGACCGCAAACAAGGGCCTGAAGGCCAGCCAGTGGGTGCAGGAGGTGTCTGCCTTGATGGACGGCAAAGGTGGGGGGAAGGATGTCTCTGCACAAGCAACAGGCAAAAACGTGGGCTGCCTGCAGGAAGCCCTGAAACTGGCCACGGACTTTGCCAGGCTCCGGCTGGGCGAGCTGAAGAACTGATTGGGGGGGGGGGGGGGGGGGGTGTCACACCGCCCCCCCGCCCGTCCGTCCCCCGCCTGCTGCTGAGCCACCACCCGCCCTTCCTACGAATAAAGGCTGCCTGCCCTGCGCGTTGCCCCCTGGGCTCTGCTTAACGGGGGCGGGCCGGGCTAGGCTCCTCCTCCTGCCTGCCGCGGCGAGCATGCCGCTGGATCACCGGCGTGTGCGGGGCCCGGAGGAGTCGCAGCCGCCGGAGGTGTGGGCAGCGGCCGGGGGAGCTGGGGAGGAAGAGGACGGGGAGGGGGATGCGGCGCCGCGGGACCCCTGCGCCTTGCGACCGCTCTTCGCCCGGGCCGGACTGCTGAGCCAGGCTGAAGGCTCGGCCTACGTGGAGCTGGGCGGCGGCACTAAGGTGCTGTGCGCCGCCTGGGGCCCGCGGGAAGCGGCTGAGCCCGGCCTGCCGGCGGGAGGAGGAGGATGGCTGCTCTGCGAGTTCCGCCGGGCCCCCTTCGCCGGACGCGGGGCTCGGTGGCGACCAGGTTCGGTGACGGAGCGGGAGGCCGAGCGGGAAGCGGCGGCGGCGTTGCGGGAAGCGCTGGAACCGGCGGTGAGGTTGGCCCGGTATCCGCGGGCTCGCTTAGCCGTCAGCGCCCTGCTCTTGCAGGATGGTGGCTCGGCCTTGGCCGCTGCCATCAGCGCTGCAGCCTTGGCCTTGGCCGATGCTGGGGTGGAGATGTACGACCTGGCGGTGGGTTGTGCCCTGTGCCGGTCCCCCGGTCCCACTGCCCCTTGGATGCTGCAGCCCGGAGAGCCTGAAGAACGCAGGGCTGTTGCTCGACTCACCGTGGCTCTTCTACCCGCCCTTAACCAGGTGTCGGTGGTGCTGGGTGGCGGGCAGGGCAGCTCTCCTGATGCCTGGGCGCAGGCGCTGCGCCTTGGCCTCGACGGCTGCCATCGTCTCTACCCCGTCCTGCGGCAGAGCCTGCTGCGGGCTGCCCAACGCCGCGATGCTGCTGCTGCCACCACTGCCTGAACGCCAATGATGCCCTGAGTGCCCCTGTCTGGGGATGGGGTTGTTTCCCAGAGCCTATCCAAGCGGACCTCAGTGCTGTTGGGGACCCCTGGAGCCTGCCTGAGCCACACCTCACACTGCCTGAGACATCCTGGAGCTTGCTTGAGCCAGCCCTTGTGCTGCTGGAGACCCCCCCAGAGCTGCCCATACAGCTGGAGGCCCAAGATACCTGCCCGAGGACACTATATCCTGCCTTCCCCCACTGCTGGAGAGCCCCCAAAGCAGCCCCCACACTGCTGGAGCATCCAAGTGTGCCAGAGGAGCCCCCATGTTGCAGGAGACCCCTCTGAGTGGCCCTGCAGGACCTCACACGCTGCTGGAGCCACCCCCAAGAACAGCTTCCTTACTGCTTCAGCTGACAGACCCTGCCTGAGACCTCCCTCCAAGCAGCTGCCTGCGCTGCAGGACCCCACAGCCCATCCTCGGGTGGCCCCAGCACCAGGATGGTGACCCTCACACCGAGCTGCCCAGCATGACCATCCACACAGGCAGGGTCCAGGCAGCACCCAGCAGAAACCATGCCACCGCACAGACTGAATCCCTTGGACCTTGTGCCCAGGCAGCGCTTCAGGGTGGCAGAGATGTGTTTTGTTGGGTTCTCTTTATAATAAACCAGGTTTTCCAGGCAATTCTTCTGCCTGCGTGGCTCTGCCGGTGCCTCTGCCAGCCCTAGTGGTGACTGACTGCCAGGCATCGGGGTTGCCCATCTGCTCCCACTGTCCTGCCTCAAGAGGTGTGGAATGAGCCAGGCACTGCCTTGGGGTCTGGATCTTCCTGGGAATGGAGGGGAGCTGGTCCTGTCCAGCTGCACCATGCCAGGCTGGTAGGTAATATTCTGGGTAAAGGCGGTGATTAATGTTTCCGTTGAGAAACAGGGCAGAGCTGTGCTCCTCCCGCCTCTTGGCTGAGTTGCAGGGAAGGCAGCATCCTAGAAAGCCCCCAGAGCCTAGGGCTGTGTCAGGCAGCACACAAAATTGGGTACAAACATTACACGTGCACTTCAGATGGTTAAAAACTGCATTGGAGTTGAATAACCAGAGAAAAGAAATACAAATTATTTTTCTTTCCAACACAATACACTCTTTTACCAGAGCAAATTAGAAATACAGAACAAGTTCCTACCAGCGAGAGAAGGATGACCTAGAAATGAGGGACACTAAACCAGCAGCGCTGGGGAGCACAGCGGGGTGACCACAACTTCCTTGGGCGCAGGTGAGGAGCCTTGGCAAAGCTGCCTGTGGGAGTCCTGCTGACCACAATGTGATGCATGGCCAAGAATAACGCACAGTAAACCAGAAAGGAAAACCCATTTGTGAGCAGGGGTGACTAAGGTTTGCATCACCCTGCTTCTGGCCCTGGAGATGGCTTTGGAGCTGGGCTCAGCAGAATCCCTCCATCCCAAAATGCCACAAAAGCCTCTTGGAGCTGTCTCAGGGTGGTCCCTCCTTCCCACAGCATCATGATGGAAGGCTGAGCAGCTCCAAAAGCCTTCCTGGGCTGTACCCATGCCTGCTGAACCTTGCTGAACCAATTCCCGGGGGGTCTGAAGCATGGAGGCAGTGGGTGGGCTTGCAGGACAGGGGAGGTTGGGATGCAGCCTGTGCCGTAGGGGCTGGGAGTCCCAGGCTGCCTTCTCTGCACCCCATAGCACCCTACAGGTGGGGAGATGCTTGCACACAAGGCAGACAGGATTTGGGATGTTCCTCTGGGATATGGTCCTTTTTTTTTCCTCCTCCCCTCCCTCCCCAGCCACATCTGCTTATCCCTAGGTCTGAAAACAAGAGGAAAAAGAAAACAAGCACACTCAAACACAAAGACTTCTCTCGCCACGGCTGGCCAGCGTCTCGCAGGGGCAGGACGCGGGGCTGCCGGCGCTGGCGGCAGGGGATGGCCATGCCGAGAGCAGGTGCCTCGCATCGTGCGTGGCACTAGCTGGAAGCCTCAAAAGAAATACGAACACAAGACGGGAAGGGCTGGCCATGCCAGGAGGCTGTGGCATCCCAGTCTGTCTACTGGCTCCCCTCAGGGTCCGACATGTGGTTTTTCACCTGCAAGCAGAAACGCACAGGATGGCCATCCTCTGATGTTAGTTCCCAGAGCCTGGCTGGGTCAAACCCAGCGCCCTGCCTGGCACAGGGACCCCTGGGGTCCTGCGCTCAGCTGGGGGATGCGCATGCAGGAGCAGCAGCTTTGATAAAGGGTATTTCTAATCCAAGGGGGTTTTTGCAGCCTGTGCTGCTGCAGTAATGCACGCCCAGGGGTTTGCTGCAGAGTGCTTCGGGCTATCCCAGAGGTGAAGGCAGTTGTAGCCCTGGCACGCAGCCAGGACGGCTTGGGGGAGACTGATGGAGCATCTCCTCTGCTCCAGGCATCCCCACCAGGACCCACAAAGGCAGCAAGTGGGGATGAATTTTAGGAAAGCAGAGAGCCTGGTGCAGGATCTGGACCTCCTCTTACCGTCTCCTCCGTGTCTGTGCTCTCCTCAGTGCTGTCGATGTTGCGCAGGTCGCTGTGCCCATCAGCTCCCATCCCCTCCTTCCCCTGGGGCTCCCGTGACCCCTCTCCTGCTGGGGACAGTGACTCTGCTCCCACCTCTACCCTGTTCTTCTCGCTTTCCTTGGACCCTGCAAGAGACAGAAATTTGGGGTACCTGTGCAAACATCAGCCCTGTCCTCGCAGGGTCCCCTTGTGCCAAAGGGCCGGACTCTGCCCTGCCAGCATGGGGAAGGGGGAGGATGTGGGGAATTTACCCAGTGGGCTCAGGGTACCCAGCTCCCACCTGGGCATGCAGCAGGGGACCCCTTACGTCTGGCTCACGGCCCAGGTTCGCATGCACCCACAGGCTGCCTGGCACAGACACATGGGTGTCAGAGGGTCTATGGCCCATCCCCTCACCTGCGAGACGCTCTCTCCGCTGGTCCATGCGGTCCAGGCTCTCCAGCAGACTGTCCACCTGCGCCTTGATCTGGCTTAGCTCCCCCTTGATGGAGTGCAGCTCTTCGGCCCGCACTGCAGGGAGAGGAGACATTAGGATTCCACCCTTGCAGACTGCCTGCCCAGAGCTGGGGGAAACACGCTGTCCTGGACAGCCACCTCCAGAGCATCCTCCTCTATGGAGCATCCTCTCCAGGGCATCCTTTCCACCAGGCATCCTTGGGGAATGGGGATGCATCCAGGGGACAGCCACCAGCCCAGCGCAGTCCAGGCTGTGTCTGCTGGAGCTGGGGACTTGTAGCAACAGGGTGAGCACTGAGCAGGACCTTCAGGCACCGGCACTGCTCTAATGAGTCAAGATGCAAGGGCCGAGCCTCCTTTTCCTCCCAGCCCCATCGCACTTACACTTTGTCCGTCCTGCCGTGGAACTGGTGCTGCTCCTTGCCCCAGGCTGGGGGGTTGGGCTGCTTTTGCTTCCTGCTCCCACATGAGTTCGTCTGGCCTTGACAGGGATGCGGTTAATGAGGGGGGGGATCTTCTGGTACTCGTACACCCTGCAAGGGCACAAGAGCACGGTGGCATGAGCACAGCCCTGGAGGTGCAGCAGCAGCCCCTGCCAGCCAGGAGAGCACTTCTTGGGTTCCCTCCACAGTGAAGGACCCCCAACCTGGTCAGTGCCCAGCCCACACGCTGCCCCTACCCTGGGAGGCCCCCGTCCCTGGGAAGCTGGAACATACATGCCACTCAAAGAGGGCAACACCACTGAGCCTTTCCCAGAGGCCAAGGGACAGATGCCCAGGGACACCCCACTTTTCACCTTCAGCAGTGGTGAGACAGCATGTCAAACCCAGGTGTGCTCAGCCCACCCTGCTCCTGGGATGCTGCACTCACCGGTACGAGAAGTCATCCCTGTAGAGGTCATAGTCCAGGTCACAGTTACTGCTGCAGCAGGAGGAGAGAGGAGAACAAATCACTCACTCCGCGGGGCCACAGATGCCGTGGAGCAGCCACAACTAGGCATAGCAGGGCACCCACCCAGCATCCATCCCCAGGGAATGGGAGGCATCCCGGAGGGTACCACATAAGCTACCTGGGCTGCAGCACAGCTCAAGGAGGTGGCTGTGCCCTGGCAGGGACTTGTCCTGGAGCCAAGCAACGGTGTTGAGGGGGATGGAGAGAGCCCCGAGGGCAGCATCAGCAGCCTCTGCTCTCAGGAAGCTGCATTTAGAGCATCCTGATGTTAAATTTCATGGTCCCTGGCTCCATGCACATGCTGCTGGCTCGCTCGGCTCCAAATTAAGAAGCGATCTGTCAACAGATCGCCTCCAATGCGGGCAGCTGACATGCTGGTAATAAATCATGCGCTGTGGACCAGGAGCGGGGTGGGGGGGGGGAGGAGGAGGAAAGATGCTGAAGCTCATTTTGCTGCTTCAGCTCTTACAGAGTCAGGGACCGTAGGATTAAACCTAACCCGAGGGGAGACAAAGCTGTGCTCAGAGCATTGCTGGGAGCGGGGAGCCTTCCCCAGCCATGCTCCCAGGAATGGGGGACCAGAACAAGGTCTCCCAGGGCTCCCAGTTTTGCTGCAGATGAGCTTGTCACCATGGGAGCGATGCTGGAGCTCGGCGGGGGTGGGGGGGGGCTGAAGGGTTGCTGGTGGGGGCTAATGGGCAATCTGGGCTGGCCCAGCCCAGGAGGCAGCTTGCAGCCTGTCACAGGGCAAAGGCACGCCCAGCCCTGCTGCAACCCTGCCTTTGGGTGGGATTAGTCAAGAATAATCTGCACAGGGTGCAGCCCCCAGGCACCTTGTGAGGGTAGCTGGCACACCAGGGTGCCAGGACCCGCCGTTTCCTGTTCTTTGCACCTGGGGAAATTTTGGGAGCTTTCAGTCCAGCCTCTCTGCCTTCCAAGTTGCCATCACTGTGACAGGGACAGCAAGCCCTTCACGTCCTCACCTCCCTCCCATCACCCAGCGAGGAAGGTCACAACCTGCCTTGGGGAAGAGGGGAATGGGCAGCCAGAGAGGAGTCCCAAACGACACATGGGGCATAGGGAAGGTGCCAACTCTGATGGCTGCTGCTGCCTGCAGCCACTGCCGAGAGAACAGGGATGTGACAGGCCACATCCCGCCATGGGAGCACCAGTGGCTCTGCAGAAGACCTGGTCTTGGGGTCTGGCACCCAGCTGGGGCCACAGCAAAGGTTTTCCTGGCTCAGCTTTTTGCTCAGAGCATCCCCTGGGAAGAGCAAAAGCGGCAGCTGCCACGCTCCAGTGGCCCAAGGGGACTGGCGGTCCCTGCCCTGCCAGCGCTGCATCCCTCCGGCACCATGGCAACGGGCAAAGCAATTAGTTCAATCAGGGCGTTTGCAAAAAGCTCTCTAACAAGACAGACAGAGCCCAGCTCCGGTCCCCCCTCCTCACCACACACCTGCAGAGCCAGGGAGACAAAAGCACACAGGGATGGGGACCTGCTCTTCTGCCTCCATCACCGTCATCTACTGTCATCACCAGGACCATCACCACCCCTGCGTGCCTCTGCAGGGGTGTCTGTCCCCTGAGGAACAGCATTTAAAGGCCAGAACTGCAACCAACATCAACATCTATAAAAGGTGTGGAGGCCACAGGGCTCTGCTCTTCTCCTGGCACCTTTGGATGGGGAAGGGGGATCTCCACACCCCACTGGCAACACAACCAGGCAGGACTTGACAAGGACTCCAGCCGCCATCAGTGCAGCCAGGTGATGCTCTGAGACCCCCACTGAGATTGGGCAGGGACATCGCACGGACCCATGTCCGCCACTGCAGGCAGGCAGCTGGAATAGCCCGAGGACTGAGTGATGGAGAGCAGGGGGAGGAAGAGGGGCCAAGTGTGGGACAGTCCCCTGCCCAAACTGGCCCCCCTGGTGCAGCCCCTGTCCCACGCGCCAGCACTCACTGGTACAGGCTGCTGCCATGCTGCCGCTTCTGGCCCAGCCTGGCCCGGCTTGGCTTGGGTTCCCTGGCCATGTCCAAATCTGAGGGGAGAGAGAGGAGGAGAATGAGCGCTGGGAAGAAAAGGGGATGCCAACATGCTACCTCACATGGACACGTCTCCAGCACCAGCTTCCTGGGGTGTCCCAGCCACACTCCTCTCCTGGCTAGAGGCATCCCACTCCAGAGCATCCACAGGATGAGCCCAAGGCCAGCAGCTCTCTCTAGATTTAAGCTTTTGGAGATGGACAGGAGCAGTCCAGGGTTGTGCTGGGACATGGAACTGCTCTGCCAGCAGCATCCTCCCACAGGTGCCCCACACACATTGCCCCATCCCCACGAGCCCATCCAAAGCCAGGCAGGCTCCAATTGGGGCAGCAGAAAGCACCTCTGATGATGGAAGTAATTAACCCCCAGAGACACTTCCCACCACTGTGGTGGATCTGCCTTCACTACCCTTCCTGCCAGGCAGTGTGGCCATTTTTTGGAGAGACACAGGCCAGCAGGACACTGGCAAGTGCTGCCTACCACGGATGGGTGCTGGGGATGTCCTGCACCCAGCCGCTTCACGCTCCCAAAGGCTGCCGAGACACATGCAATGCCGAGATGTGGGGCAGAGATGCCTCCGGACACGCAACTTGGCGATGCCACATCACATCTTCCTGGTGATGCTCTTCACCCCTTCTTTAGGATTTCACAGCCAGTGTCCATATAGAAGCTGTCTTGAATCTATTTTCTCAATATATGTTTAAGAGCCACTGATGGAAAGCTTTACTAACATCTTCAAATATTTCATTTTGTAATTTTGGGGGGCTCCAAAACCTCTCTGGCTCCTGGGGTAGAAGCCAGTGGGTGAGATGTTGACCTATCCCTCTTGCATGCTCCCCCTTGGCCATGGTAATCATTACCAGCTGTCCCACGGGTGACATTGTGGATGCCACTGCACCAGGGAGCCCTGAGTTGAAGCTTCCCAAGTCCTCTGGGAACCCACCGACTCATCAGAGAGGACTAGACCTGCCCAGGAGCATGGACACTGACCATGGGTCCCCTCCAGCCCCACATCCACATCTCTGCAGAGGAGAGATCATCTGAGCAAGATCCGAGCAGAAGGGAACTGGCAACTTGCTTGCTTTCCAGGCTGTCACCTTGTGTGACGAAGTCTGCAGGCTGGCTCTGACCTCAGGGCAAGCTAGGGAAGGTGCTCCACTCATCCTGCATGTGGGTAACGCTGGTACCCATTTTCTGTGGGTGCAGCCAGCATCCCTGGGGAGGGCCAAGCTCACCGCTCAGGGCTGGAATGCACCATTGACATCCCTCCCTGCAGCCCATCACAGCCACCTGGCAGAGCCAATCGCTCCCCTCCACGCTGGTGGGCCAGAGACCTCAGTGCCCCAACCAGGGACCCCAGCCATGTCCAGGCATCCTGTCACAGGCCGCTTGCACGAGGGGACTATCCTGCTGGGACAGGGGGCCCAGGCCAGCAGAGCTCCATCAGCTGGGGCTGTCGGCCCTGCACCTGGGCTCCTTCCCTGTAATGGCAGTGGCGGCATTCCCGTACCGGGAGAACATCCCTGCCCTGGGGGTAATGGTATTGGACATCCCAGCACCAGGAGGACATCCCTGTCCTGGGGGGCTAGTGGTATGGGGGGCATCCCCGTGCCGGGAGGACATCCCAGCCCTTGGGAGGGACTGGTACGGGGGTGGGGGGCAGCTCGGTACCGGGAAGACATGCCTGTCCGGCGGGAGGGACTGGTCCAAAGGGAAAGGACGCAACCCGGCACCGGGAGGTGGCCCTGCCCGGGGTGGGAGGCCACGGGGCGGGGTGGGGGGACACACACGTACGTGGACCAGAAGGTTGGCTACAGGGGGGCACCCCTGCCCCAGGTAGTGCTGCCGGGGCGGGGCGAGCATCCCGGTGCCGGAGCATCTATCGGAGGGGGTGTGGGGTGGGAAGAAGGCCGATCCCGGGGGGGGGACCCGGGGGACATACAGAGATATCTGGGTCGATACTCACATCTCCAGCCCGCGTCCCCGCTGCCGAAAAGCGTCATCCCCGCGGCGGCCCCGGCAGCCCCGCAGACCCCGCAGCCCCGCCGCTCCGGCCCGACCGCGCCGCCACCGGGCCCTACCACCGCCGCCCGGGAAGGGGGGACCACGGGCGGCACCACCGCGGCACGGCGGGGGGGGCACGCCACGCCACACCCGTAGCCCCCCACCCCACCCCAGACACAGCCCTGCTTTATTGCAGCATCCCTGCCGGCAGCGCTGGGCCTTGGGCTCTCCCTTCTCCCTGGGCTGTACGGACGTGGCTGCTGTGCCGGACCATCCTCATCCTCACCCTCCTTGTGCTCCTTCCCCCATCTCCCAGTCCCCTCCAACCCATTGGACCCCGTCCCCCCGCCCGACGGCACCCCGGGTTGCACCCCGGCTTTGGCCAGCTCGCCCCAGGCTGTGAGCCCAGCCTTGCTGGCAGCACCACAGCTCATGCCGTCTCTTCACGGAGCCCAGGCCGTGGCACAACCAACCTGCCCATGACACCCTGGCTGGGGGACAGTTTAATTTCCACCCCAGCCCTGTGCTGGAGCAGGCTGTTGGGAAGAGAGGAGGGCAGCCGAGTGAGGTGGCTCCCCAGGTCTGCGGCGGGGAGGTCCCTGCAGGGTGCCAGCTTCGGGGCGGCAGTAATGTGTCCCCTCCAGAGGCACCCAACACCCACCAGCACGGGGGTGGGGGGGTGTACAGTTTTGCACCCAGCACGTGGGGTGCCATAGCAGGGGCCATCCTGGGGCTGGAAGAAGCAACTCTTGGCCAATGACACCCCTCCAAAACATCCCCAGGGTGCTGGAGCCACGAGCTCGGCCAGGAGCGAGGCTGGTCCTGGTGCCTCCAACCCCAGCACCTCCTCCAGGGACACCGCCCGGAGGTACCGCCCAGTGTGGGCAGGACACAGACCATGGTGGAGAGAGTCTGATGGGTCTGTGGGAGGAAAAGGAGACAAATCTCTCTTCCCAATGCAGAGAGGGTCTTTATTAATCACCCAGCAGATGGTGAAGGACTGGGTGATGGTGAGGAATGGGGTGATGGTGAAGGACCAGGTGATGGTGAGGAAACCATGGTGCCAGGCTGGGGCGTTCCCACCCAGGTCAGGACGATGGCTCGAAGCTGAACCCAGCCTTCACCCTGAGCTGTGCCAAAGTCTGCACCCCCCAGAAGCCCCACTTTGACCCCTCGTTGCATCGGAACCACAGCCTGGATGCAGCCCAGCTGCCAATTTAGGAGGAGGATGCTGTCGGACCCAGCTGTTGCAGGGGTATCTCCCTGCCCTGGGGGCCGTCGTGGTGTGATGGCAACGGGGGAAGGTGAGGGGCAGAGGAGGACACTGTTTTAGGGATGCTGATGTAGAATATGCACCCTTCTCACTAGGTCCCAGCGCCATGGGTCCCCTCAGCCACCCATCCCCTGCATGGGGGAGCTGTGGGGGGTCCTCCTGAGCCATGGGCTGGGCTTGGCACAACAGTGGGATCCTCCTGATCTGTGCTCCGGGCTTGGCACAGCACTGGGGTCCTCCTGAGCCATGGGCTGGGCTTGACATAGCACTGGGGGCCTCCTGAGCCACGGGCTCAGCACAGCAGCCAGCGCTTGGCCAGTGCCCGGGGCTGCTGGCTCAGGGGTCCCGCTGCCACAGGGAGATGTGCTCCTGGGCTGCGATGGGATGCAAAGAGTCAGTGTCCCCAGCACCATGGAGGACCCAGGGGTCTGGGCATGGCTGGCAGCAGGACACAGACCTGCTAGAGCCGGGAGCTGGCACTCCTGGGCTCAGCACCCCGAGGAAGGTGTGGGAGGGCTCCTGGCTGCTCACTTACCGAACTGGCAGATGTACCGGTTTCGGGTTTTGCAACGCTGGTCGTTCCAGTTGAAGGCAGCTGACGCTTGCATCTCCACGCAATTCCCAAACCTGTGCCCCGGCAGGAGGGTGGTGAAGCCAGCCAGCATGGTGGCACAGTGGTGATGCTGTGCAGAGGTTGGGTGTCACCTGGATCCAGCGGGCACTTACCCCTGGTTGTCCGGCTGCCCGAAAGCAAAGCTGGTGAAGGAGGACGGCTCACCCACGTCCCAGCGGAAGGAAGCCTTGGATGTCTTGTAGGTAAGACCTGGGGGAGTGGGAGGTGGGGTGGCACATCCGCCCGCACCCTGGGCACCCTGCGCCCTGCCCACCCTGCGCCCTGCCTGCCGCCATCACTCACCAATCCAGAAATTCCCAGTCTCAAAATCTGTGACTGTCACCCTGTTACTGGTCTCCAAGCGGCTGAGGTAGAAAGCCAGGATGTCCTGGACCTTCTGGTTTCCAATCTGGGCCAGCATCGCCCCTTTCTCCTGCAGGGAAGGGAGCAAGTCAGCCCCAAATACATGGGCTGGACCCGTGCCAGGCAGTGGAGATGCACAGGCGGAATATGAACACAGGTGGCATTTTTCAGCTGCAAAGGATGCCTGGAGCATCCCAGGGGCTCACCTGGCACTTTATTTTGGCTCCATAGTAGGTGTCAGCCTCAGGGGACACCATGAAGCAGTTGCCATCTATCTGCACGTCGCAGGTGTGGAAAGGGAACTGAATCTTTGCTGAGGACACAGGCATGTACGGGTGGGTCCCTGTGCTGGCAGAGCTGGGCCCACTGGAAGGCCCTTAGCCCCACTCCAGGGGTCCCTGCCTGCAGATCCTTGCTGCCACCCTGAAGCAGTGCAGGTGGGTGCAGACTCACTGCCACACTCGGCTCCACCATAGCCCACGTCGCAGAGGCAGGAGCACTCCTCCTTCCTGAACTTCCCGTGGAGGCACTGCCCACTGCACCTCACTGCAAGGCAAGATGCTGTGTTAGCCGGCGGGGGCTCAGCAGGTTGCGCTGCACACTGGGGCGCTGCACTGAGCTGACCACGCTTTCACTGGCCATGCACATGCATGCACTGAGCTGACCTGGTGCATGCATGTGCTGCACCACTGTGCATGCAGGCACCAAGCAGACCATGAATGCTGCATGGCCATGCCCATGCATGCATTCCACTGGACTTGCACCTACATGCACTGGACCTGCGCCTGCATAAATTGCACCAACCCTCCACACACATGCACTGCAGCAGCCATGTATATGCATGCAGTACATTGACCCTACATGTGCATGCAGTACATACTCCACGCACACACATGTACTGCACCTACCCTGTGCATGCCTATGTTGCACTGGCTGCACGCGCGCATGCACTGCACCTACACTGTGCACACATGCACTGCGTTGGCCGTGCACACACATGCACTGCACCAACCCTATGCATGCATGCACTGCAGTGGACATGCACATGCATCTCTAGAGGCGAGGGAAGGCAGGGGTTGTGCGGGTGCCCCTCTCACCTTGGCAGTACCTGCCCGTGTAGCCAGGGGGACAGAAGCACTGACAGCTGCTCATGTCGAGGTGCCCGCTGTTCCTGCAGCTCATGCGACAGGGGTTCCTGGGCACCTCTGGGCACAGCAGAGAGGTGGCATGGGCATCGACGGCTGCGGCGTGGCCAGGGCCCCCGCAGGGGCCGGGTGGGACTGTGGAGACTCACCGCAGAGCCCGCCTCTGTGGTCCCAGGACTTGAAGCAGCCGGAGAGGCCGGCGGTGCAGAGGGAGCACCAGGGCCCCTGCTGGTAGGGCGGGACAGGGGTCCCCGCCACCTCCCAGTTGCCCCTGTTGCCGCAAGCAGCTGGAAGCCACTGCCCCGCCCACACAGCGAAGCCACGCCCCTCTATGGAGCAAGGCCCCGCCCACGCACAAGCCACACCCACTTCCACATCACAGTCCGTTCACATTTCACAGCCCCGCCCACTTCCAAAACACAGGCCCGCCCGCAGTCCCAGTCCCCACCCACCGCCAGGGTAAAGCCCCGCCCGCCCCTCAACCCAACCACATAGGCCAGCCCACGCCCCCACCCGGACACACTCCTGTGGAGATCCCGCCCCATGGACACCCCACCCACACCTCCCAGCCCCGCCCACTCTTGCCAAAGCCCCGCCCTCTGCGCTCAGCCCTGCCCCTTCCTGCGCAGTGCCCGCCCCCGGCAGCCCCGTACCCTGGGGAGTAGGCGCAGGCGAAGGCCTCCCTGGAGCCGTGGCTGCCGGCGCAGAGGTGACGGCCGCAGCCCAGCCGTCCCGCCGTGGCCCACACCAGCTGCAACACAGCGTGTGTCACCACAGTCCCTGGGCTTTCAGACCCCCCTTGAACCCCTCCTCTATGTCCCTCCTGTGCTCCCCACACCCACCTGGGTGTAATGGTGGCAGGTGGCATTGCTGGTGCAGCGCCCTGTCCCATAATCGTAGCGTTGGCCTTCGGCAAACCAATGCTCCAGCACGGCCCCGAAGCCGCCGGCACCTGCTGGCAGCAGGGCCTCACTCCAGCCCAGCTGCGGGGCCGGCGGTGGAGCAGGGCCCTGCAGGCAGCTGGCCGCACGTGCCCCCGCCAGCCGCCCCAGCTCCTCGCTCCACTCCTGTGGGGGTGCGGCCGGTGCCATGAGCCACTGAGGGTCTCTGGGGACAGCCCCGATGGGGGATTGCTGGGGAATCACCCAGGGGATGTTTGGGACCACCAAGGGCGTCTGTTCAGGGGACGATTGTGGTGTGTCACAGAGTGAACACGAGGGATGCTGCAAGGGACCCCAGGGGACCAGCCCTGCCCTTGGTGTGTGCCGCTGTGTGTTCGGGGGTCACTGAGGGCCATCACAGGCCATGGAGAACCCCATGGATGTCCCCAGGGAACCTGTCCTGTCCTTGGTGCGTGCTGGGTCTGGCAGTGCCGGTGGCATGTCCTTCCCCAGGGGCCCACACACAGGCCAGCTCTTCTGCTTCATTAGCTTGTTAACCAGCTACCACGTGGCACCCACGGGCTGCCCCCTTCCCCTGCCATGGGGCGGGAGGTGGATGGGACATCCAAGGCGGGGTGGGACCCAGGGGGGCTCACCAGCTTCTGCATGTTGGCGGCAGGGGGCTGCACTTTGCTCCTCAGCTTGTTGTGCAGTGAGAGCACCAGGAATGTCTCCTTCATGCTGAGAGCTGGGGGGGACAGCAGGGGATGGGGATGGGGCCGAGGGGGTCGTGGGGTGCGGGTGCCTTCCCCATATCCCTGGCTGCAGCTGGATCCTTTGGAGGGGGAGCGTGGGGGTGGCTGATGGCCCCCACAAGGGTCCGGCTGCAGCCAGGGATACGGGGAAGGCACCCAGGTCTCCATGGAGACTCGAGGGGAAAGAAGAAAGCGCTTTTGGGCTGGGAGCACAAAAGGGGCAGGGACGGGGGGGGTTCAGTCCGCTGAGCCCCCGTCTCACACGGGTGGGCTGAGACTGCCAGGAATGTACCCGCTGATGCCCCCCCGCCTCTGTCCTGCCAGATCCCAGACCCCACCATGCTGGATGCATTGCTACCCCCCCCCACCAGCCCCATGCCCCCCCCAAAGGCCAATCCCATCCCCAGCTCCATCTCATCATCAGCTACGTGTCCCCCCTCCCAGCTCCATCCCATTCCATCCCCAGCCCCCATCATCCACTGAGACCTCCAGGTGCCCATCACCCACCCATCCCCATGCTCTGGCCCCATGGGACAGTACTGGCTCAGGGTGCACCCACCACCCCCAAACCAGCTGTCCCTCAGCCCTGCTGCTGGCAGCAGACCACCCCAGCCCCTCTCCCTATTACCTCCCGGAGCCAGTGCAGACAACTTCTTCGGAGCTTTTTCTTCCCTCCCCGTCTCACCCACCCTCCATGCCAGGAGGTTGCAAACCAACAGCACCAAGAGCTTCATGCAGGTGGCTGGGGTTGGGGGAGGACCAGACCCCCACGTCTCCAGAGGGCAGATCTGGGAGAGACGAGCCGCCCCACAGCAGCCCTGGCGTTGGGGCGAGCTCGGCCGTGCGCTCCTGCGTGCTTGTGTGTGCTTGTGTGTGTCTGGTTGCAGGATTTGATCCTATTCAGGACTCCAGACAGGCACCACTGGTCAGCTCGAACAAAAGGTTGACGGGTGAGTAATAGCTCTGTCAAAACAGTTGCTTGCTGGCGCAAACGCGGCAGACAACTCCCGGGGCCCCAGGCTGCAGCCCTACTGGGATGCCCCACAGCAGGGTTGGCCGCCCGTGTTCTGCCCCAGCCCCACTTCTGAGCCAGGGTTGGGATGGAAAGGCAGGCAGGAGCGGGGTCCCAAGTGGCACCCACTTTGGGGCACTGGGAGATTGGATGCCAAGGGGCTGGGACAGCTAAGGGGGCCCCTGCTGCCAGTTTTCCTCCTGCTCCATGAATTAAACATGCTGGGGAGGTAACACACACTGCCTCAGGCACAAAGCCAAATACTCACTCTGGTGAGCTGGGCAGTGTGGTTATGGGGTGGGATGATGTGAGGGCTGGGGGGCTGGCAGCAGGAGAGATGCTGGGCTGAGCGGGACAGATCTCAGCAGGCACTCGGTGAAGGGCAGGGGTCCTGGAGCCCCCGCGGCTCAGGGGGCTTAGTAGAACCGCAATGGCTCTGCCCCAGCGTAGCGCTCGCAGCACCCATGTCGGGGGGCTTGGGGTGCTCCCCTGGCACAGGGCAGATGTGTGGGCTCCAGACACCCATGCCTGGGCGTGGCTGAGGGACAGGAACAGGTACCATCATGCCCCTTCCTCTGGGTGGTCAGAGGCGGGAGGGACCAGGAACATCCTGATGTCGGGCTGAGCCAGATGACAGCTGAAATCCAGCTCTGAATGCCTTCAGTTCCCTCACCCTGAGCCTAACCCTAACCATAACCCTGGCCTGAATGCCAGCCCTAATGCTAATGCCAACCCCAACCCTCATCCAAACTGTCCTATTCATATGGACCTGAACCCTTGGCACTGGTCCTAACACTAACTTTAAGCCTAACCCTAATGTGAAACCTGAGCTTAGCCCTAACCATGAGTCTAATGCTAACCCCAACTCTAAACTTAACCCCAACCCTAACCCTAAAGCTAACCTCAACCCTAATCCTAATGCTAATCCTAATGCTGATTAACCCTGACCCTAACATTAAAGCTGACCTAATTCTGACCTGCACCCCAACTCTAGGCTGCAGAGCCCTGGGGTCCCCCTCTAAGGTCCAGCTGTGGTTGAGCTCACCCCAGCAAAGCCATACTGAGGCTGCTGAGTCCACAGCACTGCCGGGCTGCCCTCCTTGGTAGCCCCAGCCCCACCAGAGAGACAGACCCCAGCACCGACCCCAGCAAAGCCATCCTTTTCCCTGGGAGACTTTCCCATGCTTAGCAAATGCATGGGATTAGCCTCATCCTGCACCCCCACGTGCCTGGGTGCCCTGGAGCCGTGGCTCACCATGTGGGGAGCCCAGCACTGCCGGTGCCGTGACAGCCACTGCCTGGCCCTGGCATCTGCTGGCCCTGTGACAGGAAAGGCCCCAAAGCCTCTGATTTGTGGAGAGGGAAGGGAAGGGAAGGGAAGGGAAGGGAAGGGAAGGGAAGGGAAGGGAAGGGAAGGGAAGGGAAGGGAAGGGAAGGGAAGGGAAGGGAAGGGAAGGGAAGGGAAGGGAAGGGAAGGGAAGGGAAGGGAAGGGAAGGGAAGGGAAGGGAAGGGAAGGGAAGGGAAGGGAAGGGAAGGGAAGGGAAGGGAAGGGAAGGGAAGGGAAGGGAAGGGAAGGGAAGGGAAGGGAAGGGAAGGGAAGGGAAGGGAAGGGAAGGGAAGGGAAGGGAAGGGAAGGGAAGGGAAGGGAAGGGAAGGGAAGGGAAGGGAAGGGAAGGGAAGGGAAGGGAAGGGAAGGGAAGGGAAGGGGAGAGGCTGCACCAGTGCCAAGGGGAAACTTTCCTCTGTCTCAGCCTCAGCCAGGGGAAAAACCAACAAACACACGGGCACACACCGTGGATAAATCCTGTTGAGCAGAGGATCACAGCTACAAGCAAGCAGGGCAGAAACGGAGCGCCGGTGTCTCGTCCCTGCAGCCTGTGCAGCCAGAGCCAGCCCCAGCGCATTGCTCCTCACCCTGCTGCCAGCCTGGCTGGCCTTGGGCATCATGCAGCTGCCCCTCCGCAGCACCCAGGTAAGGACCCTTGTGCGTCCCCCTCCAGCCCCCTTGCAGACTCCCCACTGAGGTGTTCTCAGCACCCACCTCTCACACCGCAGCACCCTGGCACAGCACTGGGATGGGGCGTACGGCATGGCCATGGCACCTGCAGGACTGCCTAGGGCCAGAGGGGATGGTCATAGGGCTTTTCCCCTGCAGCAGCGAGACAATGCTAAATCCACCTGGTGCAAATGAGCTGCTCCTCAGCACCCAAGTGCCAGGAGCAGATAGTGAGGCAGGGGCACACCCTGCACTGGGATGGAGAGGAAGGAGCTCTGCCCAGGACAGGGCATCCAAACCAACCCCAAAGATGCTGCCTGCTTGGGAGGGTATCCTCGGGCTGTGGCATGGTGTTGGGGGAGCCCAGCGGATGACAGGGATGTTCTTGCATCCCCCCAGGAGTGCCTAAGCCAGCAGCAGGTGCTCAGCACAGTGCAGCAGATGCAGAAGCTGCTGGCAGCACAGGAGGCTGCCTACCTGCGGGGCACATGAGGTCTCCAGCAGCAGCTCTCCATCCTCCATGAGCCGCCTCCAGAAACAGGCCACCAAATGCAACGGTAACCCCAGCTGGGTCACCACTGTGGGGGTGATGTCCCCAGTGGTCCAGCTTGGACCCTGGACTTCCGGCGAGCAGCCTGGGCAAGGGATGCCCAGCTCCTCACCAGGACTGGCATTATCTCCAGCTTGATGATGTCTGTCCTCACCCTTGTCTGTCTGCAGAGATTTGTCCACAGCTGGCAGTGTCCCTGAATGGACAGATGCTGGGACAGAGCATGTGGGTGGGCCATGACGTTCACTTCATCTGCAACCCTGGCTTCCGACTGGTGGGCTCAGAGACATGCACCTGCTGGCACAACCGCATGTGGAGCAGCACCCAGCCCTTCTGCAGAAGTGAAGTGGAGCAGGGTTGGGGTGCCATGGGCTCAGCCCTGCCCAGGGGCTCCTCCCATCACCCCGAGCTACTGGGTTCCATTGCTCTGCTCCCCTGGCTGCAGGGAGAGCTGCCCAGAGGCTGCAGCAATGGGCACCGAGGCTGGGCAGCAGGCTGGGGTGAGGACACGCTTCTCCAGCTGGTGTTTATGAGCTCCTTCTCCCTAGGTATTGATGACTGCTCCAGCAACCCATGTGCCGACAGTGGGACCTGTGTGGATGGCAACCAGAGCTACATGTGCCTCTGCCCCCATGGTTGGTCAGGCCCCAGCTGCCAGAGCCCCATCTATGCCGCTAGGTGCCTGGGTTTGGGCTGCAGAGAATAGGATGCTCATGGAGACAGCACCTGGCCACACTGTGCCCATCTCCCTCTTCCCTGGCAGCTGCCTGGGACCTCAGCCCCCATCCATCTCCCCATGCCTCCCATCCCCGCAATGACTCCCGCTCTCCCCCGCAGACTGGGTGACGCTGAGCAATGCCTCCTTCAGCCACCAGCCCCACTGTGCTGAGGGCCATCCAGGCTCCCACCGCTGCAGCTGTGATGCCAGCTTCCAGATGCAAGCTGGTGGCATGTGCCACGGTAAAAGAGGGGTGAGAATGGCAGAGGCAGGGGAAACTGAGGCTCTGCATTGACGGGAGCCCCATCCATACCCTGCTCTGTCTCCCCAGACATGGACGAGTGCCAGCTCTTCCAATCCAACCTCCATACCCAGCTTTGCCTCCACAACAGCGTCAACCTCCCTGGCTCCTACCGCTGCCTCTGCCTCCCTGGCTACCTGCTCCATGCTGACTGCAACGCCTGCGAGGGTAAGACCAGTGAGTGCAAGGCAGGGAGCATCCCACGGAACCAGGGATGCGGCAGGGAGCAGCAGAGACAGCCCCGCTCACTCCATGTCATTACCACAGAGGTGAATGAGTGTGCTGGGAAGCAGCACAACTGCATCTAGGGTGACCTCTGCATCAACACCTTTGGGGGCCACTGCTGCATGCGCCCCAAGTACTCCCCACGGTGCCACAACACCAGCTACATCAAGACCTCCTCCTCATGAGTACCATGCATGGCTTGGGCTGCATCATGCTCTATTCCCCAGATAATGTGTCCTGTGGTGCCCTGGGGACCAAATTGTGTCACCCAGGGGCAGCAGAGAGAGTGCCAGCCAGCACTGGTAGCAAAGTGCTACATAAGGTACCTGGGTGTGCTCAGCATGCTCCCCGATGGTCTTGGGATGCCAGTGGCTGAGGGTGCAGGTGGAAGCACCCCAATACACAGTGGCTTTATGCAGGACCCTGGACCCCAGAGCCCCAGCCTGGGGGAACAACACTGTTTCCCTTCTGCTGCATGTCCACATGGTGCCGTCAGCTGCCATCCAGCAGGCAAACCCCTCCCGGTCCCGCTTTTGAGACTAAACCAGTTTGTGGCTGAGCACAAGCCACCCAAGTGGAGGAACATTCCTGCTCCGGACAAGTTCCTCTGCGGGAGGCACATCTGAGCCTGGATCCATCCCTGGCCTCGAGCTGGGACTGTGGTAACCCCTGTCCCAGCCTCAGAGTGTGACCCAGAGCTGTGTCCCAGCAAGGCATGCTGTTTGCCTGGCAGAGACAGGGACGGGGCAAAGGTCTGATGCTGGGCACACTTGGTTGTGGCTGTCTTGTGTTGCTCTGCCACAGGACTGGCAGTGGGGCTGAATATGCTGCCTGCAGCTTGGGCTAGGCTTGTTTGCGAGGATCCAGGCAGCTCCCCGAGAGCCAAACCATGTCACTGAGTGGTGGTACCTCTTCTCTCCTGTCAGCCAGTGCGAGAGGAACCCCCTGCCCCATGGAGAGCTGAGCCTGCCACCTGGCTGCCACCTCCATCTCCTTCCACTACCTGCCACTCCAGGCCAACCACACTGTACCCCATGCCCTCTTCAAGATGTCTACTACCTGCTTTGTGGGTGACACCAGCACCCACCACCATGGGCGGCCAGGGCCAGGGTGTCTTCACTGTGCAGCGCTCCGACCGGCAGATGGGAGAGCTGGTGCTCAACAGCCCTGTGGTAGGGCCAGCCACACTGGAGGTGGAGCTGGAGATGAGTGAGTTATCCAGCAAGGTCTTCCTGGGCAAGCACATCTTCAAGGTCACAGTATTTGTGTCCCCATATGAGTTTTGATCCCCTTTGGAGGTGGGTGTGGGGCCAAGCCAGGGTCTTTCCTGGCGAGTGATGGAATGGGTTCAGCTAAGTGGTCTCAGTTCTTTTCCCATTGGAGACGTCCCTCTCCCATAATGCTTGCTCATGGCTGGTAGGGCAAAGCCACCACAGCAGAAATGGTGCCCGTCGCAAAGGCTGCAAGGAAAACCCTGATGTCAATGGGGGCATCAGCCTGGTGGTGCCTGCCTCTGCCAGCCCCCCTCCTCTCTGCCTGCATGGCACATGGAGTGGCATGGCAGAGTGAGCTGATGGCATGTGACATGCAGGTCTGGCTCCTTGTATCTTGTAACCCCTAATAAAAGAATAGTTGCTGTAAGGAAGGGTGTCCTCCTTGCTCTATGCCTGCTGTGTAGGAGCAGCCCCATGCTCCAGGGGCAAGGCTCCTGGGGAGAGCTGGGGACTGTGGTCACAGCAGGGTCCCCTTGCAGAGCTCGGGGTGCCAGTAGAGCCGTCAAGCTCACCCAGGATCACATAGCGTCTATGTCCCTGCCAGCACCACTGTTCCTGGGGACCACACTGAAAAGCCCCCAGTGCAGAACTGGGAGATGGTCTGAACATGCTGCCCTGCATGTCCTGCACAACCAAGGCTTGCCCCCACCTTTGGCAGGTGCCTGGAAAGCACAGTGGGTCTCTCTGGCACCAGGTGAGCAGGGGACAGCGACCGGGGGGTGTGCTTCCTTGCAGCCAGGAGACTTGTCTCTGTTCTGACAGGAGCCGACTGCATGGGCAAAGTGGCAGCTCTGCAGTTCATCAAGCACTCCAGCTATTCCCCTGCTCCCAACTCAAGGAGGGTGGCCAGTGAGGACAACAGAGGTGCAGCTCCCCACAATCCTTGGTCACCCCCTGCCACCTCCAGCACAGCCAAACCCCTGTGCAGGGAGAGCCACCAGCAGCTGGAGGTTGAAAAGGTGATGAGGGCCTTTGGGGACAGCAAGCAAAGGATGTGCTGCCCCCAGGACACCCTTCCCTCCATACACAGAAGCCTTCTTAGGTGAGTGTCCTGCCAGCCCCTCACACAAAGCAGCTGCTGTGCACAGAACACAGGCAGCTCATAAAGACCTCCTTATGCACCCGCGGCCAGGCCTGCCACCAGCTCTGTTCACTAGCTCCCAGGGCTCGGCATGGGTGCTTTGCTGGAGGAGGGGGGAAAGCCTCCGTGGGGGCAGTGGAGACATGGGCTGGGCTGGTGGGCCTGGCCACGTTGTGTCCCAAAAATCCGCAGCTGGCCTTGCTGACTGAGGAGAGATGCTGGGATGCAAAGTAGAGAATTACAAGCGTAAATATTTATTCCTGCACATGAGCTGTACCAGCCAAACTGGGCACCCCAAATGTGGTTTTGCACAGGTTTCTTATGCCCTTCAAACCTTCAGGTACAACATGACTTGGACTAATCATTAACACCCACATTGCTGATAACTAATCATAGCAAAACTTTGCAAAGCAACAGTATTTTTCCAGCATTGTGGAGATTGTCTATTGATCCAGACATCCCTGGAGTCAGTCTTGCTGGAGTTCCTGATCTATGCTGCCAGATGAAGCTGGGAGGATTTCAAAGCCATGTCAGAGGGACTGAGATGCTGGCGTAACTTTGGTTGCTCAGGGGTATCCTTATCCTTCATGGACAGCTCTAAGCTTCCATGAAGCAAAGTATTTCCAGGGCTGGGCTGCCCTTTAGTTTGTTTGACTTAAGCAAAAACAATACCAAAGTCTCTGGTAAAATTCTGCTACCTCGTTATATCACAGTGTATAATCTGCACTAATAATATGTTAACACAGTTAATGCATTATCACGAAGGCCTTTGCTGGACCCACAGGCCGTGGGTGTGGGGCCCTCCCACAGCCCGCGGGCGTATCGCACCCGCCGTTTTTTGTCGCCTGCGCCCCGCCGTAGCCCCGTCCGTTGCCGTGGCGACGGGCACAGCGGCCTGGTCCCGCTGGAGGCGCCGGCCGCTGCCGCACCGGCCTCAGCCGGAGGCCCCCCTGCCCGCCCGGGCATGAGGCGGGCACGGGGCCGCTCTCAGCCGCTTCTGCGGGGAGAAGGTGAGGAAAGGGCGGCGGCTGAGCCGCGGGAGGGGTCTGCCCGGTCCTGCACAGAGCGGTTGTCCGGGACCTCTCTCGCGTGCCCCGGCCCGGCCCCCCGTGCCTGCCCATCGGTTCCCGGGCGATGCCGGTGCCCCAGTGCGGCTGGCTGCACGCTCCCTCCCGCTGCCCAGCGCTTGGCTCTCCGGTGGCTGAACATCTCAAGAGCTGAACCTGACAACTCCCGGCTGACTTATAGTTAGTGTAGTTAACAATCAGCATCAACTCAGTTACCTCTCTACGGTGACAGAGTAAGCCCCGATGGTGACTTCGTGCCCTGTTCTTTTATATTCAATGTTTTGTGTAGCTGGGTAGAATGGAGTGCCACAGTGTAGGGCCTCTTGATGGGAAGGGGAGATGCTGTATCCTCGAGTCTCTTCACATACAGCTTTGTTTTTCATCAGTATTAGTGGAGAATCAGTCCATCAGCCACAGGAGAAGCCATCGAGTTGTAAGGGAAAGGCAAGAGGAACTTTGCTTCTGAAACGGGATGGATGAAGCGTTACATGCAGCTTGCTTCCTTCCTGAGAGTCTGTTACGGACAGACAGTGCCGTGGGTTGACCACAGCCTTAGGGATAATTCAGCCAGGAGGTAGCTTACACTAGCTTTAGATGCAGTTCACCATGTAAAAAATTCTGTGAAATTGTACCACAACTTTTGACACTGAATAACATAATGTTAAAACCATCTAGTGTTACAAAACAGCAAAATCTTGCAGCAAAACAGGGATTCCAGGGTCTGGGTGGGCCTGGCTCCCCCAGCTAGGGTCTGATTAGGAGAAGGGAGAAGCCTGGGAATTTCTTCAAATAATCCGAGTGCTTTTTGTAACTCAAAGTGATGTGCAAGCAAGTTTTCAACAACCTAATAAGAAAAGCACCACATGATTAGTAACTATTTCTCATCGTTGATGAGCCAGTTGCCATATAGCAATTTAAACTATGAATGCAGGCAGATACTGCTAATTTCTTCAAAGACTGAAGTTAGGAATTGTTTTTTTCCAGCCTGCTGTTGATAAGACTGCGCTGATGAGCAGAAATGGCATTCTTTTGTATTCTTACCCACTGCTTCTCTACTAGTTGACCCCAAAAGAGATTTCCAGCCCTTTGCGTGGGACTGATGCAGGACCATTGGTGTGCCAAGATCGTCCTGCTCACTCTTTCAGCACATTTGCATGCTTGCTGTCTTCTAGCCCTTTGGCATTTTTCTGGTACTGCAACCCTTATCAAAAATACCACAAGTGAGCTAGAGACTTCCTCCTTTTCTTTTGGCACACTCGTGTGCAAGTTAATTGGACTAGCAGAAGTTGCTTACTCCTGTTAGATGTTAACTGAACATCCTCTTTCGTTACTAAGAAACAGTGAGCATGGTGCAGAGATACCTCAAGCCAGCTCAGGTCCAGCAGAGCTTCTTAGTGTGGTTTTGCAATGCTACTCCTGACCTGCTGCCTGTATGGTACTCCTGGTCTCTGTTGCACCCAAGTTATCTGTGAAGCAGAGCAGCCCAACTCTCTGTTGTTAAAAGCTCAACCTGGCTCCATGGGAAGTGAAAAGCAACAACTAATCAACACAAATTGAAAAAAAGGAGAAATAACTTCTGAGCTTGTAGCTTTTGTGCAAACAAGAATCATAAATATCAGGAACTTTCCAGGTTACGGTTGGTAACTCATCCTTGCATTTAAATCTTGCTTTCTCCTGCCAGGAGTCCTGGCATTGTAAGACAGCTGAATATTCAAGCTGCTTCCTGCATGGATGTCCTGCATACATAACTTTCTGTTCTGTTCTTCTAGCAACAGTCTGCTTTATACTTGTGTTGAAGAGTAACTCCTGCTTCTTTTCCCCCTTTTGTCATTGCATTATCAGTTCACTTTTTAAGTTTCTAGTCTTTCCACTTCCTTTGTTGCTGACAAAGGAGTCCCTGTTTTCTTAGATGCTGCCTAGAGCTAAATTGCAGTTCCAGACCATGTGCTCCAGTGGGGTCACCCGCTCCCACTACACTTCTCTGCACTAGCTGGAAGTAAAAGATGGCATAGCTGAAGCAGGTGAAAGCATTTGTTCTGCCATCATCCACAACGGCATTCCCGCATGAACGCATCCACAGACCACAGCATATCATACTCCATCTCTGGACTGCCCCCAAAACACCCTCTTTGCTCTTTTTACTCAATTTAGGTCTAGAGCCATTCAAAGACTCTGAAAACCTGCAAGTTTCCCTTAGCTGAAAGTTTGGGGTATTGTTTCATGCAGACATCAGCACTTGCTTTTAGAGTGTGTAATTGGTTTTCCCCTTTTGTTACGGTCAATCACAAATACCCTGTGCAGAGGGAAGTCTCTCCTCAGATGTGTCATCATTTTAGTCCCTCCAATCCAACTTTATGTCTACCTTGGAGCATACCTCCAGGACTGGGGCTCAGTCACAATATTTTCGTATCACATATTTTTTGTTTTCCATTTTTGATTTCTGTAGATGAATATCTGCAATAAACCTCCTAATAAGACAGCTCCAGAGAATTTTGGCGAAGCTGTTCCTGAGGTGCAGGTCCAACGCGCTCGAAGGAATGGCTGGAGCTGGCCTCTGCACCTTTTCCAGATTATTGCCTGGTTGCTGTACCTCTTCTTTGCACTGGTTGGCTTTGGAATCCTGGTTCCTCTCCTGCCCCGCCACTGGCTGCCTGCTGGCTATATCGTATCCTTTGGTCAAGAGCAGAACATGGACTGTAATAAACGATCAGTGGGATTTTTTAAAAATAATTGTTAGGTAGCATAGAAAGCATAGGAGAAAGCCGCTGAGCCAGAATCTTTTTCTGAACTATAGCCATAATCTTGATTTTCTCCTGCCTATAAAAAACAGTTATTTTGAGATCCTCTCTGCCCTTCACCTTTAGGTAGGTCACTAACGTTCTGCTTGTCTCCTTCATTACTCTTTTAAGATTACTATCTTTGACTCTGAGGCTCTTCTGCTGTCTACTTCTGCCTATGTGTCTCCTTCACTTTATATTGTTCTTCTACAAGTGTGCTGCAAAGTTTGAGGGAAGTTGTACTAAAAAAGCCTCTCCTGAAACATCCTTGCCGCAATGGGCAGCCACACCTCCCTGTGCTGGCTGAATGAGTCTTGAAAGGCAGCTTAATATGTTTGTGATTACACAGTGTGGTTGCTTGTGATAGCTGGCCGTTGATCTTCTCCCAGGGCCCTCTCCTGTCCTCTGTAGAAAGTCTGTGAGTGAAAGACAATGTGGTGTAGTGTGAGCCTCACAGGAGAGGTCTGTCGTGGGACACTCCTGAGCAGCAGTTTAATGCACATCTAACTGTCCTCTAAATGTGGGCAGCATCAGAAGATGAGGTGCTGATATTGTGAAAGCATCTTGTCTTGTGTGCACTGCCCAGCAAAGCCTAGCTCAGCCCAGCCCGATGTGTTTTCCACCTCCTGTCCTCAACCCATCTCCCTTAGAGCTGTGCATGCTTGCTACTCCTGCAGCTGGGAAGGAGAGGGACTAGACATGGGGTGTGCTAGGGAGGAATCCCAGTGCTCCCGGTGCCACCTTGTACTGTCACCTGTGCCCAGGGAAGGAACTTCCTCAAGGCCAGACCCTGGCTCCTGGTGGACTAGATTGTCTGGGGAGTGACAGACCGGAAGAGAGTATCCTGAGATTTGAATTTAGTGTAGAACAAACTGGTGAGGGTTTATAATTTGAGCATTTGCTTTTGTCATCTCTGGTAATGTCTTCCCGGTGAAAATAAAATTGTCTGCTTCCTTAGGAGAACCAGATAACCAAGAGATATTATATAGAGAATCTTGGGAAAAGTTGTGAAGAGATAGGATATGCACTTACATAATTTATACTTGTGATTTATGTATGTCCATAGAACCTCTGATATGTTTGGGATGCTTTTGCTTATCATTGTTTTACACCTGCATGATTTAGGCATTAATATCATTAGCTCACAGTGGTCTTACATCTACTCTTGCCCAAATCCTTGATATTATCACGGTCCAAACCTCATGAATTTGTCTACCAGGTATCTTCATAACTCAATCTAAAGTCACGGTAATTCAACAGATCAATGTATCCCAAAGTTTTATTACCAGTTAATAAAGCACTAATGTCTCTTCTGTGTCAAAGGCAAATCCCTTCCCATTCTGCTACAGCAGTCATCACAGCTCCAGTCAGCTAGACCTCTCAGAGACTTCCTTTTTTTCCTTACTATGCTGCTCCAATCTCCATAAGCCTTAGTATGATCAATGATGTGCACATCTGGGTGTATAACAAATAAACTGGAAGGTTAATTTCTGCACGCATGCTCATTTAGTTGCAGTATATTGAGAAGCAAACTCTCAAGTACAGTGGTACTCCAGGTGTGCAGGGTTGCTGCTTTGTATTTGTATAGTCTTACATATTTGTACATTCTTTCCAAGTATCAGCAGTTACTTCAGCTGTCTGATCAGAAGTACTGCTAAAGCGTATTTGCTCTGACTTGCTACTGCGTGTAGAATCCAAGCAGGTAATATTTCAAGAAACAATGACAAATCCTGGATGCTGTCTGTCTGTAAATTGTGTAGAAGTCTGCTTTAAAGGGGTGATCCTCTTCCTTGGGATTCTAACTAAGGAAAAGGAAAGCAGGGTGATCAGTACTGGTTCCTTGATGTGACTTTTTTTTTCTTTCTTGGAAGTTTGGTCTTGTGAAGGGGCGTGTGCACGGCCTTAACTGACTGCTCCTTTCCAAGGAGTCTGTATGGACTAAGAAACAGGGACCTGTGTCGACAATCTGCATGTGGGTTCAGATTCTGGTAAGTAAAGGTAATTTTTAAAGCCTCCTCTGCTAGGAAGGACATTTCTGGGAGGCAGAATAGTACATAAGGAAGCTTGTTCCTGTAGATTTCTTTGTCATTTTCCAGCGAACATTTATTACAGCGCAAACATCTCTGTTAATAAAGCTCAGATTAATGTTCTGCAATCCATTATATAGTGATTTCTAATTCTAAGCCATATATTTCTCATATGTGTGGGCTTTGTGTATTAAGGATAAAACTATATGTGTTAAATCACTCATACAATCCTTAACTGTGTACTTCAGTGTCCAGGAGTGTTTTT
Source organism: Phalacrocorax carbo (assembly GCF_963921805.1). Classification (NCBI taxonomy): domain Eukaryota; kingdom Metazoa; phylum Chordata; class Aves; order Suliformes; family Phalacrocoracidae; genus Phalacrocorax; species Phalacrocorax carbo. The sequence goes on from NC_087520.1 coordinate 23,812,978, forward strand.
TATCTACCATTTAGTTGTTCATCTTACTGCAGTCTCTGTTGATCCTGCTGATGCAAATGTGCGGGAAAAAAACTATCTAGGGCCTCTGGCCACCTTCAATCGTAATCAACATGCACACGTCATTGAAAACCACCATTGCCATGTCTGTGATGTAGATGTGTAAGTATTTTCTCTTTTCCTTCTACTGCTCTGCCTGCTTTACCATTGCACTTCACCATTAGTCTCTAATGTTAGACCATAAGATTGACATTGAGCCCCTGAAGCTCTATAGTACAAGTTAAACTTCATCCTGTGGCAGGGTTCAGTTAGTGGGGTAGGTGTCTGCTGTCAGATGTGCACATGGTTCTGTGTTTTATTTAATTGCTCACGTTGTGTGGAGAGGACTGTACTGTTCCATGTTATCTGGTGTTTGACCTAACAATGTGTTTAACTCATGCATGTGTGCTTCTATCTAGCTAGATGCTAACATGGTAGTAGGCACTGCTTGGAGGGCAGACATTCATGTCAAGCTTTGCAGAACTGCTGAAGGGTTTCAGATAAGAAATCAATTATCTCCAAATTGGGAATCATGCAGTCCATTGAAAGGCAAATTTTGCAGCGTTTGGGATTGTGGTCCAACAATGGCCGATATGTTTGGGTGTTGAAGTACTCCTGATGTAGAAGGTTTTCTCACTATTACCAGGATCTCTACTGCTGTACCCCCTTGTATTTGTGTCACTAGAAAGTCACAGTAATAAGCTGGTGCTGCCATGCTAATGCCACCTTTTCTTTGGCAGGAGTGCCAAGTCAAAGCACTGTGGAACTTGCAACAAGTGTGTGTGTGGCTTTGATCACCACTGCAAATGGCTCAATAACTGTGTGGGAGAGAGGAATTACTGGTAAGAGCCTGGCATTGTGGCAGGAGCGCAACACTGTGTCAATAATGTCGCCCCTTCTCTTCCCAAGATTCTCCTGCATCTCAGTCCAGTCTGTACTCAGCCACACAGAACCACTTTTCTTTCAAACCCCTGAATAAAATCAGTCGCAAGAAAACTGGATGGAAAATGCAAGCATGATTATGATATTCAGATAACTAGGGATAAAGCTACACTTAGATTTTTGTAGCTGAAGATCTACGAGTAAAAACAGAGAACGTAATCTATTATTTGGTGTTAGGAAAAGCTTATAGCATGTTAATTGGGTGTCCTTCATGCTTCTGAGAGCTGGAGTGGGAATAGAATGATGATGGTACTGTTCCCATCTCTGAAACAACCTGCATCCAGACAGCACACTTCCCCTATGAGACTTGCCAATTGGCAGGAGTTACAGCAGCATATAGGCACCTCTAAACTGCACCAGGTTTAAGATAAAGAATAAGGATGCTATCACTGATTGTTGCTTCTCAGTTTACTTTCCTGCACTAAAACCACATGGAAAGCAAGGAGTCATTACTGCTGGGTGCCATGTTACACTGCCTCCAGGTTTTGTGCAGGGAGCTCTTTGTCTGCCCTAGATATAATTGACTGTTTTGTAACCACTGTTGCTCTGAAGGGTCACAGTTTAGTCCCTCAGGGTAACAGATCGGAAGTAAGACTGTTAAAACCAGTATCTATCATAAGTGTCAGAAAGTGTCACAGTAATTTGGGATAGCTGAATATATCTCTGCCTTTATTAGAGGTTGGGATTTTGAATTGTGTGTGTGATGTTATTGAAGCCACTCAGACTTCTCAACTTCTTCGCAGGCTCTTTTTGAATAGCGTGCTATCTACCATTCTGGGTCTTGGGCTTCTGCTGCTCATCGCTTGCTACGTCTTTGTGGAGTTCTTCATTGACCCCATGATGCTTCGCTCCGACCGGCACTTTGATGGTACGAGCAGTGCTTCAGTTGAGCATCCTGTGAATCAGCCAGAGTATCTCAATATGGGATGGGATTCTGTGGGCTCTCCCACTGAGGAGGAACTCCATTCCTTACTCCTTCAATTTTATATTTCTGCAAGAGTGTCTCTGCTCAGCTCTTTCCTTCCATTGCTCTTCCTAAAGGCCTCGCAGACACAAAAGTTCTTACGCCTCCAGTGTGTAATGGGTCTGCAGCTGCTTTTGAGTTAACATTTTCCACCTGTAAACTTTAGTTAGAGGTATTTAATACCTGGACAATCTACTTACCTCCAACTCTTTGTTTTGCAGCTCTAAAGAACCACACGGACTGCTGGTTTGTGTTTCTTCCTGCAGCTCCTGTTGAGACTCAGGCATCTGCCGTTTTGGTCACGGCTGGGATTTTTATTCTTCTGAGCCTAATGACTGTGATCCTGCTAGGCCATCTCTTGACCTTTCACATCTATCTTAGTAGGTATTATGTTCCCATCCTTTGCATCCCCATTTCATTTTCTGTTATCTTCTTCTACTCATTCTGCATTCATTGCGTGTTCACCCATACCATAAATATCCACACGTTGTGCAAGATTGCCATTGAAAGGTTAGAAAATTTGGGTTTAACATTATACTTCTGATTTTCCCCCAGTACCAGATAGACTTATCAGTGCATGTGCAATATGGGGCTTGCATTGGACCTGTGCATGCATGTGTCTAAGCTATGCTGTCCTGGAACTGAAAGGACACAGGAGAGCAGTAGAGGGGCCAGGTGGGATGAACTGGTTAATTTCAGCTCAGTCCCAGCAATGGCAGATTCAGATTGGCCCCTCATTTATGAGGCTTTTATGAGTCTCTTCACTGTGCTCCCCAGTACTTATGTTGTGTGAGAGAGCCTGTTTCTCCGTTACCCCAGAGAAATGTGGATGATATTGATCTAAATTTCTAACAGGAGGCCTGATGTCCAGGTCAGGGTCCCTTTATGGATGTTGTACCCTATCGGCACAAAATGACTTGTGGAACTCAGAAGAGGCGGCTTTCAGAAAGTCTCCTCATTAGGTCTTCTACTTGTTGCTCTATCAAGAAGGGATATTTATGTTTGGTTATGTACAGATGAGTGTCAAAAACCTTTTTTCAGCTATGATCTAAAATGAAGCCAATGCTATTCAGCTGCCTGGTGTAAGTCATGATGAGAAAAGATCTTACACTTGCAGTAGTTGGTGGTGCTGAAAGTAGGGAAGAAGTAATGTGCTGGAAGAGAAATGAAGACAGCGGTTACAGAGGATTTTTGTATGGATTTTTAGGTTGTCAGTTAACAGCAGTGCAGATGCCAATGCAAACTAGGTCAGCACAAACCAGTGCAGCTCCAGAAGCAAAATAGTTGCAGTGCTGAAGTGTAGCATTTGATGGGTGAGTGTTCCTCAGCTGGCATTAACTTTACAGCCAGTGAGGTCAATGACTGTTGTTTTCCTTTTAGGGCCTCTTTGAGCTTAACTTAAATTTGGTCATGCTGCAATTTTGCATTCTTAGTGGATCTGAAAGTTGACTTTACTGGGTTAATGGCGATGCCTGGAGATTTCAAAGGTCGATCTAGCACTACAAAAATCTAGACTAAAAGCCTAACAAAGCTGGGGCCGCTCCAGGAAGATTTCTTTTGGATGAAAAAGAAAGGACTATTCAGTTGAGTACTGAGTGGTATTTATCCTGTCTTTGTGAACAACTTCCACAAGAGGGTGCTCCCTCCTTGGGATAAGGACAGGCTTTTTCTTGTCAAACGGAAATGTGCCTGTGTTACACTAGTTCTGCTCCGGGTTTAGGGGATTTTTTGTTGCTGTTGGGGTGATTTTTTTTTCCCTTTTCAGAATAAATTATGTGCCAAATTAACTTTTATTTCTGGCCCAATTTTAAATCTTTATGACTTACATGGAAACAGAATTTAATGTTAATTTTTGTTAACATTTTATTATTTGAAAATCTGCTACCCTGTTGAAACTGGTTCCAGCTGTGCAGAAGAGTGGTCTGTGAGTCCTTGCTTAAAAGGAGCGATGTTACCATATTGAAACCTATATTTTGCGTTATATATGAGTGTGCATTATGCTTACAACTGGGATTCAGGGAGATGGATAAAGTATGTCTGGTTTAAATTCCTCTTAGGTCACACCTGTAATTGTCAATAGTCTCATCTGAATGTGCTAGGGTAGACAGTGTTGGAATGAACTGTCTAGACTGTTTTGGGACTAGAAATGCAGTTTACCAATTAAAATGTAATTACTGTTCATCAGTAATTTTTTTTAATAATTAAATTACAGAAAGAAAATAGTACGCCTGTGAGCAGTATTGCCTTAATGCTTCACATAACAAAACCTGGCTTAAGTCAGGTATGACTCTGAAAATTTTAGAATCTAGTTTTGTTACAAGCATAGTGAAATTTTCAGAATTACTGTTCTGATTTTAATTACTCACTGCTATCACTCAAAAGGAAGGAAGTAGGTTATTCTCAAAATAGTAGGCCCATGTATTCAAAATCACCAGTCTTGATTGAGACTCAGTTCTAGAGGCATTCAGTGAAGCATGGCACTTCAGAAGTTTGGAGGAAGAATATTTTTTTCCTTCAATACTGAGAGGCCAATAGTAAGAAGAATAAAAAGAAAAAATAGTAGGGAACATAAGAAGGGAATATAGGAAATTATATGGGGCTCTTCACAGGCTATGATTATATATTGCACAGTATGTGCTGCAGTGTTATCTGGCCAGACAAATACAGTATTTTTTAAGTAAATAGCTCTGTTAAATTATTTTCAGAGTTCCACTGATATGTATTCAGAAAACAATTAACTCTGAACTAAAAACGGTTTATAGCCCTTTGCTTATGAAGCAATATTCTGTCTCTCAAGTAGAGCATACGGCACCATTCTAGCAGCATTTTCCAGCACCCTGCACTGTCCCTGTTAAGTGCATTCACTAATCACTTGGCTGCAGACTCTCATTGATTTTTATGCTCTGTCTTCCTGGCCAAATGGATCTCAAATTCTTATTTCTTCATAAGGTCATTGTTTTAACAGGAGGAGCACCTTCTCCTCTGCTCTCTCCCACTTCCCTGTGAAGTAGTCCTGTCTTTAGGGCATGATTTTGAGAAGTAAGATGTTACAGAAACAAATGTCTTGAGGCAGAGGAAGGATTTTAGTCTGGATGTCCCACATCCTAGGCATCTGCTTTAACTGCTATGCTTCTTTAAAAAGGAGAATGACTACCAGCCTGTGCACTAAAAACCTTCAGCATCCATTTCTGCGTTTTGTGCTCTAAAAATACTTACCATAACAGGGTCATTATGGGTGGAATATATGAGTTTTGGATCCTCATAACATTTTGGGTCTGATGAAGAAACCAAGCTGCTCAGAAATGTCCCATGGTTTTGGTCATTCATGGAAGCAGGTGTGTTTGTGGGGGGGAGCCCTTAAGAGCACATATGCTCAGGCACATATAAACTCTGAACACATCTATTTGGCACCAGGCAGGTTGGGCATTTAATGCTCATTGTTCTGGACATTAAGTGTCTCAATCTCCTCTATGGGACCCACTACCATGCTGAATTTCTCTTCTCCATTTAGCATCACGTACCTTCTGACTACTCCCTGAGCTTTCTGTGTGATACAGATCTTACCATTATTTGGTATGGATAATGGATTTGCTCTGAAATGAGCTGAACAAATTACTCCAGTACAGAAGGCTGTACCATGTGTATGAGGCTTTAGAATAGCAGGGCTATGAGAAAGTGTGTTGATGACAATAAAGGATATAGTAAGGTATACAGTGCAAAGGTAGTTTTTGCTTAGAGTATCAGTCTTTTTGTATTGTATAGTTTTGATTGTATAGTTATTCAGACTGTTTGTATAAGTGTGATCAGGGAGTGGCCTTTCCTGCACTGACAGCTCTCTCTCTTTCCTCCCAGTGTGGAACAAATTGACTACATATGAGTACATCCTGCAGCAGCGTCCCCAGCAAGAGGCGAAAGAGGTAGCCAAGCAACTGGAGTCTTGTCCCGCCCAAGTGAGACCCAGTCAGGTACTCGTCATACTTTGAGTCCATTTCTCAAAAACAGCCTTGCTTGTCCGCAGTGTAAAGTCTGCTTTGCTTCTGTGAGCTCCAAATTTTGGAGGCGGTTGCCAAAGATAAGACTTTAGAGGTAGTTGGTGGAGTTGAGTAGGATGTGAGAGAGTGTAAGGCCTGTAATTCGATGAACACTTTAGGCCTATGCAAGTACTGGTTTCAAAGGAATCAATCCCACCCACTCTCTTCCTCCACCACTTGTTTTGCGCCCTGTGCTAACTATTCTCTTCTGCCAGCACAGCTGTTCATTACAGTCATGCAGCAAACAGGGTAGTGGAACTCATCTGAGTAAGAATTAACTTTATTTAAAAAACAGTTGAGTTCGTGTTAGCTGGCCCAGCTCCCCCGTTTGGTTCACCAAGCAGGCACGTAAATGCCTGTGTCAGCATGAACGAGGATGACCGAAGAGTGGGAAGTGTCCTGTCACTAGAAAGGACAGGACCATCTGTTTGGGTGGCAGTGCACATCTTGCTGGTCTATGCAAGCAGTATTGCAGGTCATGACTGAAGGTGAGACAGGCTCTAAGGCTGGAGAAACTGAGGCTAATCATTGAGCAGCTAATAATTCCAAATAGTTTAACCATCCTGAAAAGAAAAAGGACACCAATAGTGTTCAGAAAAAACCCAGATACCTACTTTTCTTTGAACTGAGTCTACATAGTAATAAGGGTCCTTGTGATTACCGTGATGTTGATCTGTATCTCTGTAGGAGGACTTCTACAAGCTGTTTAATGCTATTATGCTCTGCAGTGGCATATATATTCCACGGTGAATTGAGAGGTTCAGTGTAATTTATTTTGCTGCAAGGCAGCTCTATCCCTGCAGTTACTCAAAATTTGACTGGACAAATTTTGTACTGGCTTTGACTTCTGACTTCCAGAAATTCTTCCTAGTCTAAATTATTCTGCGATTTTGTGAGCCTGTGTAACTCCACCTAGCTTTACGCAAGTAAGTTACCTACTATACAACCAGTTTTATATTTCATATGAAATTAATTAAATCTGAGCTCAATCCATGTATTTTGTGTAGAGATACTAGGTTCATTCATAGTTTTTCCCTATCAAAGCAAAGGGAAAATTGAGCTAATTCTCTTTTGTCTAATATGGAGACCCCAGCTTTTCATAAGCATTTTTTACTGCCTTGGAAAAGTTGAACTTTCAGTTTAAACAGAGGTTTCCATAACAACAAAAATATTTGGCACTTTGTCTCATAGACCTTTGCTTGCTGTGAACATTAAAACAATAATAAAGCATTAGCTCTAATAATTTCCTAGTTACTTTTGATTGATGCTGAAAATATATTTGAACAGGGGTGGACTCTGTCCGTGTGCACATTTGGGACATAGCCATTCAATGATGTCCTCCTGTCAGCACTGGTGCTTATCTAGATATGTGTGAATATGGTTAATTTGAAGCAACAAGCCTGGAAGAAGCAGGGTGAAAAGGAGCGCTGTGTTTCAGGATTGCAGTTAGTACCTCGGGGAACAAGAAAGACTGGATGACGCCCAGTAACATTGTCAAGAAAAATGTTAACCCACCAGATTTTCCCTGTTTCTTACATAGCAACCAGAGATAAACACAAACAAATAGATTGGAGTAGGAGTACACCAAGTGAGTTGCCTTTTGTAAGCTGTGTTGATTACAGCCTTCTTTAGCTTGAACACAGAAATCCTTTGTAACTGATCCAAGATGTTGCAAGTATAAGATGGAAATCATCCTCTTCCCACTTTTGTCTTAACTGTTCATTCATTTTAGGGAGTAAGAAGAAACATGCAGTTCCCCTTTAATCCTTGTTTTTGAACCGTATTCAAGCTTGGGTGTTGGTTTTGGCTTCAGTTTTCCATGTTTGTCTGTGGTTAAGTCTTCAGCTATGTTCAGGTTAAAGCATTCTTATGTGCTTATAGAATCCTTCTCAGAACATGCACAAAGTAGAAGCCCTAATTTTGCACACTTGAGTGCTTCAGATGTCAAAAAAAAATGCGAACAGTTGGACATAGACAGCCTTTGCCTCTATTATTATAGCCAAAACAGCATGTGCAAGTAAGTTTTTTTCTGCAGGCAGTTGCATAGCAGTCCAAAGAAATACAAACCAAATCAAACCCAATGCTTTAATGCATAATTGCATTTGTACCAGGGAGCTGGCATTCATAGTGAGGCCAGGATGTGATTTTTTTTCACATTTCTAAAGTTTTGAACTTGTTTTGGACACTGATTCACTTGGTGAGGTTTTACTCAGCTTCCTCACATTTTCAATATTACTTCTCTCTACCAATGTCTGGTTAAGATGAACCTAGTCTTAACTCTCAGCATCACCGCTTGCAACAGACCCACTTTCCCTGGGGCAAGAACCATTTTTTCCTGCTCAGTTCTGCCTCCCCTCCCGCCAGACAATATTTCAGGGCACTGGCTGTCACTGAAGTGGATGGTAAGAGCAGCTGCAGCAGGCAAGGGAGCTGAATTTGTCCTGAAATTGTAACCATGAAACTTGGGGTGGACACAGCTGGTATTCATCCTCCAGAGGAGGTCTAAGCGTGACCAGGATTTGCAGGGTGGCAATGAACTTGGGCAGTCTGTGAACTGAGCAGTCCATTTTCAGCAAGAGTAAGAGCTGAATCCTAGCAACCCAACTGCAAAGGGTGGCTTCGTCTTGCTGTTGCAGTTGAAGGGTGCTGGCTGTCCTGCGAATGACTGTGGGAGCGGAGGGAGGCTGGGATCTGCGCTGTGGCTGTAGTTTTTGTCACACTGAGAGAACATTGTATTTTCTACTGATCAAGCCTTCTTCCATCTGTTTCTGCTAGTCAGCTCTAATGGTTTACTTTCTTTTATGTGGCTGCTTTGGTTATACATAATTTAAGAAGGCTGAAATGAACAAAATGTATTTTAAAAAGCTTTCATTCCCTGCTTGGAAAGAGTTGTTTGTGATAGTCTTAAGATGTATCCTTCATTAATCTCCTATGAAATGCCAGTCCTGCAGGCCTGTTTGTACGTTGTGGACATTGAGCCCTGATCGTTTTCAGTTACTCTGTGCCATCTTAGGAGAATATTTCCTGCTGCAGCTCGTTTCAGCCACGGTGTGCTTTCCTCTGAAAAGATCTACATCTCCCTGCCTTTATGCTTATAGTGACACAAGATTGTGTCTGGTCTCCTTCATTTGTGACACACAGGTGCCTGAAGCTTAAATGTAAGTATTAAGAATTTGGCCCCTAAGGAGATTTGAGGAAACATTTATGTACACTTGGTGTTCAGTCAATGATGAGCAATAATCTGACTTGAGTTACAAGTTCTATTTGAAATATATGTGGTTAGTATCTGCAGATTATTAATCCTGTTCTTAGAGAAACCCTGCCTACAATAGTCCCAAATAGCATAATTCTCAAATCAGAAAGTTCTAATGTTTGGGATTGCTAAACCAAATCCCTTCAAATTTGATGTTACCACCTATAAAACAGCTGCAAATTCCTTTCCACCTCTTTTTTTTCCTTTACAAGACCAATTAAACTCAGAGCATTTTACAAAAGGCAACAAACAGGTCTGAAGTCTTCCCAATTTGGCAACTCCCTTATCTAACAATCACATGAGGACTGAGACTCCAGTCATTGATGCCAAGATGTTCAAAAGCAACTAGTAATTTTGGAAGTATCTCTTCTGGCACGTAAAGAAGCCTGGCCGAAGTTGTTCAGACCAGTGTGCTGGCTCTGACACTGGCCAATTGTGGATGCTGAGAGCAGGAGTTGTAGTCGCCAGTACCCTCTCCCAGCACTTGGCAATATGTGTTAAGGGCTTTTGGAGCACACAGCTTTGAACAGGTTTGTGTTTGCTGGTTTCTCACACAACGTTTTCTCATTTCTTCTTGAATCCATGTAACATTTCACACCTATGGCAGCGAGTGCTACAGCTTATTTCCATGCTGTGTGAAAAATGCAGCCTCTCTTCTGTTTCTTTTGAAACTATTACCTGATTTTTTTTATTTGATGCTCCCTAAATGTTGTGTTAGAGAGATGGTAAACAACTATTCCTCATTTGCTTTCTGCACACATATCTGCCCTGAGTATTTCCTCTCCTGACTGAAGAGCCCTGGCCCTTTAGCTGTTTCTTGTACAGGAACGGCTCCAGACCTTTCACTGGTCCTGTCACTCTTCTCTGTACCTTCTTTCACACCTTCTGTGGGGGAAGATGCTGGAACACTACAGAGAATCCAGTGTCCAAGCTGCCAAGGAATTTATTCAGTAACATGAAAATATTTTCTGGGGTTTTTTTGTGCCTTTCCTCTTCATTCCTATAATTTGAAATGATTTCTTCGCTGCCACTGAATGTGCAGCTCCATGAATTCTTTTCTAGTTCAGAGACCGTTGCTTCGTATGTAAAGTTAACACTACTTTTTCCAGGTGCATCACCTTTACCTCTTTACATCTAGCAATATTGGGTTTTGTGTATCATTTTATCACCCCCTAATTCAATATTGGAAGAATCTTCTGCAGCTCTTTGCCGTTGGCTTTAATTTTTATTGCCTTACATAAAGGAGTATCATTACCAGACTTCATCTCACTGTTCTGCTCTTCTGTTGATTGTTTATATATCTCTTGAAGTGTGGAGACCCTGGGTCTCTCAGGAACCCATTTGTCAGATGTCCAACTTTGACTTCATTTTCTCAAGTTTGCTGATCAGGCTGTTCAGACGAACAGGTCTTCATGAGTTTGATTAAGCTCTTTGGAAGCTAATGCCTTTCGTATTTAAAATCTCTCTGTCTTTACCACCTGAAAGTTGCCTTAAAATGCATGTATGTCTTTACAGTCATTGAGCACTAAAATGGTTAAGATGAAAAGTCTTGCTAATTATTCAAGTTTAAGAGCAGCTGAAAAGTAGTGTCAGGGTTCTCCTGACCACAGTTTATCCTTTTTGACAAAGGAGCTTCATACCCTGTGTCATTTGTTACTCTGGCCATCTTAACCACGTCCTTTTGAGGGAGAACTGGGAACCCTTTTCTGTAATACAGCAACTGGGATTTAGGAAACTTATTCGTTGAGTCTTCTTATGTGTTTATGAAAGTATGCAATTTTAAAGTCCAGGGTGGCATTACTTTGAATTCATTTATACCCAAGGCAAATGAGCAATATATTGTGTTCTTTTAAAAAAAACCCAGCCATTACTAGCCATACAGGATTCACACAAGAAACAGAAAATACATTATGTTTTTCCTGTACGTTGCATGCTTTCATTTTCCTCACCTCCATTTTGAATTTAAAAGAAGTTTTTTGCATTCACTGCTTAGCTCCTATGATTGAACTGTATGGAGGCTTTAAGTGATATTTTGAATGTGGTCCCAAGAAATTATTAAGCTGCTCTCCATAAGTGTGATTTGGTTTTGAGTCACATGAAATACTGGCTGGACTACATGAATGAATCGGGGACTTCTAATTGTCTCACCCTTGGTTTTCCATCTTCTTAAGCGGTAGACTCATGCCGCTGTGCTAGCTGTAAGGACAGAAAATGTCTAGCATGTGGCTGAGGAAGGAGGAGGAAGACATCTCTGTAGTGAAAATCCCTCTTCTCCACTCTGTGTCCATATTGGTCTGAAAATGTTAATTCTTTTTTTTTTTTTTTCCAGCAAGCAGACTTTTTTCCAGGTAACCCTGGCTATACAGAGCCTGGTATTCAAGCAGAGGAATTCTCAACAGTAACTTCAGGAAAAGGGTGAGTAAAATCATAGATAGGAGTCTCCCGGCAGCATGTATGGTGAATGAGAAGTTGTCATCAAAGTCACTGATGGACCCTAAGACAAAAGCACTTAGGAGGATAGGGAGCACCAATGTTTTGACCAAGGCAGGGTGAAGTCTTTGAGTTTCAGGAGGGTAAATACCGTCAGGAGTACTTGCCTCTCCTCACCTGGGAAAATACCTTTCCTAGAATACTCTGTTTAGTCTGTTTTATATTAAAATTACTTTAAAGCTGCCTGATTTGTCCTGTAATTCCAATATTGAGTTCATTATAGTTATATGATTTCAGGTTCTTCAGACATGAATTACAACAGCAAAGTTTATAACACAGGCAAGCACTCATGGGAAAACAGCATCCTTGTCTCTTAATTAATCCTTGCCTATTAACTCATGTCATTGAGGAAAGGAGAAAAAAACCCTTTGTATTTTGCACAGTTGTGCAGGAAAAGTTACCCTGCAGTCTTGCTGGGAATGCTGTGCAAGGCAGGGGATGCTTCAGTCGGGCTGATGTGTATGTGCAACCAAACTGGGCATCAGAGTTAAGTCACGTCTAACAGAAACATCTTGCATATGTGTGTGTTTTAGCTTTTCAAAGCTCTTTGTCCGCAAAGATGAAGCTGATTCCCAGCAGAGCTCTTCTCCTGACCTCCCATCTCTTCGCTTTGCAGTCCCTTCTCAGGTAAGCAGGAGGCTTGCTACATACCATAACCCCTGTAGCTGATAATTCACCAAGTTGCATGGGTGCACACTTAACAGTAGTGTGGACTGTGGTTACCTCCTCCATACACATGCTCTCCCTGTCCTCAGCATGTATGTGCAGGTGTGGCTGTGCCCTGCAGTCACTACCTCCAAGCGATACTCTCCTGCCTCAGCTCACACGTGTGATCAGATATATTCTGCAGTTCCCTCATAAGCTTGCAGCTCAGCTGTGATACAGCTGTAATACTATGTCTTGCTGCTCCAGTGCAGTTCAGTGACTATATCTTTACTACTGCGTTGAAGTAACAAGCTGTGCATGTTTCTGTAGAGCAAAATCCAACAGTTTATACATTCAAATATGGAAGTTAAAGCATCTGTCCAGAAAAAGATGGTGTGTGTAGATATGAAGCTTGAGTGTATGAAACAGCTGTCCAAAGTCATATCCCAAGGTTGCAGGTTCTGCGCTCTTGATATTCATGTACCTACATGAGGATGCTCTCCTCCCTTGCTCAAATAGCAGGTGGTGGTGCTCTCCCCTTTTCTCCGGGCTTATTCAGCAAAGTCTTGTCATCTAGATGATAAGAAAAAATACTTGTATTTTGGACAAGAGCTATCTCTCTCTTGGAATATCCTGTGCTTTGTGGCTTTTGGTCCTCTCTTCTAGTTTGACTCTAGAAATGCATTTGTCCACCAGTCTCTCATACATCCTCCAGCTGTATGAGACAACAGCTTGAAGGTACCTACACACAGAGAATCGCTGTATGCAGACAATGCATGTGTTCATTAAATACCTGTTCTCTGTCATTGCTTTCTAGTAACTCAGTCTTAAACTATGATATTCTTGGTCTGTCATCATATCTAATGCTCAGTATTAAAAATAGGAGGAATTAAAAAGAGGTAGGAATTAAAAAAAACGAGTGCCTCATTACTTTGGGCTGATGAAGTGACTTCCCTTCTCTTGGACCTCGCTTTCACAGCAACAGAAAAAAAGAAGAAAGACGACGCATAAAGCTTCTTCCTCAGCAGTGGACAGCAAATCTAAAATGTACACTAGACCTTGGCCCTCTTTCCCAGATTCCCAGTCAGGTGAGAGTGCACCAGTCAGCTTCTCTGTTTCTGGACTTGATTTCTAGTTGCTGGCACACAAAAACGAAGTGCGTCATGAACACCCAGCACTGGCAGAAAGTTAACTTGCCTAAGAAGGGAAAATGAGTGCTTCTGGGTTCTTGGAGATACTCTAAAATGGTCAGACTTGGGGACATTTTCATATCTAATTTTGCATAAAGATATGTATGTTTTTCTTTAACACTAGTGGATCTGCCATGTCAGAGTTTCTGGGCTTGTTGATGTCTTTGTGGGCCTGAGGGTTCTCTCTCTTCTTAAGCTTTCTTCTCCCTTTCTTTCCATCTGTAGAGTTCCCAGCTGTGGCTGCTGCCACCTCATCTTCCCACAGCCTTCGCCTCTTAGTGCCAGCTTTTCCTCTGAGAGCTGCTGTGCTCCCTAGCAGCATCGGACTCATCCAGGCAGTGGGACCCCCAGCTGATTTTCGCTCAGAGTCTGCTGAGTCCATGGATGAGATTCCTGTGGCTCAGACTCGCCTTGGGAGCACGGCCCTTCATAGGCCTCTAAAGAATAACTCAAGCAACACTCAACACTATCCCTTGTCCACAGACAATCCCAGAGGTGACAGGAAGAAAAATCAGTATTCTGGGCATAAGGTGAAAAAGAAAAGCTGCCAGCAAGACGGATGCATGGAACAAGACCTGGAACTTTTTTCTAAGATTCCTGCTGTGTTTGTAAGTAAGAGCAGTGGAGAACCTCATGTCTCTCAGCCCCAGCCCACTGAGAGCACATCCGAGCCTCACCACAGAAAATGCACCAGCAAGCAGCATGTGGGCAGACATGATCCATGCTTTAAGGACATAAAGACAAATACCACAGTGGCCTAGTGATCAGCGTTCCAAAGCCATAGCCTTTGAGGACAAGGCAAGAGGTTCTCTTTCTATTTGTATGTTGCTGTTCAAAGATCTTGACTACAGTGACTCATCTTTTTCTCTGGAGGCAGCGGCATCCCCTTACCTGATGCTGTCCATCTTCCAGCAGAACTAGCTGAGAGGCAGTAAAAACCCCGCTGCATCCTTGTTTCTGGCTGCTGCCTCTTCCTAAGCCAGGAGTGCCCTCGAGCCCAATTCCACTCTCCATGTTGAGGGGGAATAGTTTCCCCTGATAGGGATGTGCCCAGGGCTGCCACCTGTTAAGAACTGAAGCATTTGTACTCCATAGAGTGCTGAGGGAACTCCCCCCTGCTCTGTGTGCTTGCTATCAGACTGCAGTGAGACATTTCTCATGTGTGACCAAAGGCAAGAGGCAATAAGGTGGCAAACCTGAGGTAGGTGTGATGCTAGAGAGAACTGAAGTAGAGTGCTTTCCATAGGAAGGGACTGCACCCTCCTGGCCCTCTGCATGTTAGTATTGCAGTAACTTTCTGGGAGAGTGCGTGGGGAAAAATGAGGCTGCATCTCTGCTGTTCCCTGCACCCTGAAAACTAAATTTACCATCTGCCTACACCCTGTCAGTCTTTGGATCATGTGCTAGGACTTCAGCAGGTGGTCAGGGAGTAACCTCAGGATTGCCCTGTCCCTATACTGCTTTCTACTGTGCACCCTCAAGCCAAGTTCACCAGCATGTGTTATGTAAGGCAGTGTAGTGTGACCTGCTCCACCTTCCAGCAGCCTAGGGTGCCCCACAGTGCAGCTTTCTCATCAGAAGTTCTGGGATACAGCAGGTCCTGAAACCTTTACATTTCCTGGGCTGACATTTCCAGATCCACGTTAGTCCACAGCTAAGCCTGGTGTTTCTGAAGAAAAGTCCCGCACCAGACACTGGGCCAGGTAGCCAGTGCCTCGTGTCACAGCACCCTGTGCTGGTGGTGAGAAGCAGAGCCATTTGGGCTGCCACACTACAGCACCTCGGCTTTCCCTGCCCTCTTGGCTTCCTCAGGCAGTGTGCCCCGCTTCAAATTCCTGGCTCAGCTCTGAGGCCGGGGCTGCCAGCAAGCCCAGATCTGCCCAGCAGCCAGCTAACCTCAGAGCCTGGGATAGCAGCTACACACACATCCCAGTGGGCCTTGCCGCCGGTATGGATGTGCCTGACACAGTTTGTCATTTGAGAGCTGCAGCACCTGCGCAGCCCCTGCCTCCCCGGCATGGCCGGTGCCCTGAGCAGCTGGCTTGGCTGGTTGCACCGTTTCTGGACAGGGCCCTGGCGCTGCCCGTTGCTGATGTGTGTGAACACATAGGTGCACCAGCAGAGGAGAGGAATCCTGGGAAGCCTTTATCACCTTAGCAAGTGTTTTGATGCATGGAAACCACAAACAACCCTTTCTCCACACTACAGTGGGTGCAGGTTGGGAAAGGACAAGACAAAGCATGGTCCTATGTGAGTCGAGCTAAGCTGTTCCTCCCCTTGCCTAGCTCAGTCTGCAAGCATTCATCAGAAATGGTTCAGAACAGGACAGGATATCTGGGGACAAATGCTCTTTGGGCACAGCCAACATGGGACTGGCAGGCTGGACTCCCAGCTTTGATGTATGCACTTCCCAGCCCAGCTGTTGCCTCTCATCCCAGTGCTTACCTTGGCTTCTGTGCTGCTCTGAGGTGCATGCAAAGTCCACTTCCCCAGGAGCTTTAGGCCCAGACAATTTTCCTTTGGGAGAGCTCGTTTCAGTAGAGAGAGGCAGGAAGGCACCTGCTGTATGTTGGAAGCCGCTGCCCATTCCAGTAGCACTCCTGAATGCCAGCAGCTGGCCCAGCTCCCTCGGGAAGCACCCCAGGACTATCGCCTGGCCAACACCATGCTGTGTGGGGCTCATGCAGCAGACATCTCAAGTAGTGCCTGCCTTCACGGAGAAGGCAAAGTGCTGCAGCTGCTCCTGAAAACACATGATCCTTGCAGAGCTGAAGCTGGACTAGGGAAGTCCTCCCTTTGCTGAAGGATTTGTGGGGTAAGTGTGGTTCATAGACAGGACCATCCAGGCTGAGCACTCCCTGGAACAGTCCTTGGGAAATTCTGGCAAGGTGGCGTAGATACGATCACTGACTTCAGGCTTCTTTAAAGGGCTGTCTTACCATCCTTCTCTGTTGTCTGATTTTTGACCCTTGAAAGAACTGGAATGAGGAGCTTTGACTCTCCATCCAATCATGTGAGCCATTGATCAGCAAAATTGAAGTCTCATGTGGCTGTTGAAGTCATTATGTCTAAATCTGCAGGGAGAGTTGGCCCGTGGTCACATTCCGTGCGGCTTCCCTTGCTGCTGCGGCCAGTGGTACCCGCTGGCAGTGTGACCCTTTGGAAAAGCAGGCGTGTGTGGGACAAATCCTCGTGGACCAGCAGGCATGGCACTGCTTGTCTGCAGAGACCAGGGCATCTGCTCGCTGATGGACCCTGGTTAAAGGCCTTCCAGTTATTTCTCCTCATGTCTGCTATGGTCCAAGGGAACTACACCCTGCAGTAACGCTGGGCTCAGGGTTTTCAAAGGCCAGCTGTTCCTCCACCCAGAAAGCATTGGTAATTTCTCTCCAGCAGGTGCCCCTGAGCAGACCTCATGTGTTTTCTTACCTTTTGTCCATGCAGAACCTGTCCCAAAGTCATGTATGGAGCTCTTTAGTAGCTCTGTCCACAATAAAATTTTCTATGCCCTTTGCTAAATAGTTTCCTCCTTTTTTGCAGTTATTCATTTATTTGCCCAGTTGATGCACCCTCTCCCAGCCTTTCCCTGCACCTGTGCTACCCCAGCTGGGCTTAGCACCTTACCCTATGTGTGGGTGACAGCTGTCCCCTCTCCGTGGGTCTCCATGGTCTCCAGGAGTCTCCTTCCCTGAGGGGCAGGGGATAGACCACCTTCTCCAGGAGGTACATAACCCCAGCCTGGTTTCTGTGCTGCAGCAGGGCAAGCACCAGAAGGAGGAGGCCGGGCCAGCTGCACACCGTGCTGCAGGAAGGCTCCTGCACCCTTTGCGGTGAGCGGAGCTGGCCTTCCTGGTCCAAGGAAAAAGGTCCAGCATATCCCAAGGTTGCAGGTTCTGAGCGCAAGCTGGGAAGGAAGGGGATGTCCTACACTTCCAGCAGTTTGCTGGGACATGACCCTCTCCAGGAGCACGGGGCTCACCCTCAGGTTTACCATTTAGTTGTTCTCCCCTTCCCAGGCTGTGCTCACCTGCTCCTTGTCCTACTGAGAACGGCCTGTAAGTCCCAAATTCCCCTGCCATGCACACAGACACCCACCTGAGAAGGGTCTCTGCCTCCAGAGTCCCCAACACCCAGTACAGAGCCCCACATGCTCCTGGGCTGTACTGGTTCTGTCCTGCCCTGCAGACTTCCCTGCAAAAAGCAAGAGCCCATGTTTTTTGTTAGAGGCCAACAGGGTGCCGTGGGGACCCTGATTTGGGAGGTAGAGAAGACATCCTTCTGCTGCCTTCAGCTGAGACATGGAACATTTTCTCCACCACATCAAGTGCTGGAGGAAGCAGGATAAATCAAGGCTGCAAAATGTGCAATGCCTTGTCCATGCGCTGGGGCAGCTGGATGCTGAGCGAAGAGCCAGGCCCCAGCAGGACAGGCTCCCAGTGCTGCCAGCGTCCGACTCTGATCTCCTGAACCTCCTGGGCGGCAGGCAGGATTGCGTGTGCCATGTGGTGTTTGATTTTGGCCGGGTTTTGTGTTTTCACTACAACCACATTAAAGGAGGACTGTTGAAGATGTGCAAAGAGTGAAAATGGTGAGGCTGAAATGGTTTTATCTCCTGGGAGCATGGTTCTCTGCCCCAGATCAGTCCCCAGCAAGGACAAACCTTTGCCAAGTGCAGCTCAGCATCTTAGCTGAGCTGCTTCATGCCAGGAGGACCTTTTGCAGGTGCCACTTTGCAATAGACACATGTGCTCAGGACCCCAGCTTTGGGTGCTGTGTGTGGTATCCCAAAATGTCATGGAAGTTTTCCATGGCAGGGAGCTGATGCCTTTCCAGGATGGTCATAGCAGGGGCAGGAACAGCCCGGGCTCGCTCCTTCCCCACCTTGTTTCTGTCCTCTTGGGACCTTAATGCTGAGACCTGTGGGTTCAGGTGCTGAGGGTGTTTCTGCTGCCCAGGCAAGGTTCACGGCAGCTGCACTGGTCGAGGAAGCTCCATAGTACACCTGAAAAGGTGAAAGCAGAACTCCCAATGCCTTCAGCTCCCCATTGCTGCAGAAACATTGAGGTCTGGCGTCCCTGAGCACCTTCTCCAGCACTAAATAAAAGGTTTTTTGCCAGGGCACCCTGGACCGGCTATTCCCACCACGAGCCACTGTGGCTTTTCATCAGGAACAAGCAATGCATTTGCAGGATGGTGACAGTTTACCACGGTCCTCTAAAATCCTAAATCCCAATCCCTGGCCGCTTGCCAGCAGCTGTGCCAGGCCTTGCAGTATGTTCCTCTCTCAGCCTTGGCATAGGATATATGCCCTGCTTGCTTTCATCTTTGGGTGTGACTCAAGCCTCTTAGCTTTCTCATTGAAGTCAAGGGGACCTTCCTTTGGGAAATTATTTTTGCTGAGTTGTTCCTGGGCTCTGTTTTTGACATGTCCTGAGATCATCTCAAGGGACTGCCTTGAATTTGAAGACGGTGAGAAGGAACCTCCTGCCAGAGAAGGGTGCGTTATCCCCCTGTGCCGTGCATCGCAGCCGGGACCCTGGCTCAAGCCACAGACCCCCCCTTGGCTCTGCACACTACTGGCACACCCGGTACGCACGCACACATAGACACACACGCTGCGATCGTGCCTCATCAGCCGCAGCTAAGCCCTGTTAATCCCTTGTGGACATGCTGTTGCTGGGGTTACTATATACATATTGCACAATCTCCGCAACACTTCCCTCTGTTTTGTAGCAACTTGTGCTAGAGAAGCGGCATTTGCACATAACCTCATCCCACCCTAGATGCGGCCAAGCCAGCAACTCATTTCTGAAACAAGATGACCCTGGGGAGCCCGTGGTGCCCAGCCCCAGGGGAGGTGAGAGGCAAAGGAGACAGAGGGTGAGCGCAGAGGGTGCGTCGCGGTTGCACTTGTGCTCGCTCTTGTTTGAGCTCTGAGCTGCACCCTGGAGCACTCCAGGACTCTGTGTGAAGGTAGTGAGGCAGTCATGGTTTTAGCAGGGTCAAAACCAGCATCCAAAGCCGGGTCTTGGTGACACTGAGCTGTGAGCCTCAGTGTGTCTTGGCTAAGCGCTGGAGGTATGTGGCTCATTAAGCTCCCCAGGGCAGGAGACAGTCTGGGAACATCCTGACCTTTATTGGAAACTGCAAGAAGGGAAAGGTCCATGTCCATGCTCCTCCACCACATCACAGGACCTGTGCAACCTCCTCCTCGGCTCCTGCCCGCGCCACGGGCTCCAGACCAAGTCACAGCCTCCTCCCGGGCTTCCTTTTCCGGGCTGCATGAGGAACAGCGGGAGCCAGCCAAGGACTGTGCTCCGTCCCAACAGGGTTGTCAAGGTGACAGCAAATGCACAACAAACCCCGGCCCTTAGGAACCGAAACCTGACCTGCTCAACCCGACCCTGTGGGGCAGCTTGCCAGCTCTGGCTTGGTGCCCCCCTGCTTGTCCAGCTCTCCCCATGTACCGCCTCTCAACTCTTCAGGCTCTGCAGCCCTGGGGCTGGCTGGAGCTCTGGCAGAATAGCTGCCGATGTGCCCAGCCCTGGCTGAGTTCCTGCCTGCTGCCATCTCTGTGAATCCGGGCTTTTGTGCTGCCTGCTGCTGCCAAGCGCTGCCAGAGCTGCTGCAGGCTGGATGCTCCAGCCGGCAGTACCTGGGCTCTGCTCCGGAGCTGTCAGCTGTAAGCAGAGCCAAAGACACCTGCGTCGGTGGGGAGTTGCAGGGCAAGCCGAGAACAAAGCTGTTCAGCAAGACTTAAATCACCCTCTTCAATATGGCAGCCCCAGTTATTGCCCTCTCCTTAAAGCAAGGAGCGGGCAAGCAGCTCTTCCCCAGTTTCTGTGGGGTGGGATGACAGCCCTAGGTCCTCACTGGCCTGGCTGGAGGTTGGTTTAAATTCCCACTTCACAGCCACCGTAACCTCTGAGTCTCTGCGCTTTGGGACCTTCTTTCATATTTTATAAAGAGCTGGAAGCATGTGTGCTCAGGACAGAGTCCTCCTGGTGCCACCTCCTCCGTGCAGCACCCAGGGTTTCTGGCTGTGTCTGAGCTCTACCAGGACACGCCAGACAGAGGAGAAACACTCATTGGTGAGGTCTGCCTGGACTCTGGCATCAGGCTGGTCCAGCCCTACTAGGTGAGCCTCCACACCTGTCCTGTCCACCCTTGGCTGTCCCCCCTGGAGTGTCCTTGCCACCTGGCAGGCATGGGTTGACACACTGCATCTGTAAAACAGTAGCTCCTGCTGATAGAGGGGTCACAAGGCTGGTTGGGGGACATGACAAAGTGGGGTCCTTCATGCACCGTGACTGTCTGGGGCTACCCAAATTGGCCAAGTTCTGTGGCATGCCTGCATCCTCCGACACCAGCCCTGGCACCCACCTCTGAGGCAGGAGGTAAAACTAGTGATCCCAAATCACAGACTTGCAGAGTTGGCTGGTGGTCACCTCTGGAAGTCTCCAGACCCTGCTCCAAGCCAGCATCAGTATGAACGGGTTGTTCAGGGCTTTGTCCAGTCAAGAGTTGGCTGCAAGGTCCCAGTAGAGACCATGTGCCCCTCAGCCAAGAGGGGGAGATTGTCATAGGGGCTGTACCCCAAAGGAAAGGGCTCTGGGTACAAGAGCAGAACTGATTCCCCTGCAGCAGCCCAGGCCGTGTTTGTCTTTGCCCTGCAGCTCCTCTGCACAGGAGCCAGGGCAGACAGGGACTGCCAAAGACTGCCTGTGTTGTTCGAGCCACTGCCCAGCTCTCCAAGCTGCTGATTTCCCTGCAGGACCCTGCATGGCAGCAGCAAACCACACGCTGTGTCCCCTTGGTGCAAACAACTCCTAGTGATGCTGTGGCCAGCTGTGCGTGATGCCCTGTGCCCACAGGAGCAAGGCTGGGGAGTGCCACGGGAGCACTGAGGTTGGAGGGGACTCTGGGTGAACAGCAGAGGTGGGGCTGTGAGTAAGTGATGTGAGTTGTGTCAGGACTCTATGGCAACCATAATATTTGGGTCCTGCTGGGAGCCCCACATGTGGTCAGGCTGTGGGTGAGGGAAGCCAGCAACCACGATGGGCAGCACTGGCATGTGGCTGGCTGTCCCCAGGGTTGCACCGTGGGTGTCCCACCAGGACATGCAGAGGGGTCAGGCACTCGCCACAGTGCCCAGCACACCAGGACAGTTGACAATCATCCCCACAGCCTGGGCAGTGGCCTTCGGTCCATGGTGTCACCCACTGAGAGGGGCCAGTTTACACTGGCCATGTGGGGCAGGGGACAGGGCTGCAGAGCAGAGCACAGAGGGCTGCCGGGGTGCAGCCTGCAGTGGCAGGGTGGTGGAGGAGCTTTGTGGGGTGGTGGAAGAACCTTGAGGGGTGATGGAGGGGCCTTGTGGGGGTGGTGGAGGGGCCTCACAGGGTGATGGAGTGGTCTTGTGGGGTGAGTGGAGGAACCCCGTGGAGTGGCAGAGGGGCCTTGTGGGGTGGTGCTGGGGCCTCGTGAGGTGTTGGAGGGGCCTTGTGGGGTGAAGGAAAGACTTTGTGGGGTGATGGTGGGGCCTCGTGGCGTGGCAGAGGGCATCCCAGAGGGAGTCCGTGCCGGCTGCCCCGGGCTCCGTCTCCCCGCCCCGAGGGCGCTCCCCGGCCGTGCCGCGGCCCAGGGGAGGCGGGCGGGGGCGGCCCGCGGCCCCTCCCGTCTCCATGGCGGTGCCTTAAACAGGCGGCGGCGGCCGCCCCCCTCCCCCCCCCGCCTCAGAGCGCGGCGCCGGGAGGTGAGTGACTGAGCGCGGCCGCGGCGGAGCCGGGACCTGCTCCCAAACCCCTCGCCCTGGGGCGCGGCGGCAGCGGACCCCCCCCCCCCCGGACCCCTCCGCGCTCCGGCCGCTGCCCATCCCGGTGCTCGGGGCGACCGAGCGGCTCCGCGGGGCGGGGGCCGCCGTTCCCCCATAGCTCCCCAACCGCCGGCGGCGACCCCCGGGCGGGGAGGGCCCCGGCTCGGGGCCGCGCGGAGGGGGAGGGGCGGGGCCCGGGGCGGTGGGTGCCCCGCAGGAGCTCGGGGACGGGCGGGATCAGGCGGGGACCAGCGGCCGCTCCTGCCTGGCGACGGTTGCCAGGCAACGCCGCTCCTCCCTAGCGACCGTCGCCAGGCAGCGCGAAGGCCGGAGGCGCCGCAGCCGAACTCACTGCTCCTTCGTGCCGCTCTCCGGCTCTCGCCAAGGCCCCGGGAGCCCATCCTGGACCCCCCGCCCGGGTGCTGGACGAGGTGCCCACTCTGCGTCTCGGGGTGTCGGGGCCACGTCCTGGCCCTGGCTCTGGCTGAGATGCTGCGGTCGTCTGGCACGTGGCAAGGGTGCTTGAGCTGGCAGGGCGAGGCTGGCGAGGCGATGGCAGGCAGGGAGCCAGGGTGGCTAGCAGCCACAGCACTGCAGGACCTGGGGCGGAGAAGGACCTGGGGGTGCTGGTTGACAGCTGGCTCAACATGAGCCGACAGTGTGCTCAGGTGGCCAAGAAGGCCAATGGCATCCTGGCTTGTATCAGGAATAGCATGGCCAGCAGGAGCAGGGAGGTGATTGTGCCCCTGTATTTGGCACTGGTGAGGCCGCGCACCTTGAGGACTGTGTTCAGTTTTGGGCCCCTCAGTACAAGAGGGACATTGAGGTGCTGGAGCGTGTCCAGAGAAGGGCAGTGAAGCTGGTGAAGGGTCTGGAGAACAAGTCTGATGAGGAGCGGCTGAGGGAGCTGGGGCTGTTTAGTCTGGAGAAGAGGAGGCTGAGGGGAGACCTTATCGCTCTCTACAACTAGCTGAAAGGAGGTTGTAGTGAGGTGGGTGTTGGTCTCTTCTCCCAAGTCACTAGTGATAGGACGAGAGGAAATGGCCTCAAGCTGCGTCAGGGGAGGTTTAGATTGGATATTAGGAAAAATGTCTTTACTGAAAGAGTGGTCAGGCATTGGCACAGGCTGCCTGGAGAGGTGGTGGAGGTACCATCCTTGGAGGTGTTCAAAAAACATGTAGAGGTGGCACTTCAGGGCATGGTTTAGGGGGCATTGTAGTGTTGGATTGGGGGTTGGACTTGATCGTAGAGGTCTTTTCCAACCTTAATTTTCAACCTTAAAATTCCAACCAAAATTCCAACCTATGATTCTATGATCTGCGACTTGGCACCCCAGCGCTGCTGGCTGCGCAGCACAGTGTTTGGCCCAGCTCTGGGGGGCAGGTGGCAGAGATGGGGTGCTGCCAGCTCCATGCAGGACTATGTGGCTGTTGGCAGAGCCAGCGGACAGGGGAGAGGTGTGCTGGAGGCAGGCAGCAATGCCGTTTCTCATGCTCGGCAAGCAGGAGGAAGGCAACCGCATTGCGTCATTCCCAGCAAGTGCTCCCGAGGGGATGGGCTGATGTGTTCACTCCTCACCAGCCCCTGGAGCTGACAGCCTCGCTGCTGACCGCTCTCAGCTGGGAGACTCCATCCCCCAAGTCACATCTTGGCTGTTGGCCTCGGGGCTTGTCAGAGACTGCTGCCAGCCCTCACCCCGTGTGTGCAGGCTCTGCCAACGCCCTGCTGCTGCCGCAGTCCCTCCGCCCTCACCAACCCTCCTCCTCCTGCCCTCGTGGACCTGAGAGCAGAGCCAGCTGAGCTCTGTCAGTGCTGCCAGCTGGAGCCTGGGCAGTAACGGGCCCCTCTGCCCCCATCCTGCAGTCCCATGGCCGGGAGCACTGAGATGGCGTCCTTGGAAGAGAGCTTTCGCAAATTCGCTATCTATGGCGACACCAAGGCTACGGGGCAAGAAATGAATGGGAAGAACTGGGCCAAGCTGTGCAAAGACTGCAAAGTCACTGATGGCAAAAGCATCACTAGCACCGATGTGGACATTGTTTTCTCCAAGGTGAAGTAAGTGACTTGGCTTTTTGGGGCCTCCAACTGCTCGGAGGCTGGGGATGTCCTTGCAGTGCAGGCAGGGTGGCAGTGCCAGGGTGTGGTGGTCCCGGGGAGGTGTGGTACCCTGGCTGCATGCCCAGGCTGACCATTCCTGTGTTGCACTCTGTGTGGAGCAGCGGGTGCTGCCCTGAGGTGTCCTGCCTTCAGGGAGTTTATGTGGCTGCTTTTGCAAGGCCTGATAATAACTTAATCCAAATTTTGGGGGTGGGAGGCTGATTCTGGCATAGGCATCAAGGTGAGCCTGGCCAGTTCTGCCACGTTCACGTCTAGCAAGAAGGTCCCGCAGGGAGCAGAGGAGGGTGCTCAGTGTGTCACGTGTACATGGCACAGCCCACCACTGGGCCTGGCCAGCCCACACCTGGGCTTGGCAAGGACCCTGCTTTTTGCTCCTTACACTGGCAGCTGAAGAGCTGAAGGCACCTGGGGCTGCTTTTGGGGTCCCCAAGGACACACTGACACCTGATGCTCTGCACCAGGGTGCAAGAGCAAGGATGGGTGGAGAACCTGCTGCCTCTGCACCCTCTGTCTGGGCATCCTCTTGTTCCCTGGTGTGGCCAGGAAAGTCTGAGCCCTGGGAGGTTTTTGGCACATAAGAGGGCAGGTTGCTGCGCTGCCTTGAAGACGAGGAATGAGGGCTCGCGGGACAGATGCTCTGTGCACGTCCTGCTGAATCTGACCAGAGAAGGACTGATGCATGCCAGGGGGAAAATGGTACTGGACATCCTGTGCAGGCTGGGAGCAGCGAGAATGGATGTGAGCCCCCTCCTGCCACCAGCACCCAAGTCCCAGGGCAATTCCATGAAGGGCTGAATTTTTTAGCGTCAAGGACTTTAACAGCATATGGCTGAAAAGCTCCTGGAGCTCAGCACCAGCTGTGCCCAGCCTGGCCTGTTCAGCCACGAGTGCTCTGGCCATAGCTGCATTTCAGAGGTCGACGAGGGGCCTGAAGCTGGTGGAGGACAAAGCTGGGGTCTCCCTGATGCAGCTCATCCTGACTGTAGGAGGAGCAACCTGAGGGCATGCTTATGGCAGCCTGGGTTTTGTGCTTGCAGAGGGAAGACAGCCCGTGTCATCAACTATGAGGAGTTCAAGAAGGCACTGGAGGAGCTGGCCCCCAAGAGATTTAAGGACAAGAGCAAAGAGGAGGCATATGAAGCCATCTGCCAGCTGGTGGCAGGGAAGGAGCCCATTAATGTGGGCGTCACAGTGAGTGAAGAGCCCTCAGGAACAGGAGGGCTGGTCAGGAGGGGAGGACAGAGCTCTGCCTGCAGCAAAGCAGAGTCTTTTTCTGGGGGACCGCATGGCCTTGGGTGGGCAGGTGATTGCAAAGGGCTGTTGGGCACAGGGGGCACGGCAGGGTCCTCAGTGGGTGTCAGGAGCTTGTGTGGGGCAAGGGATGAAGGGGATGGGGCATGTTCCTGACTCGCATTGCCTGTCTCCCCACTGCAGAAAGCCAAGACAGTGGGGGCTGTGGAGAGGCTGACAGACACCTCCAAGTACACGGGCTCCCACAAGGAGCGCTTTGATGAGAGTGGCAAAGGGAAGGGCAAGAGCGGGCGGGAGAACATCGTGGACACCAGTGGCTACGTCAGTGCATACAAGAACGCGGGCACCTACGACGCCAAAGTGAAAAAGTAGGGATGGGTGCTTGTGGCACCCACCGCCCCGGTCCCTGCATGTCAGCCGTGGGGCCGGCACTCACATCAGCCTTGGGACATGCTCGTGTGACGTGGGGCCTGGAAGGCTTTGCTGGAGCCAGCCCCAGGCCGGCGGGATGTCAGCTGCCCGGCACTGATGTGATTGGGAAGTTGCCGGGCTGCGTGCTCCACTCCAGCATTCTGTCTGACCCCCTCACTGTGCTGTGATGCGACACCCCCCTCCCGCCTCTCCTGTTCCCCCTGTGCTGTCACCCCTAGCCCCCCGCCACTGGCAGCATCCACTGTACTAACAGCACTGCACCTCAGGGCTCCCCTGCCCTGCTGGCACCCAAACCTTCCCTACCTCAGCCCTGGCTTTCAGGGCACCCTTCCCACCAGTCCCACTGGAGACTACAGCCTGCCTTCCCTGCAGACCTCCCGAGGACCTGCCTTAACCCTGCACCAGTTATACCACAGCCACCACCTCCCTTCCCCACTGGTGCCCTCGCCTGTGCAGTGCCCTCGCCATAGGACTGCCCAGCTTTGCTGCTTGCCTGGCATTGCAGAAGGCTCAGACCCTGTGGTGCCATTAGTGCTGGTGCTGCCATGATGCTCCCAGTCCGGCCCTGGGATGCACCCCGGGAGAGCTTGGTGTTGCCTGGGTGTTGGCAAAGGTCTCTGACCTAAACCTCCATGACCTCCCGCTGCCTTTGTGAAAGCCCAAACCAAAGGATGCTGCAGACCCGCACTGTAACCTGGCTCTGCAATAAAACCCCGTCCGCACTGATGCCCCTGGTCTGGTTGTGTTCAGCGGGTCTGAGCAGTGAGAGCCCCTTTGCCTGCTCACCCACCCAGGCAGTGGGAGGGTCAGCTGGTCATGCCTCCCCAGGACAGCCACGCTGTGGGCTCAGCCCTGGCTGCCGGTGGTTTTGGCAACTCCTGGCTGGCCCTGAGTTGCCTGAGCAACTGCAGGCACACAAACACGAGCGCCTGGCTCCTGTTCCTGCTCTGTTTGCAACCAAACACACGAGCTCCTGGTAACGATCCCTGGGAACAGGCTGAGCTCCGGGATGGGACAACAGCTTCAGAATGGGGTGGCGGCTGCTGCAGGTGGCTGGGTGAACAAGGCTGGGTACAGGTGCTGCCACCCTGATCGCTGGCGCAGGCGGAGCCTGCTGCAGTGCTGCCTGGGTGGCAGTGCCAGGCTTTCCAGCCTGACCCACCTCTGTGGTCATCGGTTTGGAGCCAGACTCCCTAAATAACCCACAGGGGTTATTTTGCAGGTGCCTCAGCTGTGGTACTGGCGCTGCTCAGGCCGCAAGGGATGTGCTGGGGTCATGCATGTGGCTTGGGTGGGCTTGCTGCCTGCCATTGCACAGCCCTGCACCTTCTGCATCCTAGTCACCTGCTTTTTAAAATGTATGAGAAGGAAGAGGTTGTCTTCTTCTGGGCTGGTTTTAGCCTCACCCTCAGTGAGGGTCTACCGGTAAGTGTCAACCAGTGGCAGGCTGCAGGTGAGGGCTGGGGAGATATTAGCACTCCTTTCAGCAGGTCAGAGGGAGTCCTATGGCTGCCTGTGCCACTGAATGCTCTTTCTGGGACCCAGTGTTCTTCCCTTGAAAAGCTGTTGCTGATGGGGGCTTTCACCCTCTCCTAACTCCATTGTCCAGCTGCAAAAATAAGGTGCAGAATTCTCAGGGCAAGACTGTTCTGCATTGCCTCCTGGTCCATGGAGGTGCCATGCAAAGCCCCATCCTTGTGTGCAGACTTGGAGGCTTTGCAAAGGAAGAACATTTTTGTGCAGAGTGAGCAGGCCAGGCCCAATGGGACTCATCCCCTGCCTGTATGTGGCACTGATCAGGACCTGGTGGTGGAGCAAAAAGGACGGGGTACCCATGTCAGGTCAGCTCTGAAGGGGAGTTGTGGGTGCTGACATGCTTTTGATACTGGAAAATGATGCCCAGAAAGGGGATTTCTGCCAGGTTTAAAGCTTGCATGTGGCAAGAGCAGCTCTGGCATCCCCACGTCCAACAGTAGAGCATGGCATTCAGGAGCAGCAGTCGTTCCTCCCCCAGCTGCTCACCCCACCTCTGCTCTGGGGACCTCAGCAGCTCAGCTGTCCACCTAGCAGCTGCTGAATGCCCACAGTTTGTGAGCCAGCAAGGAGGGCAGATGGGTACTCACTTGGCATTATCTCCATAAGTTCATCTAGAAGCAAAGGGAGTTGAGCTGCTCCTCAGGTGACAGAACAGCCAGGGTAGGACTGCAGAACCTCCCCCTGGACAGCCAGCTCAGCTGAGCCTTACCATCAGGCGATTGCATCCTGCTCTGAATCCTGAACAGAGGCAGCTTCTTTGCAGCCTGTGAAGCCACGGCAGAGGTCACACAATGGCTAGTAGTTCCCACCCACTGCCAAACTACTCAGCCTAAAGGTGCTCCTTACGCGCTCCAGCTCCTCTTCAAGTTCGCACTCACTCACTCCACAGCTTACACAGGACTATCCCCCTCTGACCTTCTTCTTGTTCCCAAGGAGGCAGCTCCGGTACATGCTGTTCCCTGCATGGGGGCAGAGCTGGGTGGTCAGGGTAGCAATGGCCAGACCATTGGCATTGTCTAGTCTGGTATCCTGATCCTGCCAAACCAACCCCAGGAGAACTAGTGTTGTCCAAGACCCAACAGTGTCTAATGGCTACAAAGTACCTAAGATCAACCTGAAAAGAAGCCAGTTTCCCCTTGAAGCGATAGGAACAACTTCCTGGGAACAACAAGGTGTTGGTTTGGGTCTTCACCAAAAATGGAAAACTTTCTAAATACCAGTGTAGTCATCTCCTGGGGAGCTGTTGGCTGTATATGTGTGTACAAGGCTCGCCCCGTTCATCCTTGCAGGATGGTGTGAAGGTCCTTTAGAAAAAACATCTGAAGTACTGTGGCTGTGATCTGCATTACAGATACATCATGCAGCCCATATGCATGGTCGAAGCCAGGTGGAGACATGGCCTCACAGGGAGGTAAGTGTAAGGAATATGGCCTTTAAACATCAGTCCTCATGACTAATGTGGATGGGAAAGAGGAGTTCCCAGGACAGTTGGCACTGGAACACAGAACAGAGAGGCCAAGTTGGGTGCTTATCCCTTGAGAAGACCATAACCTGAAGGAAACGCCATGGGACCAGCAGCTCTGGCTGTTTACCCAGTGAAGCCTGAAGTGGTGCCACAGGTTGCTGAAACAGCAGAGACTTTAACATATTAGCTGCAGAACTACCTTCTGTGAGAATTGACACAGCCCAGAAAAAAAGGGCTTGCAGCCATTTCCCCTGTGCTAATGAATTTGCTCTGGCCAACCATTTGCTCTGAGGTTGGCTCCACACCAGCTCAAGAAACACATTTTGCAGCCAGTGTGTAATTCCCTCACATCCAGTGGGTGGAAGGTGTCTTAGCCAGTATTTATGTTGTTTGCATTGATCCAAGCCCCAGACATCAAGCTTTTTTCTCCTTCCCATTTGTTCCTTCCCCTTAGCCACTCTCCGGCCCCACTCCTGCAGCAGAGGGACATGCCAGACCTTGCCCCCCAACCCTGCCACCACACACTCACCTGCTCCACCATTTTGGACAGACCCAGACCCTCTGACAGGCTGATGTCCCAGCTTATCAGTGAGATGTACAACCCAGACGGCTCAGCTGAGCGGTTATGATTAATTTAGCTGTAAAATGTGTTCTCTGCCCTCAAGGTCACTTCCCTAGAGAGTTTCTAAAATCATCTGGGGTCATGTCTGATGTGCTTCACACTTTGACAGCAAGTTTTGTGCCTCGGTTGAGGGATCTGACTCCTCTGAGATGTCATTTTTCTCTGGGATGAGTGGTTTGACCAGAGATGCTGACAAGGACTGATCGCTCTGTTCCTCGAAGGCATAGATTCATTCCTAGATGAGCGAGACAGTGGTTGCCAATAAACCCAGCAAGGTTTTACCCTTTCTGTCCCTGTGTAGGAGTACCAGGAAGATGTTCTTCCAAAAAACTGCTTCTTCAGCAAGCATCCCTCTGCAGAGCATATTGTGCTGTACAATGCAGTTCCTTGGTCTCACGCCAGGCAAAACAGCTTCCCTATTGAGTTGTACCTGCACTGTCGTCTTCAGTACTTTTCCATTTCACTGCTAGTCTGATGGACAATGTTTTCCAAAATACACAGACTAGGCTGTAAATCATGTTCAGGCGAGATTCAGAGAGCAGCTTGTATCCTGGTGGGTCAGGCACTTGATCAGAGATACATATCTAAATCTGGGGCTAGATTTTCAAATCCTTGCTGTCAGTGCCCTGAGATTCTGGTTTGAGTGTGAATATTACATGCAGTACTTCATTTGCCAGCTATATGTTGCCAGCACCGTGCTGGAATATTGATTCAGTACCATTTTAGAAGGAATTCAATTAACTCAATGACCATCTTCCCAGCATAGTATGGTTTCAGATAAAATATTATTATACAGGAGTCATCCTCACTTTTTGTTAATATAATAACCGAGGCAGAAGTATAAGAAAACAGGGGAAGATAGAAGCAGGAAGATGCAGTGAAATAAAAAAAAACCCAAACGAAAACAAACCACCAAGGATTAGGTTGACCAGCTTTAAATACAACATGAGCTTTCATACAAGATAAAACTGAACACAATCCATATTTAATGTCTATCTTGTTCCCTGTACAGAGGGCAATTGCATAATTGCTCTCAGCTGCAGTACTGACCAGAGCCATGTGCTGATGGTACTGGTGCAGTTTGTCGTAGCGGGGGTGATGTCTCATGACCTGTGCATTTCTCAGCTAGAAGAGGTGTTCTGTGAACAGTGTGGCTGCTCTCCTTAGCCAACTGCTGCAGCAGGATGGTTTGTGGACGCTAAAGACCTGGGCAAGATTGTTGCAGAAAAAAAATTAAATTGTGAACATGCACTCAGGAGAGTGAGCCTGCTATAAAGATTTTTTCCCCAAAACTTAGGCAGTAATTTCCATTTATTCAAAATCACATTTTAAAATGTTTGTACTTAGAGCTCTAGGTTTGTAGCTCAGAGCTCTTTATTTCAAGATGACTACAACTACAGCTATGATTCATTTTAAGATTTCATGCATAGCTGGCTTACAATGGTTAATAACCAATAGAAACCATTCCAAGAGATTGATAGCATGTGCTAAGACAGCTGGAAGCACATCAGTGGAGTGCTATGATTCCAAAAGGCAAGTATCCTCTCTCTCATTTTGATCTGAGATACTTTTTCTAAAAAAAGCAGTTTCATCAGATCCAGAATATTCCTGACTTTCCACTTACCGAACTGGCATTTTCGTATCTTGGCTTGAAAGCCTATAACCAGTTCCAGCCTCCTGAAACATACAATGTGCGCTAATGATCACCAAAATAGCTCGCTCATGTGTCAAAACCCTGAATTCATCCATTTGCCACGAGTGCAGGGGTATCACAAGAAGTATATGTGACTTCGGTGGGGGACAGGGTACCACCTCCTGCTGTGACGGGCAAGCTGTGTACCCTGCCTGAGACTGGTCCATACCTCTGTTTGTCCTGCAGAAGAGCCCCAGTCTCCTGAAGTCTGGTAAGTTGTTTTATTTCCAGTCTTGGAAACTCCACCTGGGAACTCAGCTGGTCATTCTTCCAAAGCAAATCATCTAAAGAAAACACAGGGAGAAGGTTGAGCTTGCAAGTACTGCCATACCAAGCATCTTTCTAACAGGCAGGGCTGTTCTGAGAGACAAAAGGGTACTGTGGGATCCAGCAGCTGGAGGTTACACTCAACAAAACATCTCCAGAGCAGCCTGTGAGAGGATGTGAAACATTCTTTGTTACCCAAAGACTTTAAAACTCAGGGCTATAGGAGTGGCTAAAGCCCATCCCACAGTTCAGTGCTACCTTCCTGACTCTGCAGCACCCAGGGCATAGAACCGTGCGGCTTCTGCTCCTTGGCCATCAACCTGGTGAGGCTATCTCAGCTTAAATCTCTCCTGTTACTTTTTATACTGGCCATTGAAGTCTGCTGGACAAATGGGGATGAAGGTTTGGACTACTGTCAGTTTGCCTGTTTGAGGGCAAGGGCAGACTGAAAATACCTGATAACCACATTCAGTTTGTAGAGAAGCTTGCTTTGGTCCTTCAGCAGTCCAGGTATCCATCCTATTATGTTACAGCTTCCTTATCACCTTACAGTAATCTTGTTTTTGCTGTACAGTGAATCAAACAAAGCAACTAGAAAAGGCATATACAGCATGGCTGGCACTGGCATAAGATGAGTATGGCTGCATTGCATCAGCTCTTGTGGGCCTTCAAAAGCCACATCAGCCACCATTTACTTGTTGCACAGGCAGCCATAAAGGAATTGGACTGTTTTTGTCCTACTGTATGCCGGTGTTTAGTTTCTTGAGGTGCAGTAACTAGAAGCAGCAGCCTGATCCATCCCTTGCAATGTGGAAGCTAATACAGAGCTCTCTTCCAGCCCTTCAACCAGCTGCTGCATTGGATAATCCATTTGTGATGAGACAAGACAAAAGAAAATAAAACAAAAATCTCCCAAATCACAAAGGGTCACAAATATTCAGAAAAATTCATCACTTTTCTACAGTTTTTCCAGTGCCTGGTAAGTCCCTGGGAGCCCTTCCAAAGATGCTGGTGAGCCCTCTGAAGAGGGATAAATGACAATGAGTGTAACATGGTGTGACTTTAAGCAAACCCTTATGTCACTGTTTTAAAGTATTTGTTTGAAACACACTTCTGAAGGAAAAATACATTTTCAAAACATTCCTGCATAGATGTGCAAAAAAATAACCTAAACAAACAGTAAAATCCAAAACACAAAAAGATATTTAAGCACTTTGGCAGGGAGTTTAGATGATGTCAGAAAACAAATCTAAACAGAAATGTTTCTATGGATTTTTTTTTTTTAGACCTAATTGGAAACAGATTTTAGCTTTGGATTTAAACATTTCCCTGCAAAATCTGCAATGCTATCCCTATATTATGCATTTCAGTATCAAGGAGCACGAGTATGAAGCTATTGAGCAGAGGAGGGAAAAAGCCAGCCTCCTCCTGCTCACATTATTGCCAAAGGTTTAGCCAGTGGTCTTGGGAAAGTCATGCAAGCTGCATCTCCTGGGGTTTTTACACAGTAGACTTCAAGATAAATTACAAAATCAAGAAACCCCCCCCCCTTTGCCACCAATCTCTGCCTTTCTGCCCTCATAAATCCAGCATTTCTTGCTCCACTGAGACACAGCTTTGAGAAGAGTGAGGAGCTTAGCGTGGGTTAACATCACAACTGGATGAGCTTGGGCTCTTCTCTAGGTGGACCTTGCAGACTTTGAACTCCTGTCATGGTGGGTATCTCATTCAACTCAACCATCTCATTTC
The DNA here is from genome assembly GCF_963921805.1 of Phalacrocorax carbo. NCBI lineage: Eukaryota > Metazoa > Chordata > Aves > Suliformes > Phalacrocoracidae > Phalacrocorax > Phalacrocorax carbo. The sequence goes on from NC_087520.1 coordinate 23,846,477, forward strand.
CTGACTCAGTGTGTTAGAGTAAGACACGCCAAGAAAAGATGACCAGTTTTCCACTGGATCAAGAGTCTGATCTGATGTGAAGCACCCCACAGCCCTGTGTTTTGTTAAATCCAACCTAAGAAAGTGAGCAGGAGCACAGCTGGAGGCAGCATAGGGGACCAGGACCTGTGACAGGCTGCAGTGCGATCACATAGAATAAAACATGAAACCACAGACCAAATGAATGTGCAATGTCTGAGAAACACAGAAATTTGAACAACTGTGTCACTTGGCCCTGAAGATCATCCAGAGGATGACAAGTGTTGCTACAAGTCTTGCTGTGGAGTTGACAGAACCAGGTGTTTCCAGGGTTGGACATGAGACAAAATCAGTATGAACAAGACAGTGGAGGCTGGCAGATGAGTGTTTGCTGTTTGCTTGTTTTCCCAGGAACAAGGAGAGGCCAGCTGACAGCTGAAGAGCTCCTCTGCATGGCAGCTGCCTGGCCAGCATGGATGGGCGGCAGGGGATTTCAATGGGAAACACTTAGCTGAATATAGATAAAAATCCATAGGTACCATCTAAAGATGTGACCAGTCTGACAGCAAAGTTTTTGAACTGTCAATGGGTTCATGCTGCACAGGCTGGAGAGGACAACAGTGACCAGCCATTTGTTTATACAGTGTTTAATTCTTGATTGTATAATAAAATTTTCCTTGCTTTATATTTTATTTTTCAGAAAACAAACTCTCCCCTTTTCCCCCTTATGCCAAAATATAGTCTGGCAGCCCTTGCTTCACCCTCTCTAATAGATCTGCCCTCTAAAAATATCCAAGGTCGCTGCAATATTGCCATGAAATTTTTTGCAGGCAAGCCTACCAGGAGAGGATGGCAGAGAAACCAGCAACTCCAAAATCAAAAACCTGCATTAGTAGCAGTCTCTTATTTTATGGTGAGTCATTCAGTAGCAGTAACTACCACCATTATTTTGTTGACTTGCTGGCTCAATTAATCTATGTCCTAATGATGGGAAGTTTACAAAGCTTAAACTGTGAGTACTGGAACTGGGAGCAAGTGCAAGGTCCTGCACCTGGGGAGGAACAGCCCCGTGTACCAGTACAGGTTGGGGGCTGAACTACTGGAAAGCAGCTCTGCTGAGAAGGACCTGGGAGTGCTGGTGGACAACAAGCTGACCACAAGCCAACAATGTGCCCTTGTGGCCAAGAAGGCCAATGGTATCCATCCTGGGCTGCATTAAAAGGAGTGTGGCTAGTTTGTTCATTGTTTAGAGATAGTAGAATCTATTTATATAATTATCCATAGCCCTACAAATAATTTCTTTAGGAGCATGACTCACCTGTATCTTCTATAAAGGACTGGGCTATTGTAAGAAACAAAATTCTTCATGTTGAAGCCCTTTTCACAGTTAGATTTTTTTTAACAATTTCTTTTGAATGCAAATGTATTTTGAGTTTCCTAAAACAGTGTCCCAGGACTGACTTACTATAAATAGTAATGTGAACTGTACGTTAAAAAACTTTCCCAGATTTTTGTTTCCACACTAAGGTAAGGTGTGAGCTGAACCCAGACTAAAATATATCCAAAGCTGTTACATTATAGAATCATAGAATGCTTTGGGTTGGAAGGGACCTTTAAAGGCTGTCTAGTCCCAGCCCCCTGCAGTGAGCAGGGACATCAACTAGATCAGGTTGCTCAGAGCCCCGTCCAGCCTGACCTTGAATGTCTCTAGGGATGGGGCCTCCACTAGCTCTCTGGGCATCCTGTTTCAGTGCTTCACCAGCCTCATTGTAAAAAATTTTTTCTTTATATCCAGCCTAAATCTACCCTTCTTTAGTTTAAAACCATTACCCCTTGTCCTGTCACAATAGGCCTTGCTAAAGAGATTGGCCCCATCCTTCCTATAGTCCCCCCTTTAAGTACTGAAAGGCTGCAATAAGGTCTCCCTGCAGCCTTCTCTTCTGCAGGATGAACAACCTCAACTCTCTCAGCCTGTCCTCATAGGAGAGGTGCTCCAGTCCTTGGATCATTTTTGTGGCCTCCTCTGGACCCACTCCAACAGTTCCATGTCCTTGTGTTGACGGCTCCAGATCTGGACACAGCACTCCAGGTGGGGTCTGAGCAGAGCAGAGGGGCAGAATCCCCTCCCTCAACCTCCTGCCCACACTTCTTTTGATGCAGCCCAGGATACGGTTGGCCCTCTGGGCTGTGAGCACACATTGCTGGCTCATGTCCAGCTTTTCGTCCACCAGTACCCCCAGGTCCTTCACTGCAGGGCTGCTCTCCATCTCTTCATCCCCCAGCCTGCATTGATATTGGGGGTTGCCCTGACCCAGATGCAGGACCCTGCACTTGGCCTTGTTGAACCTCATGAGGTTCTCACAGGCCCACCTTTCCAGCTTGTCCAGGTCCCTCTGGATGACATCCCATCCTTCTGGTGTGTCAACTGCACAGCTCAGCTTGGTTTCATCTGCAAACTTGCTGAGGGTGGTCATGATCCCTCTATGTCATTCATGAAAATGTTAAACAACACTGGTCCCAGTATGGACCCCTGAGGGACAGCACTTGTCACCAGTCTCCATCGGGACATCAAGCTGTTGACCACTACCCTCTGGATGCAACCATCCAACCAATTCTTCATCCACTAAACAGTCCCCCCATCAAATTCATATATTCCCAATTTAGAGAGAAGGATGCTGTGGGGGACTGTGTCAAAGGCCTTACAGAAGTCCAGACAGATGACAGCTGTAGCTGTTCCCTTGTCCACTGATGCATCCACTCCATCACAGAAGGCCACTAGGTTGGTCAGGCAGGACTTGCCCTTGGTGAAGCCATGCTGGCTGTCTTGAATCACCACCCTGTCCTCCATGTGCTTTAGCACAGCTTCTAAGAGGATCAGTTCCATGATCTTCCCAGGCAAAGAGGTGAGGCTGACAAGTTGGTAGTTCCGCAGGTCCTCCTTTCTACCATTTTTAAAGATGGGCACAATGTTTCCCATTATATCTGCTCTCTGTGCATAATTGCTCTTTGAGGCTTGTACCTGCCATGATACTGTCATCTTCAAAGGAAATAATGAAGTGGGGCTCCTTGCAAGGATGGAAAATGGTGCAGGCTGCCCTGGAATTCCACTAGCTTTATACTTCCTGACAAGCTGAGTCTTCTCTTTCAAAGACCTTTCATATATCCCCCTTATTTCCAATACTTTAGAAGTAAATAACTTCTTTCTGTGGCAATGTCACAGTATACTTAGATTCACTTATCTTAGGGGACATAAATGTGCCTGCTCAGTAGAGCGAACATCGCTATGCTAATGCATAAAGCTTTCTTGCTATCATTATTTCTTAACCTACCGAGGAGAAGTGGTTTCGCTGCAGCATGGAGGGACCAAGGTGCCTGCTATTGTGCCATTACATCCTGACCTGCCTTTTGCTCGCAGCTGCCTATGACCCCTAAACAAAACACAAGACTTCCAGCTCTGTGTGCATAGAGTACACTCAATTACTTCGCTATTTCAAAGAATTATTTGCACTATTTTGATGTAAAATCCCATATCATATTACCTTGATATCTCTAACAAAATAATTACTACTTGTAGTTTAGTTGTCACCTTTCCATTTGTTACTCCATCTCTAGACGCAGTCTGGACAGCGGAAGTATCCGTATGCTCGCTCCTTTAGATTGTGAAAGTTTATGTAGGAAGTGACTGGTACGAAACTTACTTACAGACTTTATTGAAGGTATGGGTTAATTGTCTTTGCATCACCTTCATATGACCCTTCCTAGTCAGAATTTATAATTCTCCAGACTATAATCTATATTTCTAGTAAGAAGATATTGTAGAATGGTTTTGACTTGCAAACTTGGAATTAACAGAGCTTCACATGTAGTCTGGGCATTTTATACCAAGGGAAGTATGTTCAAGTACCTGAGGGAGATAAATCTTGGCCTTCCCAAGAAAGTACTTTCTGGGCTAATAATGTCTTTTGACTAATAATATAAATAGACTTGATGGAACTGGTTAAATCCTTTTACTGAGAAAGGACTACGCCTGTTTGCATTGGTTTCTCTCTATAAGTAACACCAGAAATCTGATCTTAATGTATTTTTATGTCTGTAGTACCCAGAGCTGCTGTCAAATCACAAGAAAGTCTGTTGGATCATGTATGGTCAAAGTCTTATCCATGGAGACGGGCAAATGTTTTGGCATGTTCTCAACTTCCTAAGACTTGGGAAATTGGTTTTGCCAGCTGAATTTAAGTAAGCAGAGTGAATTCATGTGCTTCTTTCATATTATTAGGTCGCTCTAGGGGAAGCAAGCATGGGGATTTGTCTTCTGATTTTTGTAGAAATATTATCCAAAAGAATTAAGACTTTTCAAAAGAAAAACTATAACTAAAAGAAAACTAAAAATAGTCCTGAAGTCCTGATTCTATCTAAACATCATTAATTGGGATTTAGAGATAGTAAGACATGTTTTTGTTTCAGAGCATATGCCTTTATTCTAATGATTGATATGCCAGACACTTGTACTGCAGGGTATATCACAGAATGGTGCATTGTTTGCACACATTTAGCAAAAAAGAAAATGTTTTTCTTGAGGAGGTCATTGCATCCCTCTTCAGATTTTTCTCTTTTTATATGGCAGGGACAGCAGAGTCTGGCTAGTCCAGCTGAAAAGTACTCCATCTGCCCCCTCTACTGGTATCTCTGTTCCAATGCTGAAAAACAGATCTTCCAAAACTGCAGTGGCACAGGAATGGAGGATCACGGGCTGTCTAGAGAGGGGAGGGGACTGTCCCTCCAGATGCATATCAGTCTTTTAGGTCTCTAATTTTTATCAATAATCAGAAATTGAGATAGCTCAGAACACCAGTCTTTTAAAAAAAGATAGTCCTTCAACGTGTTTCATTTGCCCCTGAGGTTGCTCATAACTGGCCCTGTGATGCTATGACTTCTTGTAGCAGTTTCCCTCCTTCTGTTTTACATGTAACCACACACTACAATTTTGCATTCAACAATAAAGGTCTGCCTGGCATCAGAAGGTCTTTTGGTCTTTTCAGTTCTTGAAGGCCTTGTTTGTTGGATTGTTTATAGCAGGCAGAATATCCACTACAGATCACCAGCTGATGTGGTAATTTTTAGCATATTTAGCTGTTTCCAAGAGGCATATGTCTCTTCATTCTTTTCCCCAAAGTCAATAGAAATGTTACATCAGTGACTTCTTTGACATAATAACCACTGGTTGCTTGCACACCTGGCATGAAAGGCATAGGCAGCATGTCAGACACTACAGTTATCTCTATACAAGGAAACTAAGTATGTCTGGGAATGTTTCTGGTCACTGAGGCCAGCTGCCTTTCTGCTCGTGATCCACTTTAACCTCCCAGAGATGGTGCTTTCACTCCTCCTGTCCACTGCAGACAGTTCCAGGAACATCTGAATGGCCAAACCGTGCCTGGGAATTGTCAGAGAGAGGGGAAATTGGGCAGGACCAAGCACGGTGCTAAAAGCTTCCTAGCAGAGATAATCAGGTCTTAGGGCTAAGAGTATTTCTGGGAACGTTCAGTTTCCTAGTAGCTCATTGAACCCATGAAACCCTCTTTATGGGATTCCCTATGGAAAATGCCACAGCAAATTTTCCACATGGGAAAAGTGACATGAGTGTCATAAAGCACAGTAGGATTCCTGCTTCTCAGAATACGGTTTTATCATAAATACCCACAGTTAATTAAAGGAGAAAAAAAAAAAGCATGGAGAGAGGTTTTCATTTTGTTAGTAGGACAGTAGCTAGAAAAAGGATTGAAAACAGCAAGTTTGACAAAGATTCAGAGGGTGCTGCTGAACACCTCTGGTTTAGGAGCTCATTTATTTTGATTGCACCTTTTCAAAAGTGTGTCATCTGTTTTGGGATTCCTGGCGTAAAATTCAGACTCTGTGGAATCCAGACTCAATGGAAAGATTTCTATCAATTTCAATAAAAACCGGATATTTTTTCCCCTCTGTTTGGATGACAGATGTGAAACAGAAGAAAAAAGATCGGTTTGGGTGTTTTTAAATATTTAAAATTATAGGCTATTTGTCTGTCAGTTAAAAGAAAAATCAATTTTGTGAATGAATCTTTCATTTCATGTAGTGACTGCCTGAGCTGCCAAAATTAATAATATATATTTGGAAAAGATAACATGAGAAGATTTTTATAGTGATTTTACAGTTCAGTTTATTTACAACTGTCATGGTTTAGCGGCGGCTCAGCCCCACACAGCCGCTCGGTCACTCCCCCACCGGTGAGATGGGGGAGAGAATCAGAAGGGTAACGCTCGTGGGTTGGGATAAGAACAGTTTAATAATTAAAATTAAAAACACCAAAAATGCAACGGAAAGGGAAACAACAAGAGGCGCGAAACCCAGGGTGGGGGAAGGACGAACCGCCGACACAAACCGCACGCGCCGCAGCCACTCACCGCCCCGAGCCGCGGCTGCCCCCCCTTCATGTACTGGCCATGGTGTCACGTGGTATGGCATGAACCTGCCATTGGCCAGTCGGGGTCAGCCGCCCCCGCCATGGCCCCGCCCCTCCCAGCCCCCCCCGCCACGCGGCAGCGCGCGGGAAGCTGGAACGGTAGCCGACCCCCCCAGTGAGGAGAATTAACCCCTTCTCAGCCAAAACCAGCGCAACAACTTACAGAGAATGGCCTCTATTTTGTCAAGAAGCAGAGGAGTACCGGATCCCTTCTCTTTTAGAGGCACTTTAGCGCTCTGATGCACACAGGTAGATAAAAATTCTCTTCTTTCTTTTTCTTTTCTGCGGTATAATGTCTGTTCATCTCGCCTAGCAGTGTTTGTCCTTTGAAAGGAGCACAATTTTCTCATTTCCTTCTGACACACAGACACTGGAGGATGAGCAACTTCACTGTCTTTTGGGCCACATTTTATTTCATCAGTTATCTGGGTACTGGAACAGTAACAGAATAGCCTTTAGCTCTCCGGTAACCAAGGTAAAAGGCAACTGAGATACCTCCCAAAGCCAGATATTGAGAATAGTTCGATGCAGGCTGGAAACCATTGTACGGAGACATTGGACTGAGCAGGGACATGCTGATTTATCAGCTTTGGCTCAGCCTTAGCTTTGCCAAGCCCCAGCTGGTTTCTGCAGACCCACTGGAGGAGTCACCAGCACTGAAGAGTGTAGAATGGCGTATCTTTGTGCAGGATCACAGAAAAAGATTGAGACCAGCTGGAATTTAAATCTAGACAAATTAATGTTGAAAATAAGCCATAACTTTTCGTATATTAATTCATCACTTAACATTTTCTCAGAGACTTACTTCTCCATTGCTGACAACTTTAATAAGGTTGGATGTTTTTCTAAAAGATATTTTGCTATTAAAACAGGAATCAGCATTTGGTGTTACTGGAGACCAGGCCTCATCATCACAGCGGTTTTCTTTGGCCTTATGAAAACTGTGAATCTGCAAACACTAGTGTTTTCTTCTCTACTGTGCTCATTGGAGGGAAGGATGAAAATGTTAAAATGTAGGCCTTTTGGAAAGTCCACAGAACAGACACGTTTCAAGTCCTGAATGCAGAGCACTTTAGAAGATGACCTGGCAGGGCCCTTCTCTTCAGTATTTTTCTAAGAGAGCTCTAGAAATGAGTGGATTCTTACTTAGGCTGCTCACAGGCCATTTAAGCACTACAAAGTCAAAATATATCCATTAAAAACATCCCAGAAGATGGTGAGTCTCTGTAGCTGGTTCTGAAATGCCAATGCTATGGGCTGTTTGCATCAGGATTTCCAACCTCGTCTTGCTGCCACGAGCAGTGGTAGGACATGCTAGTGGCAACTACGAGTACCCACCAATGGTGACAGCAGTTCAAGGATTTTGTTGTAGATCTCTTTGAAGAAGAAATCTTAAATGTCATTCCCCCACTTCCCCATTCCAGTGCAGGAGCCTAACCTCATGTTCCTATACCTGTACGGCAAGAGGAGGATGTCAGAGGAACTCTGAAGTGCTCTGCCTGTAAATGACAAGGATTTTGCGTTCCCTAGGAGGCTTTAGCTAAGGACTAGTGCTACTCTAACATAGGCTCTTCCACTGCTCTCTGGTACTTTCCCATCAGGGAAGGTGTCAGCGTCTCTATCATATACACTAAAGGCCTATGTCAAGGTAAAACAATTGGGGATTGGTGCCTAGAGTTCGTTGCTAGATAATCAGTCAGCTCCGTAGGCAATCTTAGTAAATCTCTGTCTATAGGAGACAGAGAGCAGCAGCTACTCAGTGCTTCCGGAGTTGTTTCACCTTTTCCGAAACTGCCGTGCAGCTCAGGCAGTCGCTGTCAGGAGCTGAGTTTCTTAAGTGGGCTTAAAATTAAGTTTTGAAAGCATGATGTAGATGGGTGACCTGAAGCTGAATAGCTTGCCCCCAAAGGGTCTAGAACCTCTTTACAAAAAAAGAGAGAAATTGCCAAATCTGATGTCAGGTAGACTTGGCTTCCAAAAATCCATCGGTCAAGGTTCTGTGGGTGCTGGAAGAGAGACAAGGACTCGCTTTTGTTTCCTGTGCATCTGCAGCACCACATTTCAGAAATTTTTATCACAGATGGGCGATGAAAACTCCTGGTCCTTTGCTGCCCCTGTATTGTGTACTAGTGATAATTGTGAACTCCTTCCATTCCCCAGTAGTTTAAAAGTAACTCATAACGATGAATATGCTGTACACAGATCCACTGGTGACTGGAAGTCCTGGAAGCTCCTTTTACAGATTGACTGGTTGTTGTCCCTGGAAAAAGTTATGTAATCATTGTCATTTTTCATTTTCTAGATTATGAATCCAAAACACTGAATTGCACAATGAAGTTTATTTTCCATGTAGAAGATTAGGTACTGTATCGTGGAATGAAGGGCACGAGTTCAGCAAAAACCCAGAAGAAGTAAGATTTGGTTTTCAGACTATATTGCCATAAAGCACTTCTAAAAGCAATCTGAACTAGAAAAGTGCCAAATTTAAATTCTGCGATACCATTTAGTATTTCTTTGCTTTCCAAAATAATCTACAAAATGAGTCTTTGAAATCTCTCTCTCTAAAAAAAAAATTAACATTTTCATTTTAAAAAGGCAGGCTTTGAGCATTAAAAGAGAGTGGAGAACAGCAATACGCATACCATAAAATCATGAGAGACCTCATTCTATGACAAGGTATTTAGGTGGAGATCCACGCTTGATTCCCCAGCGGATTTCAAGGCACGGTGCTTTAGCACTGCCTGAGTGCTGGGCTTTTATTTCTGGTTTTAGCCAATGACTGTACACTGTAAAGTGTCCAAAGCATAAGGTCAAGATCCTCTAGTCTGTGTTAGCTTGGTCTAAAGCCCATAAGCCTACACTCCCTTAGGTTCTCCTCTTGGCCTTGTGATTCACAGTCACGGTTACTTAGGGAGTCCCAGTCCCCAAGGGTGGGAAGTGTTTTTGTGCAGGCTTCAGTGTGGCTTGGCAACTGGGGCAGTCCACTGGGTCATGGGAGGTACGGGTTGTGACCTCCCCGGGCAAGGAGGCCCTAGAAGCCAGCTCTCCTGGTTCCCTTGTAGGAAAGACAGGAGCAGCAAGCTTAAGCAGCACACTCGGGCAAGATAGTGTCCTGCGGAAACTTTACAGTCTTTGAAGTCAGAAGGGAGAAAAGGGACTTTCTGCTCAAGTCTTTGAATACTTTTAGTCCTTGGTTGGGCACCAGCAGCTGAAAGTTGCCTTCAGTCTACTAGAGAAGGGCGAAATGCAGGTGCTGCCTCTATCACATTTACATGCTGATGTCAAACTGCTCCACCCTGTAGCTTAACGCTGGTGTTAGCACAGTGGAGTGGTTGCACAGCTTGCTTTGACTTGCCAAACGATCTTTCTCATATAGAATGTGCTGCTGTCAGTTCAGATAATAAAAATTATCTTAGTTGTAGTGATAGCAGGGATGTCGAGGTGCTGCTGCTTGTGTGCCTTGGCCACACCGGTGTCTATCTTCAGGTTTAGCAAAATCCAGTGCTAGGAACTGATGTGATTCAGGATAGCATAACATCAGCGCTGAGTTCTCGGGGCAGAGTTTGGAGAGCCTTAGGGCACTGTATCCCCCTGGAAGTGAGAAGGCATTTTTCCAGGAATAAGAACTCAATCCTTAAATGCTTGTATTTTAATGAGTAAAATACATCAGTTATTAGGAACAGCAAAATTTACACTTTGTTTCATATAAATTAGAAATAACAACATTTCATTGTATTTTTAGGTGTACTCATGTACAGCTGTGGATTCCAGTAAACACTGTATTAATACATGGAATAATATAAAAGATCTGAAGGGAAAGCAAGGTACCTGTGGGGAGAAGACAAAGTATTCCAGAATGGTTTCACAGGTGAGAGGGAGAAAGCAGAGGAATATACTTGGAGGGTATGATGCATCCTTGGACAGCCTGGTAAACTCCAGCTATTACAAGCAGTTGGTAAGCCCTCCAAGGAAGAGAGGAATGAGAAGCAGTTTAGCAAAGAAAGTAGAAGGTAAAGCCTCAACAAGTCACATCCAGAAATTAATTTCCCTCATAAAGGAATGGGATGTGGTGAGCTCCAAGAGGTGTGATTTTCAGCACGTGGGAACATCTGATGGTCGTATCACACACAGCATATCTCAGTGCAGCGTTCCTGAAAAAGACAGGGGTGTCAAAGCTCCTATTGCCTCTTCTCCTGGGAAAATAAGCTTTAGAATTCAAGGAAACAATCATGTTACCCAAAACGAAGTCAGGGCTGAAGCAAAGCAGCCAGTGCAATATGTGTCCACACTGAGTTTGCCGGTTACTCCAAGTGCTGGAACGTATCAATTCAGCACCATAAAAACTACTCCTGCAGTAGGAAACAATGCAGAGAATATAAACGGGGACCAGGCAGAAGGTAAATGACTGCTTTGTGGAAGTTGGTTTCAAAAATGATGGGAGTAATTAACTAAAGGTCTTGTATAACTAAGATGCTTTGATCACGCTGTTGAATTTCAGTGACAGCCTCAACCTTTTTTTGTTCTGCGTGTAGAAAGTTTTCCCAGTGAAGGAAGAGACAAGACCTTGCAAATGAAACTTCTCCATCGAAAAGACAGTAAGTTGCTTGCCAGCTGCTAAACAAGGGCTGGTTTTACTGCTTGCCTATGCAGAGTTTAATACTAAAAGTGTCTTTGCCGAAAAGGTGGAGCTGCTTTTAGAGTCACCAGCATTAAAGAGTTGTTCTTTTACTATCTCCTTGTTCCTCTGCCATTACAGCTGGGCAAGGAACAGTGAAGCTGGTTTGCTCTGCTTAGGTTATCTGGTTAGTTACAGAAATCCGTAATTTAGCAAAAAGACTGAAAGATTTTTTTATGCTAAAACCAGAAGTTTCCACGGGCATGTGTAGGAGTTAAAAAGATTTGCCTCCTTAGCCAAGTTATTAAATGAAAACTCAAGAAACCTCAGTGGAAAGTCTCAGCCCAGGGCTAGTTCTGACACCCTGAGAAGGGTGTGAGTTGCCCTGTGCTGCTTCCACCGTGGGTAACGTGGCAGGTTTTCACAGAACTGTTGGCAAAGCAAAACATATTAATAATGATTGTGGATGTTTTTGTTACTATAGCCAGATTATTATTTTCATAGAAATAAAACCTCTTTCATATCCCATGAAAGAATCCCAGACTGAGTTAAGCTCGGGTTCCGTTAAGCAGTATGTAATCATTACTCTGTCTGGATTTTCCATGTGAAAGAGGGACTTAGAGAAGACCTGTGATGTTATACCAAAGACTGCAAATTATTTGGTGTAAAGGTTGTCATTTACTGCCTGGTGATGTTTCACCTTAGCTGGCAAACCACCACACAGAATAAAGACAGACCGAGGTGTGACTGTAAAAAGAAGGTGACAATTTTGTGGTCATAGTTACAAATGTGTTTACCCCATTACTACTGACTCAGACCTTGCTGTAAATCTCAATCTGTGTTCATTCACAGAAACAAGGGCCAGCAAACAAACCGAGGTTGTTCTGGCAGACTGCAGAAATGCAGGACTGATCCTTAAAGTTGACCATCCTCTGGTTTTAGGCAGTGATGGCTTTTGCACAAGCAATGAAGAGAGTGTTCTTTATAGCGCGCTGCCAGGTGGCAGCCAGCTGGACGCTCCAAACACTCAAGCACTGTCCAAAAGTAAGGAACGGTAAATAGCTCTAGGATCTTGCCGCGGAGTTTTCAGTATGAAATCCATTCTCTCTGTCATGGTTTGTTGTCAGTTCTGACTAAAATCATAGAACCATAGAATCATAAAGTTTGGAAAAGACCTCCAAGATCATCAAGTCCAACCCCCAACCCAACACCACCAGGCCTCCTAAACCATGTCCCAAAGTGCCAAGTCCACATGTTTTTCGAATGCCTCCAGGGATGGCGACTCCACCACCTCTCCGGGCAGCCTGTGCCAATGCCTGACCACTCTTTCAGTAAAGACATTTTTCCTAATATCCAGTCTAAACCTCCCCTGATGCAGCTTAAGGCCATTCCTTCTCATCCTATCGCTAGTGACTTGGGAGAAGAGACCAACACCCACATCACTATGGCCTCCTTTCAGGTAGTTGAGTAGCTGAGGTTATCACAGACAAACCACTGCTTACATCTAATTCTTCAAAATAGCTGGGCAGCAGCTGCCTAACCTAGCAGGTGCCGTGACTATTTACTGGTGAAGCTCTGTAATGCACCAGGAAAGATGCGATGCTCTGAAATCTATATTCAGTTTTTATTCAGGCAAACTCTTACTCTGAACTCAGGTTTGAACACTGACTGTCAGGACTCAGCTGCAGTAAAACCTTGGGCAGGAAAGGCATTAAAGAGGCTGAAGGCTCGATAGCTGAAATGGTGATGGCTGAAACCACAGCCCTTATTTTTTTAATGCATTTGTGGTCTTTCAACTGGTCCTTGTAGATATAGTTTTTGTTAGCTTTGCTCTCTCACTCGAGGAGCTATTCTACGCCAGGAAGTGCCACTTTTTCCTGACCGATGTCACCCTGGACTCAGCAAGGCAGGATCCCAAAGAAATCACAGCCAAAGTCGGGACCCTTGTGAACAGGCTTTGGGTGGGTACATGTTCCCATCAGCCCAGAGGAGCCGTGCTTGCTCAGCTGCCCTGGGCCATGTGTAGGCTGGTGGGAGTTAGAAACTTGGCTCTTCATGTTCACCACCAACTGCCCAGCTGCTGTGGGAGCCACCAGCATCATGGCGCTGGGCCGAGGGACGGCTTCAGTCAGGATCGGGCTGGGGAGCATGGGGTGCTCAGCGCCCGGTGCTGGGCACGTGGCAGCAGCAAGGTGCTGGGAGTCTTTCCAGGTCCCTTTTTTAAAACCAAGGGTAACCCCTTCCCTGAAGCAGAAGTCTGGAGAGCCAGCCTCTGGCAGTCTAACAACCAAGGCTAGACTTAGTCTGAGATTAAGGCTCAACCTTGGAGTGGTGCAGAGGTTTAGCCTCTGTCGCTCCTGCAGCAATTAAGAAATAAACGCGGCATGTCCTGCCCCCCCCCCCCCCCCCCCACCATCACTGCAACGTAATTTCACTTGCAACGTGAGCGTGGCTGCCCGGCGGAAGCTGGGCACTTGCATACGCACCCGCCCGCTGATGTGACCCCATCCTGTTCCCTGTTTCAGACTCGGCCGATCACACCCAGGGAGTTTGTTGCCGATTTACTGAACACTAAGTATCTCAAAGGCGACCGAAAAGTTCATGAAGAGCTACTTCAGTGGGTGGCAGTAAGTAGCATTTGCCACCAGGTGACGCTGTACAGCCGAGCCTGTCTTCCTTCCAAAGGCTGTTGGCTTGCTGGCCAAACCGGTTCACCGTCCCATTTTGTTTGCACAGTGAGTTAGGGGGTGTGGGGGGGGCGTGGGGAAAGGACATTTTACAGCACAAATTGACTGGTGTCACGTATAGTCTTAACAGACGTTTAAAGCTGTGCTGCTAATTTAGATTGCCCGCGGAAGAGCAGGCAGAGGGCTTCTAGGGTTTTGATGAAATGAAAGGAGGGGGTGACGCTGCTGTTCTGCAGGTGGGTGATTTAACGTCAGCCTTGGTTTTGTGCTTTTTCAGTTTACCCTGCCCTTTGCGTGGAAGTACAGCCACTGCCTCGCCGTACTGATCCAGAGGGGGTTTGCTAGATCAGTCTCATACTTTGCCTTAGAAATATAAGTTCACAAAAGGTAAATAAAAATTTGTCCCAGCTACTTTTTTGAAATGTTTTTCTTTTCTTGTGGCAGGTGAGGAGGGTACACACCTTATCTGCCGGGGAGGGAAAAGCCTTTTTGCTCAGCCTTCTTTTAACAGGGACTTTGTTTAGTCAGGTGTGTTTGTAGCAGCCTTCTGCTTTCGGCACAGGAGGAGGAGGCGTATTAGAGCTTTATTAGCGACACGTGGGATTTATTTAGCGGAAGATGTTGCTTTCACAAGGCTGCAGCTCTGGCCCCCAGGCCCCCATAGGGCTGCGGCCCCGCTCTGCCTCCGTGGGTGGCTGTGCTGGTTCCCCATCAGTCTTGCTCCTGGCTGGGGCTGCAGATAAGCCATCAGGTGAGGCCCTGGCACCCAGCATTAGAAAATGCTGAGCCAAAACTTGCCCCTCACTGGGGCTTTATTTATCCACAATGAACAAAAGAATCCCCTCTTTCTGCTAACAGATTTGTTATTTGCCCAATAAAATTAGGATAATAATCAGAGGTCTAGAGTGATTACTTCATGTTTTAAGTACGTTGTACAGATGTGGCACTGTGCTACTCCTCTGACAGCAAATCACTTCCGCAGCTCTGGGGAGCAGGTGACGCTTCTCAGCATGTGAACTCGAGCGAGTCACCCTCGCTTTGATCCCATCCAACAATCTGATTAAAAATAACATAATTTCAGTCTCCCACCAGTATTTTGAGTATTTGGATGCCCCAGGCAAAACAATGTGCCTGTTTCCTCTTCTGCAGCCCAGCCTCCCAAGCTGAAATCAAGATACAACCCGAACAAGGTTCATATAAAGAAAATAACCTTTATTAGACAAATCAATCAAACCCTGAAAAAACAGTGTCAGGTAAACATTACTAAAGGGTTTTCCAGCAATGCAGAAACCTTTGAAACGGAGAAATTCAGGAAGTTTTATGTTCCTCTTGTTGCATTAGTAAGTTCTCTCCCTCCTATGACACCAGCCAGTGCTGCCTTGGAAGCCCAAAAAATCTTGCATTAACTGAGCAAATATTTTAAAATAGTAATTTCTAAAATCTTCCCTGTGCAACTGTTTCCCACACAATTTTGTACAAAGGTGTCAAACTGTTCTCTTTGCTGTCTAAAAAAACCCCAACGTTTAAAAAACATCCAGCTTATTAAAAACAAACAAGAGGTTTATGTACAGTACAGCAATTTCCAGTGGGGAAAAGAGAGGGTCTATACCTTGAGAGTAACTCTGGTGGCTGAGGTTTAATGTTGGAGACCACAGCACTCCGTCACAGGAGGCAGCTCCTCTGTCCCAGCAGCGATGGGGAGAAAACCACAGTTAAATAAATTACTGCTCCATCTTCTTCCTCAGGCTACACGTGCCACCACTGCTCTCCCACCCGGGGGCGCCCAATTTATAGCACTTCATAAAGCAGGAGTAAAGAGGAGCTTGGCAGCAAGTAACTGCAGTTTCCAAAAATGTTGATTTTCATTTCCTCTGAGAAGAGGGAGAAGGTGTCCCAGCCCCGTAGTGAGCTGTGATGTTACTCCTGACTAGGCAGCCTTGGAACACAGGGCACATTTGTCCTCCAGTTACACTGTGTGACTTCAAACACCACCTGTTTACGGTTCAGCACTATAATCAACCCACTATACTCAAAACCTGTTGGTCTCAGATGCCATCACCTTCCAAAGCTCCTCAGACAAGCCGGGACCAGAGAGAGGGGCTGAGACAGAGGCAAAGGAAGCAGCCAGTCCCTGTCCCCCCAAACCCTGGGGGCACAGCCAGGACGCCCCGTGCGACTGGAACCAGCAGGGGGCGAGACCTGCCACCATGACAGCAGCGACGTGGGGTAAAGGGCTTGGATTAGAGCCAGGAAATCTAGTGATTTGTGCCTTCTGACCGCCCGCCAGCCAGCTCCCTCCTTGGCACTCCTAGTGACATCTCTGCTGGCTGCTCAGGGCTCCCTGCTCCGCCTTGGCCTTCCCACTGGCATCAGGGAAGTCTCCACATGCTGCCACCTGGGATCTTCCCCCTCTCCCGAGAACGAACTCAGGTTGTACAGTTAGTGCAGAAATTGCACAGGGAGACTGGAAGTGCTGATGGATGGTTAAGACAGAGAGAAGCTCAGCATTGAGGCAGTGGAAGAATTATCTGAAGAAATAATTGACTATAACAACGAAATTGCTTTTATTAAAACAGAAGTGTTAAGCCAGGAAAATAAATTATTGCTATGACAGACATATTTAGAACATAAGGAAGGACATTAAATCTGGAGCTCCAGGTCAATATAACCCTGAAACAGAAAGTTACACTACTCTTAAATACCTCAGTTTCTCTTCATGCCCTTCCAAAAACTTTATAAAATGTGCAGCTTAGAGAATAGTAACAGAGTCACTTGTAACAAAAATCTGTACAGCTCATAGCTTTAAAAATAATACTTTTTTTTCTTGTTTGCCTTTTTTCCCCCCCCAACCTGCTATGTTACTTATTACTCATAAATACAGGGCTAACAAGTTTTGAACGCCCAAGGTCCCATCCAACACCAAAGCTATTATGTGTCATTGACAGAAACCGTCCCGGGACTTCCCCCAGGCACAGGTCAGGTTTTTGGACTGTTTGAAAGAGCCTGATTATGTGTTTTAAAAAAAATATCTTCATAGGTGAAGACTGTCTCCTCCTGCAGGTCAGAGGCCTGGGGTCTTCAGCGAGTTTGAAATGGCACTCAAACCTGGAACACAGCACCGTGCAATGGTTAGGCCAGCTGCACTCCTGGGAAGCGGCAGGAGCCCACAGGTCCCTCTGTCCTGGCCAGCAGCCATTTTGCAACACACTTGAAAACCACGATTTGTCAGAGCTGCATTTCCGTTGGGAAAGAACATTTTTACTGGAAGGGCCTGGCAGGAGAAGTGAGGCTCTTCCCCCCATGCAGAGGGCTGCCTCTGCACCTCAGGACTCACCCAAAGGCTAAGTGTGCTGCTGTCCAAGCAGCAGCGGGCCGGGCCGGGCCGGCAAACCCCGATGCTTCTGTGGCCACTTCAAAGGTCTTGTCTGTGACCCTTCCCCCCTTCCTCCCAGCGCAGAAGGGGCTCTGAATCTTAAATTTTAACCCTGGCCGGTTCTGTTTAGCTAGTTCTAAACGCCTGCACCTACAGATCACAAGCCGTGGGCCCACATGCTTGTAATGCCCCCATGGTGCCAAAGCTACGAGCCATCTGCCACCCTGTGCCTTGACCACTAACACCCTAATCCCACCTCTCCCATGTTCCTGCCACTTTGCTCCCTGTGAAAAAGGAGGCTCAGTCCTGAGGATGGAGAAGAAAAGATTGAGCCAAAAGCAGGCTGCGTGGGGCGCAACATAACTCTCCAAGGGCTGCCACCCACACGTAGGAAGCCCTGCTTGGCTGTGTGTCTTGCCAGGGCTCATCCTTCCTGAGATTAACAGTGATTTCCTCACAGACGAGGCATCCTCCAGAAATCAGCAAGTACAGGAGCAACATCTGGCAGCGCCCTGAGGACACCCTGACCATAACCAGGAGGTTCCTCTGCCTGGAGATGTGTGGTTTCCTTCGGAGGTTCAAAGGAAACTGTGGGATAAATCCAGCTTGGGAGAATATCATGGATTCCCTGAGGCAGTTTGGAGGGACTAAGAGCAGGATTTTGGCAAACAGCCACAAGAAACAGATTAGTGGTTAGACAGCTGGGCAGCATTTGGAGGGAAGAAGCTCATCTGAATGCTGGTGATGGGGTGGTGGTCAAGCCTCTACTACCCAAGAGTGATTTTCCTTGTTTTGCTTCTGCTCCTTCAAACCAGGGAGGCACTAGACCAGCTGTTTAAGGTGAGGGCTCTGTGGGAGCTGGTCTTCTCTAACCCGATGAATCAGAGCCTCAGACTGGTAAGGAACGTGTGCAGAAAACTTCTCACCAAGAGGCAGAGGGGGAAGTTCTAACTCAGCGCTACTGACAAATCTGACCAGCACTCAGAGCTGCTGGAAAATCCCTCTCAGGGGCTACTTACAACAACTCCACTTCCTTAGGCAGTATACGTGTGCAGAGAGGCTCACACTACTGTCGAGGGACTTATGGTGACCTGGCCTGCTTTCTGCAGAGGAGAGAAGCCAGCATTAGTACAGGATTAGATGACAACAGCATCAGGACACAATCTAGTGGGAAGGGAAGCACCTGAGAACTCTCAGGAACACGAGAGGAGACACAGTGGCATCTCAGAGTGACAGGCACCCGCTCCTCCATCTCATCGCTCCCCCAAAAAGGCCCAAATCTCCCAGGAAAGGAGCCTAGCAGCATCTGCAGCAAAGCTCCATCCATCCCAGGAGGTAACACATGTACCCCAGCCTGTGCCAGCATTAAAGCTCCTGCGTGTGCAGCATCCCCTCCTGGTGCAGCCTCCAGCACCGCAGGTCCTTTCCAGTGCATCGCCTTGGGGATCTTGGCCACCGCAGGGGAGGCTCTTACAACAGAGGGACTTTCACCTGCCCCGGAGGCGGCAAGTCTCCGCAAGAGGAAAAGGTCACTTCCCCACAGTGACTCCTAGCCCAAAAGCAGCATCTTCAGTCCCCCCACAAGGGGCAGTGGCTTGAACTGGGGAGGCAGTTGAAGGAACAGGCAAAGTGAAGAGAGTATTTTGGCCGCTTGCACTTACTGCAGAAATGTACTGGCTGTTTGTGAACCTGGGTTTCTCCTCCATTGCAGAGCTGTGTTGTGAGCCTAGGGGCATGTAGAGGGGTGAGCCCACATCTTCACAGAAGCTCTCCTGTGGGATGCTGGAGACGCAGCCACTGTCAGAGCCGCTGGAGCCGCTGCCTGACATGCAGTGCGATGACTCTGAGCTCTCTGTTGCTGAGGGAAAAGAGGAAGGTCACTCCGATGACCATGAATTTGCCCTACATGACCTGTGCCATATACACTTGATAATGTACCTCTTTGCAGAGCCACTGGCCACACAGGCCCACAGATAAGCTACACTCCTGTTGGGGCCTCTTTAAAGCCATAGGCAACAAAACAACTCAAGGAAGTGTAGCAAATGATGCTGGAGATTGGTATAGACTGGCCAGTAAAGTTCACACAGGGGAAGCCAAGGGGTCACTGGACCAGGGTGGCAAGAGCAAGGGGCAGAGTGCCTTGTACCAGAAGAGCAGGCAGGCAGAGACACGAGCAGTGGTCTCCAAGGCCACAGAAGCCCCAGTGACTGGCACCAAGCCTACCACTGGGATGGTTGCAGACTGGTGACCTCTGCCTCTGAGCTAACTGTGCCCATGAAAGGTGAGACAGAGCTGGTGTGGAAGGGCAGGGCCCTCCTTGCCCAAGTTTGGCTCTGGGGCAGGGACTGCCATGACCCCCGGTGAGCCTGGTCTGGCCACACGGCGCAGAGCAAGGTGTGGGGATGAGCCCCCACATCCCAGGGCGCGCTGCAGAGCAACAGGCTCGTACGTACTCAGTGACGGCTGGCTGCTCGTCTCGTGCTCCAGCTCATCTTCCTCGATGCAGGTGCCGATGTCGAAGGGGCGGCTGGGGGCCAGGACGCCTGGCAGCAGAGCTTGGTCCAGGTACATGTGGAGGTTGAGAGGCCCCAGCAAGGAGGAGGAAGAGGAAGGGCTGTATGCAGTGGGGGTGCTGCCAGCGGAGAGCTGCACCTGCGTTCTCTTGTACGGGTTCGAATGGTCAAACAGAGACACTGCGATTGATGCTCTTGTCCTGGCGCCTGCCAGAGAACAGACCAAAAAAAGCCCTGAGCACCAGTCCTGCCTAGCTCACGTGGAGCAAGGGCGCAGGCACGGCTGGCACTCACCTCTGCCTTTCATGATGTAATCAATAGCACGGTCATTGATAGCTGCCTCGCTGGGTTTGATATCCAGGAACGGCTTGTTGCCCACACCCATGGAGACCATCTCCTGCATACGAATTTCTGGAGGGGAAGAGACCCACAGCCACACCATGAGGTTGCTCCAATCTGCCCCACGGGTGCTATGTGGCCCCAGGCTAGAGCACTCCTGGGCCAGGCTGCTCTTGAACTACTGAGATTAGATCTCTCCTCCCCTTGCTCCCCAGTCCTGAGGAGTCTCCACGGGCAAGCGATCATGCCCTGCTCTGGCCAAGTAGCTCAGTGCCATGCCACCTACAAGAGTCCTGTCAAGCGGAAGCATGGGGCAGAAAAGAGGGACTCAGCCAGACAGCTGCCACTCCAGTAGTGGTCTAGATCGTGGGGAGAGCAGTGAGCCTTTCAGGAGCACAGCCTATGCTCACAGGGCGGGGAATCCAGTGCTAATATCTCCCATTTCTCTCCCAAAATCCAGGTGGGTGTGTATAGTCATACAGAGCATGGACTGGTCAAGTTCCCTGGGGATGAGGGGCAGGGAAGGGAAATGCCCAGCCAAGCCCAGCACATGCTCCTGAGGCTGCATGCTGGCACACAGCTGCTTCCTGCACAGAACTGCCTGGTAACAGGTTCCAAACCTATGACAGCACAAGCTGAACAGGGCTCCCACACCTTTTGCGGCACAGATGCCCTGGGAAGGAATCACACCTTTATTGCGGGCTGCCTGCTGCCACAGGATCTTGGCAATGTCACTGGTCCAGGCCTGCTTAGTCTCAGCTGAGCTGGCCTGGAGGATGTAGGTGTCGCTGGACTTTCGCCTTCGGAACCAGATCTCAAAGCGCAGGCCACTGTCTCCAGAGTTCTCGGTCAGACCGATGTCTGCAGTCTGCCAGAAGGAAGGGCAAAGCATCAACTGGGGCTCCACCAGGAGCAGAAAGGGTAAACTCTGCCTGCATCCCATGCCAGAGCTACCCCCAGCTTGGCAGACCCAACGGGAAGGAGCCTGAGGGTCTGGACAGGAGCAGGTACAATATGGACACAGCTGAGCAGAGACAGCCCAGGCAATTCCTGGTGCTTCATCCAGAGTCAGCACCACCTCCTTGCCACCCCCGCCCGCCCTGCTTTTCCCTCACATTCTGCATCTTTCTGAAGACCTTGGCCCCACATCTCATAGCAGAGAGGTGGCCCAGGCATTAACACGTGAAGTATCCCCTTCTGGCTTGGAAAAGGCTTAGCAGTGGTGGGAGCAGCTTTTCTGCTGAAGGTACTCCTGCTCCCACCCCCCATTTCAGAGCCACATGTCCCTGGGGAAATCAGCCATGGACACCTCCTGCACAAGAGGTAGCTTCAGGACTGCCCTTACCTTGAAGGAGCGCTTGTAGATATACACATCAAAGCCACCCTCGATCCTCTTGGGCTTGCTGAACAGGATCAGGTCCTCAAAGAGGAAGACATGTCGCTGGCATTTCCTACGGCCCAGCCAGATGGTGAACTCATCCTGCCGCACCAGCTGCCCCTGCTCCTTCAGGTTCACCTAGACACAGGGAACATCCTGGTTAAGACCCCAGCATGATCAGCTCCAGACAACCGCAGACCTGGACGTGCAGAGCAGGGTCCCATATGGCTGCGGCCCAAGTGGTGAAGAAGTGGCAGCTACCTGTCATGTTAGGAGGGCTCTTAAAGAGATAGCTGCATGGTGCTGCTAAAGGCCACATCAGGCTGAAACAAGTGGTCCAGAGCTCAGGGGAGAGCTGCATCCCTCTCCTAGGCATCGCACAGAGATGACCCTCTGCAGATCTGTGACAAACCTCTGGCATAGCAACTAGAGGCAGCAGCCACAGCATTATTTTAGAGGGAAGAAGAGTGCTGAAGAGGAAAGGAGTCTCATCATATTGCCAGGAGCACATCTGGGTCAGGAGGCCAGTCTCTCAGTTCTTCCTGTCCCAGATCCATCTTTCTCCACCCTGAGCCCTGTGGTTTCTCCTCCTCCAGTGCTGCACTTCACATGCTTCTCTTTCAAGTCCCACCGAGCTGATTTTGGCCTACCCCTGGCATCAGCATCAGCTTGAATTCCTTCTTGCAAACTGCCTGACCCTCTTATCACCACATCAAAAGAGATGGAAGGGCCCAAGGCAGCCTGCAGGACGCCACCTGCAAGGGCTGCCAGGCTGCCTCATGTCACCAGTAAGCAACTGGGAGCATATTTATGACAAGCAGCTCACTCAGCCCAAGTAACAGCATCCACGCTGTCTGTCCTAGCGGATCAATGAGACCTCCAATCCCTGCTGCTCCCTTGCCCTGTGCCTCAGCAGTCATGCTATGCTGTGCTGGCAGACAGCACCCTGATCGCTGTGGGAATTTGCGGGGAGGCTCACCATACGATCCAAAGACCCCAAGTCTAGAGAAGGGGAAGAAGTATGGCTCTGCCCTCCCGGGCAGGGGGGGACACTGGAACGTACATCACAGTCACGGATGGCATCCATGGCCAGCAGGTCATTTCCGTGCCGGAGCTGAAACTTCACCATCTCCTCAGCCGCACGGAGGTAGCCCAGCTCCTGCTCTTGCGCCTCACTGCACTCCTTGATCAGGTCCTTCAGGAGCAGGGCGTATTTGCTCATCCGCTGGATGGGTTTCAGCAGGTAGGAGGCCAGGTCCATCTTATCCCCAAGCTGCACCTGCTTGAACTGAGAAACGTAGCAGAGAGTAAAGTCACCAGCTTCCTGTGGAGAGCCCCGTGCCCCCAGGCAGGCACTGACAACCACAGCTTTCCTAACTGGGGTGCTCTGTTCGCTCTGCAGGGAAATGCAGGGCCATAGGGCCAATGCTGGTGTGTGCTGGGCTCCTTTCCAAAGCACTCACTGCACCTCTGCCTGTCCCCCCACATACACTGGCGCAGAGAGCTCTGCCAGGAAAGCAGAGGTTGTGTTGAGCATGCCTCAAGCAGGACAGTTGGGCTTGTTTAAACAGATCAGTGACCCAAACACCAAGAGCAATCATGATGTAGGTAGTGGAATTTACCTTGAAGAAGGTATTCCCATGGCTGGCCAGCAGCGAGTCTGACTTTGGCTTGTTCTTGCTGTACAATGCATACATCCCAAACTGGTCTTTCTGCAAAAAGAGATCCCCACATGAGACCAACACACACCCAGGACAGTGACAGCCACACCTGGGGGTTGGTTACTTTAGTACTTCAGCCTCTCCAGGCTGCACCAAAGCCTCCTGCTGCATGAAGAACGACTTTGCTTCAAGTTTATTAGAAGCCAGGGAATGGTCTTATCTTCCTGCTCTTACAGTAGCTAGGACTTCTTAATCCATTGTCCTGCTACATCTCGCCCCTTACATAACCCCAACAGACTCCATTCACCTGGTAGCAGCAAACATGCATGAGGCAGCTGAGCTTAAGACCGATGCCACATGTTTCTCCCTATCAGCCCTTTTCAACAAGAGCAGCAGGCCTGCACCCCTCCACTCCTTAAAGTCCTTCTGCACTGACACCACAGACAGAAGACAGGGTAAGGGATAGCCCTGCAGAAGCAGGTGGGTTTTAAGGAGCAGAAATTTTCCTTCCCTGGCAATGTCTCTCGGTAGCAAAGAACAACAGAAAAGGCAAAGAGCATCTCCTGCTGCTTAGCCTTGCAGAGCCATCCCAGTCCAATCTATCATTTGAGCTTGCAGGGGTCAAACCAACCCAGAACAGGGTAGTCCTCCCACTCCCAAAGAGCCACAGCGCACTAACACGCAGGCAAGCAGCCAAATATATAGGCACTGCTGGGCCTAGGAGCCAAGCATGTGTGCAGAGGAGCCCAATCCCAGAGGGAAGGTGCTGATGCCTTACGTGTCGGAGGAAGCAGTGGCTGACCCGCAGTGGGTGGTTGCAGCAGCTCTCAAGCTCTCGCAGGAAGTACTGGCTGTGGAAGTCATAGAGTTTCTCCAGGTTCCCAAAAATGACGCTGCGCTTCCCACGCAGGTCCTGGGGGAGGTCGAGGCGCTCCATCTCAGGGAAGTAGCTATCGATGATGTAGCAAAGCGACCTCACGTATTCCCGCTCTGTGGTTACCATCTCATCAATGATGTGCCGCAGCTTGCTGGAATAGGAAACCTTGAAGGGACCCAGACTGCAGCAGGGCTGCAGCAGTCTAAGAGTGCTTGCAAAGCACTGGGCTATACCTAGAGAAGCTCTCCCTAAGACCCAATGCAGAAATGAGATTATCCCTTAGCACCATCCAAGCTCAGATTCCTAACTACCTGTGACAGACCTGACCCAGAGCACTGACAAGGCCCGTGGCTGATCCAAGGAACTCTGTTGGGTTTTCTGTTCAGGAAGGGTGAGCCCCAGGTTGGCTGTGGTCCTGAGCCAACCTCAGCAGGACACACACCCCTGGTCCCACCAAGCCCCTGCTCTGGACTCAACAGGCTGCTCCGCAAATGCCTGTCCTCCCAAAACAACAGGGAAAGCAGAAGTCATGATAAGTTCTATGAGGAGGAGTCAGCTGCCGACTGGATGCTGTGGGAGGCAATGTTGACCCTGAGAGAACATGAGCTCTGGACCCAGGTGCTGTTGGGCTTGTCCCAGTAAAAATAAGAGCGGGAAACAAACCTTTTACCGCTTCACCAACAAACAGTTCCTAGCACTGGTTGCTCCACACATCTCTGACAGCATGACTCTTAGGTTTCCACTGAGAGGCAGTGCAGCACCAAACATAACTACCCCAATGTGTGCATGTCTTCCCTGCCTCTCAGCTCTCCCCAAGCCAACTCCTCTGGCTGTTCAGAAGACAGAACGGCAGGACTGCCTCAGCACCCATGGATGGGAAGGCTGCTGCATCGCTCCCTTGAGAAGCCTCCCATCTGTGTGTTCATCCCCTGCCATGAGCTTTCTTGACACACGCTAGGATATCAGAGGCCCCTTCATTTCTGTGTCCCCCGCCATCCTACCCAGAGCAGAAGCAGTGGAGGAGCTCTGTGGTCCCCTCCCACATCCAGCACTCATTTCTCATCCCTGCCACTCCCCCCCTTTTTTTTTTTTTTTTTTTTTTTTATATCTTGTCCCTTGAGAGCAGCTGAAAGACCTGTCTGGTAACAACCTTTCAAGAACAGCTCACAT
Source organism: Phalacrocorax carbo (assembly GCF_963921805.1). NCBI lineage: Eukaryota > Metazoa > Chordata > Aves > Suliformes > Phalacrocoracidae > Phalacrocorax > Phalacrocorax carbo. The sequence continues at coordinate 23,871,607 of NC_087520.1, forward strand.
CCCTGGGTTCTGCATAGCCTAGGCACATTGCAGCATGACAACAAAGTTAAGCAGAGATCCTCAAGGATAGAAAAGAGAACAAAAGCCAGCTGTTGATCACCTAGAGATCTCAGCCTCAAAAGGCAAATACACCTCCACCTGTCATCTGTCTGCCCTGTACCCACTGCAAAGTAACTGTCACTGCAGAGCTCTTCACATCTTTGCTGGCTGCCTTTTCACCACCCTGAAGACTGGAGCACTGGGTATCACAGCCACTTACCTGCCCCAGCTCTTGGCTTCTGACACGGAGAGGCAGCCCCTCTGTCCCTCCAGCAGGCAGTCCGCAGCCCAGCTGTGAGCTGCTTGCTGTCGCAGCGCGAAAGTCCTGTCCACCAGCTCAGTGCTGCTCACCTCCAGTCCCTTAATAAAGACGCCGGTGTTGCCATATCTGGCCGGCTCACTCAGTGTCCTCTGGCAGCCTGACCACAGGCTCTCACCGCAGGGGAGGTCAAAGCTTTGGGCCTTCCGGAGTACCCTCCTGGGAGGTGGCTTCCCAGAGGCTGGCGTGGAAGTGCAGGATGGCTTCACCTCCAGGGTTTCTAATATGCTCTCCAGGTTTGGCTTTTCTTCAGGCAACTTTGGACTCTGGGAGGCCTCGCTGGCAAAGGAAACTCTGCTTGAGTGAGGACCAGGGCTAAGAGCAGCTTGGCAGGCAAATTCTTCCCCAGCACTGACATCGCCAGGGCAGCTCACGGAGGGCAAGGCAGCTTTCTCCTTAGTCCATGCCGAAGAGCGGTTGGGCCTGCTGCAGCAGTAGGATGCACTGCAAGTCCTGTCCCAGTGGGACCCAGAGGTGGCCCCCTCAGAGTGCCTCCGGTGGGACAGACCACCAGCCTCGCTGCTGGCCCAGGACTGCTCCCCCGCAGCTGGTTTATGGTCTGACAGCAGAGACCTCCTTGTTCTCAAGGCTGCTTCGAGTTTCTTTTCAAAAACCAGCTTGGTCTCCTGACATTTGGACCATGCAAATTTCCACTGCTTGAGTCCCTTGTCACTCTTCAGCTCACAGGCCAGCTCCTTCATCTCCTGGAACCGGGCATCGCTGATGTCCGGGTGCTGCCCCTTGTAACTCTCCAGGCACTTGATCACACCTGCACAGTGTTCGGAAGAGCTGCAGTCCTCCATGCTGATGCAGGCAAGGTGTCGCATCCCTTCCAAGGCCCACTCATATGCCTGCAGAGAGCGAGAACAAAACACAACAGCCAGTCAGAGGGATTTGGGGAAGAATAACCCTAATTCGGTGCCTAAAGCCCAAGACAAGAGAAAGGATCAGTGTGTGGCCACCACAGTTCCTTGAGTGTGAAAGGAGGTGGGGCTGCTATTGTCAATGGAGCTTAACAATTCAGCAAAACAAACAGCTCCTTATGCAGAGGCTTCAGCTGTGCTGGCTGCTCTGCCACAGCTCCACCTCCCCGCCAGGTCCCTGTGACACTGGGCACCCACTCTGCTGGGCACATTTGTCTTCACTGGGCAGGGGGGCCCAGGAGGAGCTGTTGCCAAGACCGCAGGAATTCACACCTCAGTGTGGCCCTTGTCAGTATAAAATCTGGAACTTGCCCTCCTCCTTTGCCCAGCCATTCTCACCATTACCACACAGGACGAGGTTGAGGGGGCATCAATAAGCTGCAGGGAACGGGACTGCTGTTCCCCATGCCGTTTCCCCAGAACTGACAGCACTTAGAGGCCTGTAGCTCGATCAGAGCACAGCTCTGTGGATCACCCCAAGTGCTCTGACCCATACTTGCAGCAAGAATCTGAGACTGTGCAAGCCCAGTTGCAGCTTGTGTATTTTCTGTGCCTGTTGGCACCCGTGTGGTGTGCTGTGGCCTGCCTACCTGCCTGGCTTTGATTGCAAGCGCACTACATGTTTGTGCTGGTTACTCGAATACCAAGCTCAGCAGTTTATTTCTAAAGCTCCAGGAATGCTGGAAGCAGTTTCACGGGGCTTAACTTTAGCAGTGGTGCATATGCTGGCCTTGCTAAAACAGCTTTGCTGTATCAGTCAAACGAGGAGCAGGACAAAATGTGGTCCAACGTGATGGACGCAAGGTAAGAGCGTCTTACCGCCACCACAGGAAAGGGGCTAATGAAGGACCATGCGCTGAGACCTGTCTGTCATTGATAAAAGTGAGAGGAAAGGCAAACATCTGAGTTAATTGGGCTCATAAGCCATCACTTGCTCTATAAAGCAGGGGTGATGATAAGGTTTAACTTACTAGCAGTGAATAAGATGTGACCGGCTACCATAGGCCTGGCCAGGGAACTTTCCTGCTCATCAGTGAAAACAAAGTTATTTGTTAAAATCAGATGCACAAGGCAGGCAAAACGTCCAGGACAGGCCTCCCTAGCACCTTCTACTAACTGCCCAAGACACTGGGTGTGTGGAAACACTGCAGGCTGCCCCTGAAGTGAACCAGACCATCTCTAGCACTTGACCTGTCAGGCCCTATGTACCTGCTATGTTTCTGCAGAGAAGCAACACTCATGCTTAGCACCAGCAGAAAAATGACAAGCTTTAGACCATTTTCCACCAGCTGAACAGCCTTACTGTGACAGTCTTCATTCAGAGAGCTTAAAGCACTTATTTTTTATGCAGAATAGAGCCTTTGACACTAAGAAAATCCACCCAAGATTTATGCAGGCATGGAGCAGACACTTCATTCCCATCAGGGATGTGGCGGTCAAACAGACCAGGTGCCAGGCTCCTCTCTGTTGGTGACAGAGGCAGATAGGGCAGGAGGTGATTCATTCAGGTGCCTACCCCCTGGATGGGGACAGTGATAAGAGCCAAGTACTGCTGCTTGTACAAGCTGAATGCCAGCACATGAAGGGTAGCCTGCAGACTGAGCAGAGTCATTCCAGGGACAGCTGCCACAGGAACTCCCACAGCCATCCCCATTGCTCTTTTGAGCTGCAGCTGCACAGCCTGCGTGCAGGCAGCCCCATTACTCATGCGGAGCAAGAAGCTGCTTCAGAAACACTAGCAGCTGCTTAGGGAAAACGCTTCTTGAACAGCATTATGCAACCACAGTACAGGACAACCAAAAAAGCAGCAGTCCCCTCTCCTTCCATCACCCTGCACAGCGCAGCAACAAGCCCCTGACCTGCCTCTCTCTTGATCCAAGCTTTATGCTCTAGACTTGCTGCTGGGGGCTAGGAAGAGCATGCAGAGGCAGACGACATGCCAGACCCTGGTAAGAATCTGCATTTAATCCTTGATGCAGACGATCTTTTATTCCCCGGAGGCAGAAGCACATCAAGGTGAGGTGAAAGGCCGAGTGGAGCAGAGCCCAACAGATCCACATGGCAGTGACAGGTGGCCTATTTTGCTGTTTCTTTGAGCTGCTCCCTCCAGCTGTACACAGACCAACACCAGCCCCTTCCAGCTCTGCCCTGAGCAAGGGCTGTGGAGGTCAGCGGGTGATCCTGACTGAAGGCTGCATGCTGGCTCCCTTTCACTCACTGCTAGGAAAAGCTAAGCTCAAAAGGCACACGGGGCTCTGAAAGAGGGTGCCGAAAGCAATGCATGCAGGAGAGACACAGTCAGCAGGCTAGCCTGGCCTTTACAGCAGCCAGTTGGGAAGGCAGCCACCCTGTGAAGGCCTTCTCTGAGGCTAGGGACCTCAATTCCATGCACAGATGAGGGGGTGTGGGGAGAGAGAGAAAAAGAAGAGAGGCTTCTTTTATTTCTAGGAAACTCCACAGATCTGCATGGGGCCACAGTGAGGAAGAATCAGGGCTGTAAACCACACAGGGAGGCAGCCCCGCCACCTCTCATCTTCATACGGTATCTGGCTGTTCTTGGCGAGGACTCCAAGGGCTGCACAGAAATTACTCTAAATCTCGACGGTGTTTCTTCCATCCCCAGTGCCTGTTGCAGGCCAGTGAATAGCTCAGCTTTGTTCCATTCACAATGGGAGCAGGCCTCCACACCCTGTGACTTGCTTGGTAACATACTAAGTGGCCACCAAGGCTTTCTCCAGCCACATCATCCGGTTCAACTGCCCCTTTTAGCACATGAAATGGCAGCCCTCTCCAGGGGCTAAGCATGCCCTGGCACCCAGGAGTGAACAGCCTCATGCAGGCAGGTCCAGTAAGGTTACAATCCATGCTCAGACAAGCCAGGATACTGCCCTCCAGCCGTGGGGCTTGTAGGGAGCAGGCAGCCCTACCGCTTCTCTGCAAAGCTGCAAGAGCTGCTCATATATAAGAGGAGGCATCTGTGTGCAGGGAGCTGAATCTTCCCAACCGTGTCTGGAACCAGGCAGGAAGGAGCCTGTACCTCAGCTTTTGATCTTTACAGACCAGGTCGTTACTGAAACTCTCAATTACAGGATTAAAGACAAATGTGCTTCCTGCATACACTGGGCTGACCTATCCAGCAGCTGTGTGCACGGTCAGCAACAGGTTGGTCCTGCCAGGCTGCCTTGGGGGAGGCAGGGACTTCTGGGGCCCTGCCATGCTGTAAGGAAAAGCCAGGGACTTCACTAAAGCATGGTGCAACCCTCAACCCCATCTCCCTGCGCTGGTCCCTGCTCATCTCACCATGGGCAAGGCTTGCAATGCATCAACAGAAACTCCTGGAGACCGTTGTCTTTGGCACCTCTGAAGTGCCACCTGCAAATACAGGCCAAGAGAAGCTGCTTGGCCCTGGCTCAGGGCACATTGCTAGCACTGCATAGAAAGCCTTCCAGGGGTCCCAGAATCTCACCTGAGCCACCACTCAGATATTACACCTCCCCAACCCAAACCTATCACAAACCCACCAGATTCGTCTCATATTCAAGGTCCAGTGATCTCTAAGACACCTTCTGGGTAGCCAAGACAGGAGACAGACACTGTGCATCTGCAGACATAAAACAGAAGGAGCAATTTCAAGGGGGCCTGCCTTTGTCCAAACCTTCTCTTTAATTTCTTCCTGTGCTGAGACAATGGATATAACTGTATTTCTCTTGTCACGTAGAAAACTGGGTGTCTGAATAGGCAGAGGTAGATGGAGTAGGCAGATTGCAAACCCTCCAACTTTCTGCAGAAGAAAAATGCACCTAGGTGGGTGACTAACTCTGCTGCTACAAGGTTTCCTTTTGAATCTGAGGTGACTGCACAGGGGAGCTGAGATAGGCGTGATGAAAAGCCAAGATATTGATCCTGATGGGAGCAACAATACAGGCAGGGACGCAATACAGCTGTGGCTAATACGACTGAAGCACAGGCCAAGCCCCCCATCCTTCTGCAGTGATGTCCTACGACTGCAAGCCCCCTGATCCCTTGCTTTCCACAACACAGAGAGAGGAAAGCAGCACAACAGCTGGGAACATTGCCAAGGACAGTGAAAAAGAAACCAACATAATCAAACAAGCCCTGATCCAGCACGCATGCAGCTCCTGTACGCAAGCTGTGCTCCACTCTGCTGTTTGTTATTGAGACACAACTAATCACACGTCTTTGTGGCAAGAAACAACTGCACAACTCCCCATTTAACAAGACCTCCTCTCACCACCGCTATGTTCATTCTAAGTGCCTTTAACCTGAGCCGTGAGTTTGGAGAGCAAGATAAGGTTGGCTTGCAGCAAAGGAGACAGAACTGGCACAGCCAGAAAAGGTCAAAGCATCATAGGTACAGTTGTGAACTGAACCAAGCACTTCCCAAGAGCTATACACGGTGCCATGTAGGCACTGACTCCTGGCAGCTGCCTTGCTCTGCCGGCAGCCCGAGGTCTTGGCACTGAACCCCGCAGGGCTGAGACTCCGGTCACAGCAAGAGTGACAGGGCACTTACCAGAACTCAAGTCCAAAGTGAATGCTGCTCTCTTGCACAAAAAAAAAAAAATGCCTGCTCCCAGGTGTGCTCCTCTCATTACTGATGCTCATTTGGGCTTATTCCCTCAAAAGTCTAACATGGGTTTAGGCTGCTTCAGGAACCGACTCCTGCTCACATCGATGTGTCCCTTGTCACAGGCTGCTGCACACACACTGTTAGCAGGCTCCTGTGGCTGGAGACTGCCTTGTATGCCAACAGCTCAGAAAGACCACAATTAAAAAGCCATTTTACATCGAAATATATTGAAAACAAAATTATCCAGGCTAAAACCTTACTGTCAAAAAAGCTGTCAGCTGGCAAACAGTGACAAGCCTGTTTCTCTGCTAACTCAGAGACCAAGGAGCTATAGCAGAAAGTGGTCAGCTCACTCCTTCCTTGGATGTGCTCTGGGCTTTCCTCAGGCTCCCACCCACCAATACTAACAGTGCCCATGAAGGAAGGGGGAGGGGGAGAGCAAGACTTCAGGACCTGCAGATGTCCCCCCCAGCAATTTGATTTATCAGTTAAAAGTAGAGCTCATCCTACCTTCTTATCTGTTCAGAGGGGATCCATACCCTGTCAGTGCCCAGCCCTGTGCAGTACATTACCATCCCCTATGGCTGGACTGAGACAGGGCCACTGCTTCAGTGCATCATCTCAGCTCCGGCTATTCACAAGCAAATGCTGCTAGCCTAAATACCAGATTGAGGAGCCCTGGTAACCAGAGACAAGGCAGAGGGGGAAAGGGGCCATGCTTCACATGAGAACTACTGAAGTGTGCAGACAACACCCCGACTGGGTGCAGGCCAGATCCCCTTTCTTTCACAGGACAAAAAAACAGGGAGAGAAAACATCCCAACTGATCCCAAATTGAAACAAAATTCAATGCAAGCCATGACGCAAGAGCTTGGGAGAAAACAGTGATCCTTCCTAGAGATCACGATCCATTTTCCACATCTCTAAAAGCCAAAGCCCCTGCTCACTTCTAGCAAGATTTGTCGCTCTGCAAGCAGGCAGCTGCACTTTGGACATACAAGTAACCATGTCATTTCAGAGCATAAGCATTTCAGCAAAGCCACCAAGTTGGATGTAATCTCCTCTACACAGAGGTTTGCTGTGACTCTCTTCCCCACCCTGTAGCATTTGACTTTTCCAAACTGCATTTGAAGCCCTGCCTGGGATTCATTAGCAGCAGAAACCAAACTAATCAAAACCATGTCCTACATGGGATGTAGCTGGTACAAGCTCAGCTTTAAACAACAAGGACTCACCCTCTTGAAATAAAAAGCTAAACCATTTCTGAGTTGCTTTGTAGCTCACAGTGCCTCTCCTCCTCCCTCCAAGGGAGGACAGACCACTAAAATCACCAGTTCACCTAAAACTAGCTGCTAATGAAAACAAACTTTAAATCCTGTATTTGCATTTGTGTCTGTTACCAAGTGCTAGAATGCTGTACAAACACTGCAGGAGGGCAAAGGATGAGGGACGAGTGCATACAAACTCCTTGGATTTAAACATAAGACAAAAACAGGTAGATACCCACAGCTGGGCAGGAAGAAAAAACAAGGGGTCAGAGAAGCAACACCAGGCACGGTTGGTCTGCGCACACCGAAGCCTAAGCACCATTAAAGGGTGCTTGTTAGAGCAACATACTTGGAAATCCTTTTGCAGCAGCAGTCTGGGTGAACACAAAGAGAGCTCAAAAATCCCTTAATTTCCCCTCTGGGCAGCCAGGCTTAACAAGTCCAGGACAGCCTAATTACAGGAGAATATAATTAGAAAAAATAGGATTGCAGATGATTTCTGCTCTCTTGACGACTGCACGAGGACCCAAAGGGCAAATGTGGCTTGTTGTGCTGGAGCTGGCGTGCAGGACGCGTGCTTGCCCTTCTTTTCGCTAACTGCTGCAACTGCCAAGCAACACCTAGGGTAGCACCATTAGGAACAGGCTGACTCCACTGATGAATCACAACAAGCCACAATAATCCCTGCTTCGGTACAATTCAGAGCCTCCACAGAGCAGCCTGTGCCAGTTTCACTGTATGTCTATATACAGACACACACGTATGTTTATATAACACACATATGTATGTATATGCATATGTATGTATAAAATGACTGCCTAGGAAGCTGGGCAGCAATTGTCTAAGATTTGCCCTCCCCACAGCCTCCACTGCTCTGCAGCTGAAGAAAACCTGCCAAGAGCCAATGATGTGCGATTTCCCCTCTGTTTTTCCTTTTTGCTCCACAGCACCTCATGACTTTGCAGCCTTGGGTAGATTCTGCACTGATTTTTCTCCCCCTATTTTTCTGTCCAGCCAAGGGGATTTTATCAACATCTAAAAGCTCCTGAGTCCAGAGGACCAGGGGCTAAGTATCCTCCCAGTAAAATCAGAACCTTTAATGTTTGCCTTTGCTGCAAACCAGCCTTTTCAAGTTTGAGGCACTGCCCATCTTTTCATCCGCTTTGCGCACTCAAGCAAAGCTTTGTTTGTCAA